>NC_069503.1:690145324-690517824 GCF_027579735.1 Bombina bombina | reverse complement strand
TAATAACTCCTAAACCGCCAATCCCCCACAACGCAAATAACTAATTTTAATTACTAAGCCCCCTACCCTAACACATCCTAAATTAACCCCAATTACATAAAATAAAAAAATATTAAGTTACAATTAAAATAAAAAAATCCTAAAATGAATTTAAAAATAAAACGTAACATTAAATTACAAAAAAATTAATCTAACATTACAAAAAATAAGTCTAAAATTGCAAAGAAAATTATAAAAATTATCAAAAATAAATAAAAATTAAACCTAATCCCTATGAAAATAAAAGTCCCCCCAAAATAAAAACACCCCCTAATCTAAATTAAACGACCAATAGCCCTTAAAAGGGCCTTTTGTAGGGCATTGCCCTAAGTTAAACAGCTCTTTTAGTAAAAAACCCCATCCACCAAACCTCCCAAAATAAAAAAAACTAACACTGAAAAAACCTAAACTACCTATTGCTCCTCAAGGGGCATTTGTATGGGCATTGCCCTTAAAAGGGCATTCAGCTCTTTTACAGCCCAAAAAACCCTAATCTAAAAAATAAAAAGCCACCCCAAAAAATAAAAAGCCTAAAACTAAGCCCCAAATAGGTACTCACCGTTCCTGAAGTCTGGCGGATAAGGTCTTCTTCTAGGCGGCTCCATCTTCTATCTTCATCCAGAGCGGAGGTGCGGAGCTGGCTTCTCCAATGCTCGTATCTTTTGTGGCAGTCCTCAGCGGCGTGGAGGCTCCTCTTCATGTGATCATCCAGGGAACACTGAAGATTGAATGCAAGGTACCCCATTTTTATTGAGGTACCTTGCATTCCTATTGGCTGAAATTTTGAAATCAGCCAATAGGATGAGAGCTGCTAAAATCTTATTGGCTGATTTGAAAATTTCAGCCAATAGGAATGCAAGGTATCCCAATTTGAATGTGGTACCTTCCATTCAATTTTTAGTGTACAACGGAGATCAGATGAAGAGGACTGCTGCCGCTGAGGACCGCTGTTCCGGATCTGCGCATCGGGGAAGACTGCTCCGCACCTCCGCTCCGTGCCACCTTCGCTCCGGATGAAGATAGAAGATGATGGAGCCGCCTGGAAGAAGATCTTCACCGCTGGACTTCAGGAACGGTGAGTACCTATTTGGGGCTTAGTTTTATGCTTTTTTTTTATTTTTTGGGGTGGCTTTTTTTTAGTTTAGGGTTTTTTGGGCTGTAAAAGAGCTGATTGCCCTTTTAAGGGCAATGCCCATACAAATGCCCCTTTAGGGGCAATGGGTAGCTTAGGTTTTTTAGACTTAGTTTTTGTTTTATTTTGGGGGTTGGTTGGGTGGGGGGTAAAAGAGCTGTTTAACTTAGGGCAATGCAACTTAGGGTAATTTTACATTTTTTATTTTTTGTACCTTTGGGGTTTGTATTTATTTAAACTCACAGGAGGATGGCAGAGAAGTGTCAGAAGATTTCGGAGTGTTCCTCAGGAGGGATATATGCCTTTCGTTATGGAACTGGAGTTTTAAGTAGT
The DNA here is from genome assembly GCF_027579735.1 of Bombina bombina. Lineage (NCBI taxonomy): Eukaryota > Metazoa > Chordata > Amphibia > Anura > Bombinatoridae > Bombina > Bombina bombina. The sequence goes on along the minus strand of NC_069503.1, from coordinate 690,516,320 downwards.
CTTGTCAGCCTCTCAGTGAGAGCATTGACGAAAGTTAGAGTCTGGAGATGCAGGGGTAGTCTTTCTGCAAACCCATCCAGACTGCCTGCTAACAGCTCCATTAAGCATCCAGTGTTGACGAGTTTCCCTGTCTGCTTTCTTCACTCAAGTTCATGTCAGGAGCGATGTTACAAGACTGTCACACTTGAGAGGCTGTGTTTCTGTTGTACAGCATGGATTCTAGTAAGATCGTTTACATTTTTACTTATGTTAAAATTGCTGAAGACAGGGTCACCGTGTGACTCCTTTTGTCTTTATAGAATCGTAGATTAATATCTCCTGAGGGAGGTTATTGAACAGTGGGGATTAATCAAATGTGTTTTCTTTGATTTATGCTGCTTTATGTGTCAGGAGCGATGTTACAAGACTGTCACACTTGAGAGGCTGTGTTTCTGTTGTACAGCATGGATTCTAGTAAGATCGTTTACATTTTTACTTATGTTAAAATTGCTGAAGACAGGGTCACCGTGTGACTCCTTTTGTCTTTATAGAATCGTAGATTAATATCTCCTGAGGGAGGTTATTGAACAGTGGGGATTAATCAAATGTGTTTTCTTTGATTTATGCTGCTTTATGTGTGAGATTTATTTGGGCTCATAGACTGTTGTTATGCAATAGTGGAACATACAGGTGCACTTTTTCTCATAGCAGGGGCAGTCCTGCATTGCGCACCACGTGTCTTGGGTTCTTTCCTGACCAAGCTAGCTGTCGGAGAGGTCGCTTCTTCTCTGGTTGCCTGGGTCTAGGATGTGGTGAGTGCCTCAGTCATTGGGGGTACAAAGGTGCCGCATTTATTTGTATCCTACTGTTGTTAGCGCAAGCTATCGAGGATCCTAATATGCTTGAGGGTACTCTCTCTATTCCTAATAGTAATACCTGTCTATATTGTGAGTAGGCCTTGGTGTGCCCGCCCTCTCAACTATGTTCCATATGCATTAACAAGGTTATTATATCTAAAAAGGTTAACCCCTTTATTACGACTGAGCCGTCCCGTGAGGTGCGTACCCATCAATCATCTTCATTATCTCATGCAGCTTCCCGTAGCACGCCTGATTTTCTGCCTGGAGGGAGCCTTTTACCATCAGACTTTACCGTGCAGTTAAAAACGGCGGTGTCTGGGGCCCTTATATTGTGAGTAGGCCTTGGTGTGCCCGCCCTCTCAACTATGTTCCATATGCATTAACAAGGTTATTATATCTAAAAAGGTTAACCCCTTTATTACGACTGAGCCGTCCCGTGAGGTGCGTACCCATCAATCATCTTCATTATCTCATGCAGCTTCCCGTAGCACGCCTGATTTTCTGCCTGGAGGGAGCCTTTTACCATCAGACTTTACCGTGCAGTTAAAAACGGCGGTGTCTGGGGCCCTTAGTGCTTTACCTCTAACCTCGCCCTGTTAAGTGCAAGGGAAAGGTTAAACATATCTCTCCGGTCCAGGGGATATCCAGTGATTTGCTTGATTTGTCTGCTTTTCAAGTATCCCAGGATGGGTCACACTCAGAGTCGTCAGAGGGTGAAATTTCTGGTTCGGAGTCTGCTACCTCTAGGCCTCTGGCTGGAGAGGAGCCAGCCTTTAGATTTAAAATTGAAGACCTACGTTTTCTTCTAAAGGAGGTTCTGTTGACTCGAGAGGTTCCAGAGGCCAAGCTGCCTGACAAACCTTTGATACCTAAATTAGAGTGTATGAGGACAGGGTAGCACCGCTAACTTTTCCTGTCCCTGTAAAAATGGCGAATATTATTAAAAACAATTGGAATAGAATAGGATCTTCCTTTTCCCCTTCTTCTGCTTTTAAAAAATGATTCCCGGTCCCAGACTCTCAGTTGGAGCTGTGGGGTTCCGTCCCGTCCCTGAGGTGGATTGTGCTATCTCCACATTAGCTAAACGTACTACTATCCCTCTTGAGGAGAGCCGATGGATAAAAAAATGGAAACCTTTTTCAGAAAGCTATTTCAGCATACGGGATAATTATTTCAACCGGCAGCAGCTGTTGCCTCGGTTGCTGGAGCTGCGGCCTACTGGTGCGACTCCTTATCAGAAGTGGAGGGTCCCCTCAATGTTATCCAAGACAGAATTAAGGCTTTGAGAATTGCTAATTCTTTTATTTGTGATGCAAACATTCAAAATATTCGCCTGAATGCTAAAATTGCTGGTTTCTCAGTGCAGACGTGTCGGGTGCTCTGGCTGAAGTCCTGTTCTGCGGACATGACTTCTTAGTCTAGACTACTTTCCCTCCCCTTTAAGGGAAATATTTTATTTGGTCCAGGCCTGGACTCCATTATCTCCACGGTTACAGGGGCCAAGGGCGCCTTCCTACCGCAGGATAAAAAGTACAAATCTAAGGGACAAGGTTCTAATTTTCATTCAGAAAAGTCCCAACGTCAGCAGTCCTCCTCTAAGCCCGAGCAAACCAAGAGCACTTGGAAGCCGGCTCAATCCTGGAATAAATCCAAGCAGAACAAGAAGTCCGCCGAGAACAAGTCGGCATGAAGGGGCGGCCCCCGATCCTCAGCAGGATTGTGTAGGGGGCAGATTGTCGCTGTTTTCAGACGCTGGAAGTCATAGCTCAGGGATACAAGATAGGTTTCAAATCTCATCCACCAAAGGGCAGATTTATCCTCTCAAGCCTGTCGTTAAAACCAGAAAAGAGGGAAGCTTTTCGGGGGTGCGTGCGGGATCTGTCCTCTTTAGAGGTCATTGTCCCGGTTCCTATTGCAAAAAGAGGTTTGGGATACTACTCAAACCTGTTTGTGGTCCCAAAGAAAGAGGGAACTTTCCACCCAATTCTTGACTTAAAGTGTTTAAACAAATTTCTAAATGTCCCCTCGTTCAAGATGGAGACAATAAGGTCCATTCTTCCTCTAGTGCAGGAAGGACAGTTCATGACCACTATAGATCTGAAGGATGCCTACCTTTACGTTCCAATCCATAGGGACCACTTCCAGTTCCTAAGGTTTGCGTTCCTGGATCAGCAATTCCAGTTCATTGCACTTCCGTGTGGTCTAGCTATGGCCCCAAGAATCTTTACAAAGGTTCTAGGAGCTCTCCCGGCCGTCACCAGAACCAAAGGTATAGCAGTAGCTCTCTACTTGGACGACATTCTGGTTAAAGCGCCATCCTTTCGCCTAGCAAAAGACCATTCGGTATCTCTTCTCTTATTCCAAGCACCAGGGTAGAATTCCTGGGTACTATAATAGGTTCAATATCCATGAGGATAGTTCTAACAGACCAGAGACGGTGCAAGCTAGCTTTGGCATGTCTTGCCCTCCGGACCTCCTTAAGACCATATGTGGCTCAGTGTATGGAGGTTATTGGTCTCATGGTGTCCAGCATGGACATTATTTCCTTTGCCAGGTTCCATCTCAGACCGCTACAGCTGTGCATGCTGAAGCAGTGCGAACGGCGATCATGTGGATCTGTCTCAACAGATTTCCCTGAATAACAGGTTGAGAGAATCGCTCTCTTGGTGGCTCTGTCCAGATCATCTGTCCCGAGGGACATCCTTTCTCAGACAATCCTGGGAGATTGTGACTACGGGCATGAGCTGCTCAGGATGGGGAACTGTTTGGTGTGCCAAGAAGGCACAGGGCATGTGGTCACAGGAGGAAAGCTCCCTCCCGATCAACATTTTGGAACTTCGAGCAATTTACAATGCTCTGAAGGCTTGACCTCTTCTGGGTTTGACCCAGCTTATCAGATTCCAATCGGACAATATAACCTTGGTGGCTTACATCAACCATCAAGGGGGAACGAGAAGCTCCCTATCGATAAAGGAGGTATTTCTGATTCTGTAGTGGTCGGAGGCCCACAACTGTTCGCTGTCAGCGATCCACATTCCGGGTGTGGACAACAGGGAAGCGGATTTTCTCAGCAGACAATCATTTTATCCGGGGGAATGGTTTCTCCATCCCGAAGTGTTTGCAGAGATATGCTTTAGGTGGGGGATGCTGGAGATAGATCTCATGGCGTCTCGTCTCAATACCAAACTACCCAGATATGGGTCGAGGTCCAGGGATCCTCAGGCTGAGCTAATAGATGCATTAGCGGTGCCTTGGAGGTTCAATCTAATCTACCTTTTTCCACCTTTTGCCACTCCTTCCTCTAGTAGTGGCCCGCATCAAGCAGGAGCAAGCATCAGTGATACTGATTGCTCCATCATGGCCGCAAAGGACGTGGTTCGAGGATCTGGTGAGGATTTCATTTTCTCCTCCATGGAGGTTACCTTGTTGCAGGGTTCTGCTGGAACAAGGTCCTTTTGTTTACCAAAATCTAGATTCTCTGAGGCTGACTGCGTGGAGATTGAACACCTAGTCCTAGCCAAGAGAGGGTTTTCTGAGAGAGTCATTGATACTCTCATACAAGCTCCTAAGCCGGTTACTCGTCGCATCTATCATAAGGTGTGGATACCCTACTTATTCTGGTGTGAAGAGGGTGGATTTCCTTGCATAAAGTTAAGGTTGCCAGAATTCTGATGTTTCTCCAAGACGTTCTGGAGAAGGGTCTTTCGGCCAGTTCCCTGAGGGGACAATTTCAGCCTTGTCTGTTTTACTGCACAAGAGGCTCTCTGATCTTCCAGAAGTTCAATCTTTTGTTAAGGCTCTGATTAGGATCAGATCTGTGTTCAGATCTTCGGCTCCCCCTTGGTGTCTGAATCTGGTTCTTGAGGTTTTGCAGCGAACTCCGTTTGAGCCTATGCATGAAATCAATATTAAGTTATTGTCCTGGAAAGTTCCCTTTCTACTGGCTATTGCTTTGGGACGCAGAGTATCTGAGATTGCCACCTTGCAATGTGAGTTTCCTTATATGGTGTTCCATTCGGATAAGGCTGTCTTACGTACTAAGTTAGGGTTTCTCCCTAAAGTCGTGTCAGACCGCAACATCAATGAAGAGATTGTGGTCCCTTCATTGTGTCCTTATCCTTCCTCTTCGAAGGAACGTTTACTTTATAACTTGGTTGTGGTTCGTGCCTTGAAGTTTTATCTTCAAGCTACTATGGATTTTAAACAAGCTTCTTCGTTATTTGTGGCATACTCTGGGAAGCTTAAGGGCCAGAAGGTCTCTTCGACTTTCTTATCCTTCTGGTTGAGGAGTCTTATCTGCTTAGCCTATGAGACAGCGGGACATAAACCTCCTCAGAGAATTACGTCTCATTCTACTAGAGCAGTGGTTTCCTCTTGGGCCTTTAAGAACAAGGCCTCTATGGAGCAGGTTTGGTCCTCCTTACGCACTTTTTCTAAATTTTACAAGTTTGATGTTTTTGCTTCAGCTGAAGCAGCCTTCAGGAGAACGGTTTTGCACTCTGCGGCACCCTCAGATTAGGGTCCGCCTCTCTTTTGTCCCTCCCATTATCATTCAGTGTCCTCTAGAGCTTGGGTATAAGTTTCCCAACAGTAAGGAATGATGCCGTGGACTCTCCTTGCATTAGGGAGAAAAACATAAATTATGTTTACCAGATCATTTCATTTCCTTCTGTATAAGGAGAGTCTATGGCTCCCGCCCGTGTTTCTCCGATGGGTGGCCCCCTAAATTATGTTTTTCTTCTGGCACCTTTTATACCCTGATATTTCTCCTACTGATCCTTGTTCCCTCGGCAGAATGACTGGGGGATAGGGGAAGTGGGAGAGGTATTTAAGCCTTTGGCTGGGGTGTCTTTGCCTCCTCCTGGTGGCCAGGTTCAGTATTTCCCAACAGTAAGGAATGAAGCCGTGGACTCTCCTTATACAGAAGGAAATGAAATTATATGGTAAGCATAATTTGTTATATATATATATATATATATATATATATATATATATATATATATATATATATATATATATAAAAAAATTGTATTGTAGGGATCCCCTCCCCCTCTAAGCAATTACTTTTTACTATAATGTAGGGTCCCTGATGGTGTCCCTCTCTGTAATGGCAATCTGACTTTATATTGTAAGGGAGCACAACCAGTACTCCAAAAGGTTGTGGCTCCCACTGTCTAAGCTAACAGCAAGGACCACAGCATGCAATGTCCTGTGTGACGTAGTACCTATGTCTGTTTTGGTGAATAGGTTTAACTCTTAGGCAAAAGTACACACTGTACAAGGTTACACCTAAATATACAAACCGCATCTCATTATTAAAGGGATAGGTCAAAATTGAAATGTGCATGGATGCATTTTAATGTACTATAGAATCATTTTGCAATTTACTTCCATTAGCAAAAAAAATTCTTAGTAAAAGTTATTACTGTTTCGGCAGCATATGCACATATACTACGTGTGAGGAGCATCAGGATTCAAACACCAAGCATGCTCAGCGAGCTGGCAGTGGTGTGTAACGTGACAGTGAAGACTTGTGTCATACAAGCCACTGCAGACTATCTGAGAAGGCTTGGAATTTAAATGCTGGTACGTGAAGCACTCACAGCATGTGTGCGTATGCTGCCGAAAAACATGAATCATTTTTATTAAAAGCATTTTAGCTAAGGGAAGTATATTGCAAACATGTTTCTATTTAAATTTAAATGCACGTATTCACATTTTAATTTAATCTTTCCCTTTAATTCTCTGCTGCCTTTGATACACTAATATCTACAGCAAGCTCTTGATCCTTGCTCTAACCATTCCTTTAGCACTTGCTTTTCTTTCACCACTTCCTCTTCATTTCCCCTGAATGTTACTGGTGCCGTTCCTTCTGTAACACTTAAAAATGTGCCGTATGGCTAACAACTTGGCACTCATTCAAGCATTCCTTGCTTGTTGCCTTACAGTTATATTGGACTCTGCACATTACTTCACTCTTGCATTTAATCACGGGTCAAACAGTATATACATCTGGTCTGTATGACATCCTCATGTAGGAAAATAGTAGAACACAAATATACTTATTTATGTGGCCTTGTAATCACTTGCTAGCTAAGGACACCCACATAACTCATGTTTTTTTTAACCAATTTGTATTAATAAACCCTAACAACAAATAGTATTTTAAAAACTACAATATTAATTAACTTAGTTGAATCTACATCAGGTCAAGTTATTTTAAATACTAGAGGGCAATCTGTGGAGTGCTCCTTACCTGTAGGACAAGGTCCAAGATATAGGGGTGAGCAGTAGTCCACTCTATAGGTAGAGTTAGACAGGAGGAGATCCCCAAAAGGGCTGTGTTTGGAGCAAGAGAGGGTGGACAACATTATCAAAGGCTGCAGACAGATTGAGAAGGATTAACATAAACTACCTTTAGATTTTGCTGTAAGTAGCTCATTATTTACCTTAATGATTGCAGTCTCTGTGGAATTTGGGGGTGAAATCCAGATTGCAATAGAACAAGGATTGAGTTTAATGTGAGTAAATGTGATCGACATGTATATACTAGATTTTTCCAGAAGTTTTGAGACAAGGGGAGTAGGGAAATAGGGCAGAAGTTGGATGGGGAAGTGAATCTAGAGAAGGTTTTGTGAGGATAATTGTGACTAGTGCATGTTTAAATGATGAGGGAAATATGATATACTAAGAGAAAATATTATAAAATCTGATGATCGCCCTCCCATAATCACTGCAATAAACATTGAATTTGACGGTAGATAACCAAAAGGCTCATCAAGTCTACTCATATTACTTGCTACTGTTTTATTAGGATAGTCTTATGCATGTCCCTGACCTTTTTTTAATTCGTTTACAGTCTCTGGGGCATATGTATCAAGCTCCGAATGGAGCTTGATGCCCCGTGTTTCTGGCGAGCCTGCAGGCTCACAAAGACCGCTGCTCCATAACCTGTCTGCCACAATACAACCCGATCGAGTACGATCGGGTTGATTGACACCCCCCTGCTGGCGGCCCATTGGCCGTGAATCTGCAGGGGGCGGCGTTGCACCAGCAGCTGTTGTGAGCTGCTGGTGCAATGCTGAATATAGCCAAGTATAATCTGGCAAAATATAAAGTGTAAAGAAAAGGACACATATATAGTGACCTATCATTATGAGTAAACTAGAACCGGTACTCCCAAATGCTCAGGATCCTGAGTGGTCCAAAAGTGCAAAGATCTACAAGCAAGTGTGTAATACAAACTTCTATTTATTAAAAACAACACTATTTTTAATAAATATACGTTTTTATTAAACACTTGCATGTGGATCTTTGCACATTTGCACCACTCAGTATCCTGATCATTTGGGAGTACTGGTTTCAGTTTACTTGTGGCAATCAGTCAAATGGGCAGCTGCAAGATTCCAGCCCTTTTTTATGGCATCTGGACGTGCAATATATATGCAAGTCTCTTTTTCTGTACACTTCATATTTTGCCAGATTGTACTTTCAGAAATGTACCACGTGTGTCTGTGTCTCTGTTATCGTGAGTGATTATTTAAACCTCTGATTGGGAGGAAGATCACCGGATTCTATAATACCATTGAGGCAGTTATCTGGCCAATGCTGAAGTTCCAATCTTCGTAGTAAGCACCCCAAGGTGAATTGGAAAAGTGAGTTGTGTTTTTTTGTTTGTTTCTCTTTTATATCCATTTGATGTGACTTTATTAGGCCAAATAGGCACCCTTGTGTTATTTTTTCTTCTGATAAGGGAAATATACCAGTGGTGAGGGAGATAGGATGAGATACAAATTTGCAATATTGAGAGTGTCTTTAGGATGTGTTTCAGGAAAGAGAGAGAGTGTTTAGGAATGCCTGAAGCTCATGAGAACAAAAGTGAGGTGAGAATAAAAGTGATGGTCCAATGAATGTTGCAGATGGTTAGGGGGAAGAAGCAATTTAATAACCTACGGGTCGATTACGAGTTTTGCGGTAGCTGAAAAGCAGAGTTAACAGGTGCTAACGCTGCTTTTTTCCTACCGCTGGTATTACGAGTCTTGCAGATTTAGGGTCACCGCACACTTTTTTGGCCTTACCACAAAACGACTTACGTCAACTTAGTAGAGTTTTAGTAAGTCTTTTTTCTATGGGACTTTCATACCGCTGTTATTACGAGTCTGTCCTGGGAGGCCAAAAAGTGAGCGGTACACCCTATCCCGTCAAGATTTCTAACGCATTTGAAAGGCAGTAGTTAAGAGTTTTATGTACGACGCGGTACCATAAAACTCATAACTAAACTGCTACAAAGTACACTAAACACCCATAAACTACCTATTAACCCCTAAACCGAGGTCCTCCCGCATCGCATACACTATAATAAATGTATTAACCCCTAATCTGCCGCTCCGGACATCGCCGCCACCTACATTATATTTATTAACCCCTAATCTTCCGCTACGGACACTGCCATCACCTACATTATATGTATTAACCCCTAATCTGCCGCCCCCAATGTCGCAGCAACCTACCTACACTTATTAAACCCTAATCTGCCGCCCCCGACATCGCCGCCACTATAATAAACATATTAACCCCTAAACCGCCGCACTCCCACCTCGCAAACATTAGTTAAATATTATTAACCCCCTAATCTGCCGTCCCTAACATTGCGGCCACCTACCTATATTTATTAACCCCTAATCTGCGCCCCCAACGTCGCCGCCACTATATTAAATGCATTAACCCATAAACCTAAGTCTAACCCTAACACCCCCTAGCTTAAATATAATTAAATAAATCTAAATAAAATTACTATCATTAACTAAATAATTCCTATTTAAAACTAAATACTTACCTATAAAATAAACCCTAAGCTAGCTACAATATAACTAATAGTTACATTGTATCTATCTTAGGATTTATTTTTATTTTACAGGCAAGTTTGTATTTATTTTAACTAGGTAGAATAGTTACTAAATAGTTATTAACTATTTAATAACTACCTAGCTAAAATAAATACAAAAATACCTGTAAAAAAAAAACCTAACCTATGTTACAATAACTTGAAAACAAAAAAATGAAGGAATCCGGCACTTCTTGAAACTTAAAGAGCAAACGGCTTTATTGGCAGGTAAAATAGAAAGCAAAAGTAATGCATAGAAACCCCAGCAATTCAGTCATTGCGGCACAGCAAACAACAGATTAGCATGGGTGGTGGTCACTAGAGCTGACGCGTTTCGGCATCCCACGCCGTAGTCATATCATAGTTAGTGGCCATCATCCTTAAGTTTAAAAAGGGCACTCTTTCACCTCATTGGTTAAAAGCTAAACACACCTCCAATGTTAAGTTGTATACTCCTCATCTGTTAAATATCAATAACTAATGTGTGGCAATGTGATAGATGAAGACTTTTGTTTTGAATAATACAGGATTGATAGATTATGAATTGTGTCAATATTGCGATTAAGATGAAATTTGTGATACAATGATTACTTTCAAATAAATCCGTATGGCTTATAATACAGACATTGACTTCGCACAATTGTCCCAAATTATGGAAAGAAATATATACAATATGTATACATGTGCATTCTTTTGGATGCACATATATACATATTATAAGCACAAAGGTACATATACCAGTGGGTAATTATGACTAGGACCTAACCTCCAACATTTGTTAATGCCAGAAGTTAATAAGGTCAAATTCACTGTTGAGACCTAACGGTCTTCTGGTCTTTAACTTTAGAATCCAGAAGACCTCTTCTCTGGCCAACAAAAAGTCTCTATTACCTCCCCTCTGGGGTCGTGGGACATATTTGATTATAGTCCAGTTCAATGTGACTGGACTCTTGTTATGAAACCACAGAAAATGTGTGATCAAGGGAGTAGTAAGGGTGCCTGATTTTATGTTATTTACATGCTCACGCACTCTGGCTCTGACCTCTCTTGAGGTCATGCCTACATATTGCAAATTGCAAACTGAGCATGTTAAGCGGTAAATAACATAGGTAGCCCTACAATTGAAACATCTCTCATGTTCGAAAGATTCACCTGTTACTGTACTCCTGAAACCATTTCCTACAGAGAGATGATTGCAAGCTATACAGTCTTACAATAACACCTAACACTACACTACAATTAAATCAATTCCCTACATTAAATACAATTAAATCAATTAAATTAAATTATTTAAAGTACAAAAAAAACAAACACTAAATTACAGAAAATAAAAAACAAATTACAGATATTTAAACTAATTACACCTAATCTAATAGCCCTATCAAAATAAAAAAATGCCCCCCCCCCCCCCCAAATAAAAAAAAAAACCCTAGCCTAAACTATCAATAGCCCTTATAAGGGCCTTTTGCGGGGCATTGCCCCAAAGTAATCAGCTCTTTTACCTGTAAAAAAAAAATGCAAACAACCCCCCCCAACAGTAAAACCCACCACCCACACAACCAACCCCCCAAATAAAACCCTAACTAAAAAAACCTAAGCTCCCCATTGCCCTGAAAAGGGCATTTGGATGGGCATTGCCCTTAAAAGGGCAGTTAGCTCTTTTGCAGGCCCAAACCCTAACCTAAAAAAAACAAACACCCAATACACCCTTAAAAAAACCTAACCCCAACCCCCTGAAGATTGACTTACCGGGAGACGTCTTCATCCAAGCCGGGCTGAGGTCTTCAACGAAGCTGGGAGAAGTCTTCATCCAAGCCGGGCGAAGTGGTCCTCCAGACGGGCATAAGTCTTCGTCCGAGCCGGGCAAAAGAGGTCCTCCAGACGGGCAGAAGTCTTCATCCAGACGGCATCTTTTAGTGTTAGGTTTTGTTAAGGGTGTATTGGGTGGGGGTTTTTTTTTAGGTTAGGGTTTGGGCCTGCAAAAGAGCTAACTGCCCTTTTAAGGGCAATGCCCATCCAAATGCCCTTTTCAGGGCAATGGGGAACTTAGGTTTTTTAGTTATCGTTTTATTTGGGGGGTTGATTGTGTGGGTGGTGGGTTTTACTGTTGGGGGGGTTGTTTGTATTATTATTTTTTTACAGGTAAAAGAGCTGATTACTTTGGGGCAATGCCCCGCAAAAGGCCCTTTTAAGGGCTATTGATAGTTTAGTTTAGGCTAGGGTTTTTTTTTATTTGGGGGGGCATTTTTTTATTTTGATAGGGCTATTAGATTAGGTGTAATTAGTTTAAATATCTGTAATTTGCTTATTTTCTGTAATTTAGTGTTTGTTTGTTTTTGTACTTTAGCTAATTTAATTGATTTAATTGTATTTAATTTAGTTAATTTAATTATAGTGTAGTGTTAGGTGTTATTGTAACATAGGTTAGGTTTTATTTTACAGGTACTTTTGTATTTATTTTAACTAGGTAGTTATTAAATAGTTAAACTTGTCTGTAAAATACAAATAAACCCTAAGCTAGATACAATGTAACTATTAGTTATATTGTAGCTAGCTTAGGGTTTATTTTATAGGTATTTCGTTTTAAATAGGAATTATTTAGTTAATGATAGGAATATTTATTTAGATTTATTTAAATTATATTTAAGTTAGGGGGTGTTAGAGTTAGACTTAGGTTTAGGGCTTAATACTTTAATATAGTGGCGGCGACATTGGGGACGGCAGATTAGGGGTTAATAAATGTAGGTAGGTGGCGGCGATGTTAGGGATGGCAGATTAGGGTTAATAATATTAAACAAAAGTTTTGCGATGCGAGAGTGTGGCGATTTAGGGGTTAATATGTTTATTATAGTGGGGGCGGGGGCGGCAGATTAATAAGTGTAGGTAGGTGGCGGAGACATTGGGGCGGCAGTTTAGAGGTTAATAAATATAATGTAGGTGTCGGCAATGTTGGGGGCAGCTGATTAGGGGTTCATAAGTGTAAGATTAGGGGTGTTTAGACTCGGGGTTCATGTTAGGGTGTTAGATGTTGATATAAATTTTATTTCCCCATAGGAATCAATGGGGCTGCGTTACTGAGTTTTACGCTGCTTTTTTGCAGGTGTTGGACTTTTTTCAGTTGGCTCTCCCCGTTGATCCCTATGGGGAAATCGTGCACGAGCACGTTACACCAGCTCACCGTTGACTTAAGCAGCGCTGGTATTGAACGAGATTTGGAGCAAAATTTTGCTCTACGCTCACTTCTTGTCTTTTAACGCCGGGTTTGTAAAAACCTGTTATACTAGCGCTGTAGGAAAGTGAGCGGTGAGAAAAAACTGCTCGTTAGCACCGCTCCCCTGTTAACGCAAGACTCGTAATCTAGCCGCTAGTTTGTTATAGAAACAAGAGTTAGCACCTATAGAACCTGAAGATATGGAGTGAAACACATAAAACACATTATTAAAACATAATTTACATTCGGCTAGATTTAGAGTTCTGCGGCCAAAGGGGTGCGTTAGCTACGCGTGCTTTTTTCCCCCCGCACCTTTTAAATACCGCTGGTATTTAGAGTTCACAGAATGGCTGGGTTTTCAGTGCGTTAGGCTCCAAAGGGAGCGTAGAGCATAATTTAACGCCACTGCAACTCTCGATACCAGCGGTGCTTACGGACGCGGCCAGCTTCAAAAACGTGCTCGTGCACGATTCAACCATAGAAAACAATGGGGCAGTTTTAGCTGAAAAAAAACCTAACACCTTCAAAAAAGCAGCGTTCAGCTCCTAACGCAGCCCCATTGTTTTCTATGGGGAAACACTTCCTACGTCTGCACCTAACACTCTAACATGAACCCCGAGTCTAAACACCCCTAACCTTACACTTATTAACCCCTAATCTGCCGCCCCCGCTATCGCTGACCCCTGCATATTATTATTAACCCCTAATCTGTCGCTCCGTACACCGCCGCAACATACATTATAGTTATGTACCCCTAATCTGCTGCCCCTAACACCGCCGACCCCTATATTATATTTATTAACCCCTAATCTGCCCCCCACAACGTCGCCGCCAGCTACCTACAATAATTAACCCCTAATCTGCCGATCGGAGCTCACCGCTACTATAATAAATGTATTAACCCCTAAAGCTAAGTCTAACACTAACACCCCCTAAGTTAAATATAATTTAAATCTAACGAAATAAATTAACTCTTATTAAATAAATTATTCCTATTTAAAACTAAATACTTACCTGTAAAATAAACCCTAATATAGCTACAATATAAATTATAATTATATTGTAGCTATTTTAGGATTTATATTTATTTTACAGGCAACTTTGTAATTATTTTAACCAGGTACAATAGCTATTAAATAGTTAATAACTATTTAATAGTTACCTAGTTAAAATAATTACAAAATTACCTGTAAAATAAATCCTAACCTAAGTTACAATTAAACCTAACACTACACTATCAATAAATAAATTAAATAAACTACCTACAATTATCTACAATTAAACCTAACACTACACTATCAATAAATTAATTAAATACAATACCTACAAATAACTACAATTAAATAAACTAACTAAAGTACAAAAAATAAAAAAGAACTAAGTTACAAAAAATAAAAAAATATTTACAAAAAAAATATTTACAAACATTAGAAAAATATTACAACAATTTTAAACTAATTACACCTACTCTAAGCCCCCTAATAAAATAACAAAGACCCCCAAAATAAAAAAAATGCCCTACCCTATTCTAAATTAAAAAAGTTCAAAGCTCTTTTACCCACCACCCACATACCCCTAATCTAACCCAAACCCCCCTTAAATAAACCTAAGACTAAGCCCCTGAAGATCTTCCTACCTTATCTTCACCATGCCAGGTTCACCGATCGATCCAGAAGAGGCTGAAGAGTGACGTCCATCCTCCGGCTGAAGTCTTGATCCAATCGGGCAGAAGAGGACATCCGGACCGGCAAACATCTTCATCCAAGCCGCATCTTCTATGTTCTTCAATCCGATGACGACCGGCTGATCTTCAAGACCTCCAGCGCGGATCCATCCATCTTCACCGACGACTTCCCGACGAATGACGGTTCCTTTAAGGGACGTCATCCAAGATGGCGTCCCTCGAATTCCGATTGGCTGATAGGATTCTATCAGCCAATCGGAATTAAGGTAGGAAAATTCTGATTGGCTGATGGAATCAGCCAATCAGATTCAAGTTCAATCCAATTGGCTGATTGGATCAGCCAATCAGATTGAGCTTGCATTCTATTGGCTGATTTTCCTACCTTAATTCCGATTGGCTGATAGAATCCTATCAGCCAATCGGAATTCGAGGGACGCCATCTTGGATGACGTCCCTTAAAGGAACCGTCATTCGTCGGGAAGTCGTCGGTGAAGATGGATGGATCCGCGCTGGAGGTCTTGAAGATCAGCCGGTCGTCATCGGATTGAAGAACATAGAAGATGCGGCTTGGATGAAGATGTTTGCCGGTCCGGATGTCCTCTTCTGCCCGCTTGGATCAAGACTTCAGCCGGAGGATGGACGTCACTCTTCAGCCCCCCGCTTGGGCTTGGATCAAGACATCGGAGGCTCTTCTGGATCGATCGGTGAACCTGGCATGGTGAAGATAAGGTAGGAAGATCTTCAGGGGCTTAGTGTTAGGTTTATTTAAGGGGGTTTGGGTTAGATTAGGGGTATGTGGGTGGTGGGTTGTAATGTTGGGGGGGGTATTGTATGTTTTTTTTTTACAGGCAAAAGAGCTGAATTATTTGGGGCATGCCCCGCAAATGGCCCTTTTCAGGGCTGGTAAGGTAAAAGAGCTTTGAACTTTTTTAATTTAGAATAGGGTAGGGCATTTTTTTATTTTTGGGGTCTTTGTTATTTTATTAGGGGGCTTAGAGTAGGTGTAATTAGTTTAAAATTGTTGTAATATTTTTCTAATGTTTGTAAATATTTTTTTATTTTTGTAACTTAGTTCTTTTTTATTTTTTGTACTTTAGTTAGTTTATTTAATTGTATTTATTTGTAGGTATTTTATTTAATTAATTTATTGATAGTGTAGTGTTAGGTTTAATTGTAGATAATTGTAGGTAGTTTAATTTATTTATTGATAGTGTAGTGTTAGGTTTAATTGTAACTTAGGTTAGGATTTATTTTACAGGTAATTTGTAATTATTTTATCTAGGTAGCTATTAAATAGTTATTAACTATTTAATAGCTATTGTACCTGGTTAAAATAAATACAAAGTTGCCTGTAAAATAAATATTAATCCTAAAATAGCTACAATATAATTATAATTTATATTGCAGCTATATTAGGGTTTATTTTACAGGTAAGTATTTAGCTTTAAATAGGAATAATTTATTTAATAAGAGTTAATTTATTTCGTTAGAATAAAATTATATTTAACTTAGGGGGGTGTTAGGGTTAGGGTTAGAATTAGCTTTAGGGGTTAAAAAATGTATTATAGTAGCGGTGAGCTCCGGTAGGCAGATTAGGGGTTAATACTTGAAGTTAGGTGTCGGCGATGTTAGGGAGGGCAGATTAGGGGTTAATACTATTTATTATAGGGTTATTGAGGCGGGAGTGAGGCGGATTAGGGGTTAATAACTTTATTATAATAGCGGCGCGGTCCGGTCGGCAGATTAGGGGTTAATAAGTGGAGGCAGGTGGAGGCGACGTTGAGGGGGGCAGATTAGGGGTTAATAAATATAATATAGGGGTCGGCGGTGTTAGGGGCAGCAGATTAGGGGTACATAAGTATAACGTAGCTTTCGGCGGCGTGCGGACGGCAGATTAGGGGTTAAAAAATTTAATTAGAGTGGCGGCGATGTGGGGGGACCTCGGTTTAGGGGTACATAGGTAGTTTATGGGTGTTAGTGTACTTTAGAGCACAGTAGTTAAGAGCTTTATAAACCGGCGTTAGCCCAGAAAGCTCTTAACTACTGACTTTTTTTTGCGGCTGGAGTTTTGTCGTTAGATTTCTAACGCTCACTTCAGCCACGACTCTAAATACCGGCGTTAGAAAGATCCCATTGAAAAGATAGGATGCGCAATTGACGTAAGGGGATCTGCGGTATGGAAAAGTCGCGGCTGCAAAGTGAGCGTTAGGCCCTTTCCTGACTGACTCCAAATACCAGAGGGTGGTAAAAACCAGCGTTAGGAGCCTCTAACGCTGGTTTTGACGGCTACCGCCCAACTCTAAATCTAGCCGATTGTGTCTAAGACTTTGCTCAATCCTTGTTTAATTCTTATTGCCTCCCTTAAAAAATGCTCACCTAATAAATTCAAGCAAATAGTGTTATGATAGTGCTAATTGTCCTTGCAATGCTTTCCCCATACAAGTGTTAAATCCACTAAAATATTTAAAGGGCAATTATACTCCAACAATTACATGTTCTTATCTGTTAGAGCATGTAATTAAGAGACTATCTACCCTATACTACTGAAAGGGGTTAAAGACAGTAGAAATACTGCTCGGGACTCGAAGAGCACTGCTGGTCCCAAGATGAAAACACTAGTCACATGACTCAGATGTCAAACTAGCACTGCTGATTGGATCAGTGGGGTTTTCTGCTTGGGGCCAGCAGTGTTTTGCAACTCCAGAGTGGTATTTCTATTGTGTATTTAGCCCCTTTGCTGGGGTTAAACACACAGTAGTCTTGGGTACATAGTCTTAAAATGACACGCTCTAACAGATAAGAGCACATGATTTTTTCACTATAATGGTACTTTAATGACAGGATCAGAGACATTAAAAAGACCAATTTGGGAAGTTTGATTCATGCCAGGTCAGAGTAAGATAAGTTTAAAATGAACAGACATTGGAATTTGGAGGACGTTGAAGTTATGTCATTAATCAACTAGCAAATTTAGGAATTATAGCAAGAACTGACAAAGCTTTAACATGACATAGCAATTAACAAGCCATTGGTTGTGGCAGGGAAAAAATCCACAATATACTCAGGATAAGAAGAGAATTATGTTAGCGGAGTGAAAATAATGGTAAAATTGAATCTAGTTAAAGTTTATCTATATGAAATGCAGCTAATTGGTATTTTTTTATTCATAGTATCCAGATTTTCATGTATGATACAAAAATTAATCTGTTGTTCTGAAATGGTTTGTGTTCTAATTTCAGCAATCTGAACCCTACAGTGAGGAAAAAGATCATTGAGCTATGGCAGTAAGTTCTTTTCTTTTGCTAATTTGTAAATGAGACATAAAGTAATCATTGATTTGCCTAATGTAATTATCCAGTCCAATGTATCAGTCTGGTTATTAGACTGACCTGAGCCCCTATTGTGATGTTACATATGTCTGCCCATTTCTCCCTCTACACCTTGTATTCTTTTGTAGCTGTTTTTATTACATTTGTAATTTGAGGAACTGGAGTATTAAAACAAAACCAACGCTGCCATTTAAAAAAAATAATTAATCAGAATTTTACACTGGTCATTTTCATTTAATTGAATCTCTGTTATTTGCATAAAAATGAGTTTTTAGATATTTCAAGGCATGTACTATGTGTTCTGCACAGTGTAAATAAATAGATGTGTATTCTCTGTTTCAGGAATCACATGGAGGCTGAACTAAATGTGAAAGAGGCATCAATTGACATGAACTCACCAGGTATAGTGTAAGGTGGTAAGCACCCTTTAATGGCTTATCATTTTGCTTCATCTCCATATGCTCTGCTGGTCAACTCCTTTCTCTCCCTCTTTGCCTCTCAGTCTCTGTTATCACCATCTCCCGCTCCTGCCTTAAGCTCTCTTGCACTGCACATCTCAACTCTCTTCCTCAACTTGTCATACCCCCCCAATTCTCAAAACTTTACGCAAAACTTACCTAATTATAGAAGTCTGTGATGTGATCTCATAACTTGCAAGACCAATCCTCCAAGCCTTGTCAAACTCAGACTTACAACTCATCCTGCAAACTACTACTCCACCCTTTATCTCCTGCAACTAATTTCTCTCTAAGTAACCTCTGTAATCCTTCAGTCTTAGGGCCCGATGCTCTAAAGCTCTCTGGTCTGGTGAGAATCTATTTGATATCTCAGGAGTATTACGAGGCTCCTCAGGGATTATTTAGAAAACATGTTTTACTTTGGGAACTGTGTATCATGAAAGGGAATTTACTAATATTTTTATATGAAAGAGAGAGATTCAATTTACAATACAGTGCTCAGTAAAATAAGATAATGATTTATCTCCATGCTGGCGAGTTTTGATATTTGCACTCTCTGTCTTCTTATCATTGTCTTACTGTCTCGTACGTCCTATGTAGTGCTGTGGAATATGTTCCCCCAAATGAAGACTATAGCATGTGAAATGTATCTTTTATCAAACATCTTAAATCTCCATGTATCTATATATCTATTATCTATGTCTCTATCTATTTATCTCTCTCTCACACACACACACAAATGGTGATGAATTTTGTTTTCCATCTTTTTGTTAAAGCAGAAACGTGTCTTACTCAGTTACTGAATATTGTGGCGGAAGAAAAATTTAATGCTTTAAAATCCTGTGCTGAGAAGTGCCTCAATCTTAATTCACCAGTATCTCAAGAATCCGTGACTAGATGGGGGGCAGAGCGGAGGAACAACAAGGTATTGTCCTATCAGAACATAGCAAAGCTGTCCAGATTCTAATCATGTATCATAAACTATTAGACTGATTAGTCTATCCATTCATAACAAGTTTAGATTTTGTCACAACATATAGATGCACACATTTCATTAAAGTGATCCATTACATTATTAGCTGAAGTGTTAGCTTTTTTGTATTTTTCCCCCTGGTAATTATCACATTGTACTGGAATAGCATATTTCATGTTTTTATGGTTTTTGGCTTAATGGTAGTTGATTTCCTGAAACTTTTTGACTCTGGTGTAAAGTCTATATATATTTGTCAATCTTGTTTTGTGGTTCTGATGCAGAAATGCACCTTGACCTATATAATGTTGGTAACCGTGAACAGTATTGATGTCTGAAATGTAGTCACCTCCCAATACAAAACAAACAAATCAGGCCTGCCAAAAAGGGCAGCCACAATACCTATGGTGGTTTGTAAACTATTAAGAACATCCTTAAAGGGGCAAGTAAGACATTCTCTTATATACGCATCCAAAATGAATGTCTGCATTATAAAATATAGGCAAACAAAATACATTTTTTAAAAGCATTTAAAACTGTCTTTTTATAACAACATTGGCATTGCTTTGCAGTATGTGGACACACCCTTTGAAAGGTCTTTAGAGCGTTATTTATCTCATTTTCTGTGGCTATTTAAGGACAGATATAAGTAAGCACAATTCAAACCATCACTGTGCAGCATTTATAATGGTCATGGTTCTGTATTTAAACAGAATGTACTACAGCCTCTCGAAAGTGGGTGGGGGTAGAAAAACATCATTTAAAGATTTAAATTACAGGAAAATGGTCAAAGCAAATAATACAAATTTACGTTTTTTTTCGATATGCATGATTAAACCTTTTGTGGGGGATAACATTTTTAATTTGTCAGGATACCATTATCTCTTCTATAGCAACTGTGCTTCATATTAAATCTAAATATATCTTTTTAATAATCACTAAATTAAAGTTTTTATTAAATAATATTTTATTTTATTTTTATTACTTTTTTCTTTATAGAAAAACACGAGTACGTTTTCTGTCCCCATGAATCTTCTTCTTATTTCAGCACATGAGGAAGCCATTCTAGAGCAGATTACAGGTACAGTACAAAGCACTTTTTTTTTGTACATATATGGCTGGAAAAAAATATTCATCAGCTAGGACAGAGAGACAGATTTCTTTCTTAAGATACGGTGAGTCCACAGAATCATCAATTACTGTTGGGAATATCACTCCTGGCCAGCAGGAGGAGGCAAAGAGCACCACAGCAAAGCTGTTAAGTATCACTTCTCTTCCCACAACCCCCAGTCATTCTCTGTAATGTTACTCTAATATTCTCTTAGAGCCAATAATGTGCTAAACGGTTTAGGAGCACAACTGCAGAATTTAAGACTGTAAATGTATATATGTATATGTAGATAGACTAGTTTTGTATCAGCTCCACGCCAAGATGCACTATGGGGAAAGTGCAAACTGCAGCAGGGAAGTCTTTGAATCTCCTAGAGGGTTGCAAAGAAGTTAGAATTAACCTTTAAGTATAATCCAGTGATAGACTGGAAGAATATAACCCAGCAGGAAGTGTGCTTTGAATCTGGAGACTTTTGGGAAACAGACTGAGTATTAGAAATAGTCTCTATTAGAAGCAAGAACAACCTTTAGGCAGGGAATGAGTGAAAGTACTTTACAACACAGTAAGGGAAACTTCTTGTTATAAGTATAGTCTGTTAGATAATTCTGTTACTGTGACTCCGGATGCTGTGCTGGGTATTCCTGCGGCTGAGCTATTGCAGAGATTTCAGGAGTTGTCCCTGTGAGTAACGCTTCTCCTAAGCGCTTGTGTGCTACTGCGATTGACTTCCGTGTTGTCCGGTGAGTGGGAGGAGTTGTCAGTGAAGCAGGTAAGACTGCAGTATTGCGGTTAGCTGTTCCGTAGTGGGACAAAGTGAAATAGTCCTGTCCGTTCCTGCACAGTTACCAGATTGAGTGTAGGTATATCCTTGCTGCTGAAAGGAGGTAAAACAAAAGTAACAGCCAGGTTTAACGGACTCCAGAAACTTTATAAGTAGTTGAACTGTCCAAGTTACAAAGTTCCGTTAATGCAAGCAAGACATCTGATAGATGCAGAAGGAAGGAGTTAAAGATAGCTCTTCAGTTGATAGATAAAGCTGTAGAATATTTGTAATCCAAAATGTTTAGAGAGCTTAGAGAAACAGCAGCTCTGAAACTGCTATACAAAATACTAAGCACAGAGGCCTGTGATCTCAGGTGTTTTATTAGTTAGGTAGGCAGGACAAGGTGAACCTGCGCTGGGTCCTAAAAGGTACAGGCTCTGACATTCTCTTTGCCTTCGGTGCAAGGTGGAGGTGATGTTTGTGTCTTAAGAAAATTGGATTTATTTCACTTCAATCAAGATTTTATTATTTTGAAAGCCAGAGTAGGTTTTTCCTTTCAAGATTGGGTATAGCTGTACTCCACGTTAGTCTCTTCAGTAGGGCAGTGGTGGCTTTAAAGCAGTTAGGAACTTGTAAGGTGGGCCTTGCTGCGTTTTTTTTTTTTTTTTTTATCACTTTGATCTGTCTTTTTTTCTACAGGCCTCTGTGGGGAGTGACATCCTTTTTTGCCGGGTAAGCTGTCCTCCTGCCAGACGACTAGATGCAGGTAAATGCTCGGTCTTCTTTGTTTTGGGGGACTTGCACTTTTAAAAAATTTGCATTATTCTGGGACATTTTTATATCCTTGGGAAGGAGATAAAAGGCAGGACGCAGGCACTGGTGACTAGGAGACGGGGTTAATTATTGCCCTGATTATTGAGTTCATTAGGGGTTAATTGTTGTTTAGGATTCCTGGGTGAATCTATGCGGTGTGGACTTGTTAGGTTTTTAATTCTAGATAGCTAACTGTTCAGTCTGTAAAGGCACATATTGAAATGGGTTACAAATAGTGCGAGCGTGCTCTTTAGTGAATGTAATGAGCAACGCTTTTATGGGCTTCAGGACTTGTTTAGGGTTTAATGTCTTTAAGTATGTCTCTGCAACGTTTATATTGCCAGTAACACTGTGTGGTTTTTTCCTGTATTGTTGGCTGACAGAATGAGGCGCGAGGTTAATGCGCGCTTCATTTATGTTCCGACCTGTGTGTACTACTAGGAATAGCTCCTGCGTGGCTTAGTAAGTCCCACCTTCCTCTTCGTTTGGATGGAGAAGCGCCATTTTCGGCTCTATCTGAGCCAGTCTTTAGCCACGCCTCCTTGTTTCCAAAATAACGGAGGATGTTTTTCTAAGTACATCCTCTCTGTGGAGGCTATTTTCATAGCGGTGCTATTTTATTCTGTCTAAAGTACAAGTCACAAAGTTATGTTTATGCAAAAAGTTACGCGTACACTATGGTTAGCTTTCAAGAAAAGGCAGAAGGAGATGTACATATTATTTAATAGAAACAGGTCTTTCTCAGCCCTATACTTTATTATATTATATTACGTTATATTGCACTAATAATGTGGGTGTCTTTTACAGTTTATAAGGGTCTAAGTCTGGTTTCTTTTTTTAAACAGAAGCCTGCGGCTATGTGTAATGTATGCTGTCTCTTGAGCTATAAGAGTTTTAACATACAACTGTGATTCATACATTTTTTCTGTCAGGTATATCATTTTTAACACATAGTTTTTCTTTGTGACACAATTTGATTGTTTATCCCTGAACTCAATATCTCTTAGGATGATGCTGTTCAGGCAATTCCACAGCTTTCTCCTTCCTCGTCCCAAGCCTTATTGATGTCACATGCAGTGCCCTGCGGTTCCTCTCAATCTCCTAGAGGAGTGTATTTGCCTGCAGATTTGCAGCTCAGGTATCCTCTGCAGTATCTGCGGCTTTATCTGCCTTTCCCATGCTTCAGGGAAAATGCAAGAGGACATTTGCTAGACTCAGGGGGAAAAGCAACCTGTGCAGCCGAATGATGAGCAGAAACCTTCTAAGTTTGGTGAGGAGAATTTGCCGGTAGTTCTGTGGGAGAACTCTCAGATTCGGACAGTATAATTCCTTCATCTGTTCTGAAGTGGTTTCTTTCAGATGTATGCTTGCACACCTCGTGTATTGTTGAAGGAGGTTTTGGCTACTTGGACGACATTGATTCCCCTGTCGCTGTCAACCTTTGAAAGTTTTTTGTGAACTTGCTCATTTCAATGTTGCTCCTTCTTTTGAAGAAAGACTTGCTTTGGATATTTTCACAGGAATGGGAGAAGCTAGGGATACCTTTTCTTCCTGTATTCCGTCCTTTAAAAGATTTTCCTGTCGCTGACTCCATTGTTATGCACGGTGTACTGATTAGAAGGAAGTTTTTCTACTATGACTCAGAGAACTTTGATCCTATGGAGGGTAGCTGCCTTCTTAAGGATCCATGGATAAGAAGTTGGAGGTTTAATTGTTTATCTAGAGCAATGCCTTGTTTCTCCTGTTAAGTGTGGTCAGTCCACGGGTCATCATTACTTCTGGGATATTATCTCCTCCCCTACAGGAAGTGCAAGAGGATTCACCCAGCAGAGCTGCCATATAGCTCCTCCCCTCTACGCCACCCCCAGTCATTCTCTTGCACCCAACGAATAGATAGGATGTGTGAGAGGACTGTGGTGATTTTAATTAGTTTATTACCTTCAATCAAAAGTTTGTTATTTTATAATAGCACCGGAGTGTGTTATTCATTCTCTGGTAGAATTTGAAGAAGAATCTACCTGAGTTTTTTCTATGATTTTAGCCGGAGTAGTTAAGATCATATTGCTGTTTCTCGGCCATCTGAGGAGAGGTAAACTTCAGATCAGGGGACAGCGGGCAGATTAATCTGCAAAGAGGTATGTAGCAGTTTATTATTTTCTGACATGGAATTGATGAGAAAATCCTGCCATACCGTTATAATGTAAACTCAGCCTTAAATGCAGTAGATGTAGCTGGTATCAGGCTGTCATGTATGTATATTTTACACTTCAGTATTCTGGGGAATGGTACTTCACTGGATTTATACTGTATGCATAGACTTAACCTAATTTGCAGGGACTTGCAATAGGTTTTAAATAACAATTAATTTATTGAGGTTAAACGTTTTTTTGCTGGCATGTAAAATCGTTTATTTCTCTGAGGTACTGGGTGAAAAAATGTTTTGGGCACTATTTTTTCCACTTGGCAATAGTTTTGTTTAAATTAAAGCAGTTTACTGATCTCTCTCACTGTTATGTGTGAGGGGGAGGGGCCATTTTTGGCGCTTTTACTGCGCATCAAAAAACTCAGTCAGAAGTTCATTTTCTTCCTGCATGATCCGGTTCATCTCTACAGAACTCAGGGATCTCCAAAGCTTGTTTTGAGGGAGGTAATCATTCACAGCAGAGCTGTGAAGATTGTAATTGACTGTGATAAAAAACGTTTATTTGTGTATTTTTTCTGCTGTCAGGGTTAGTTATCCTTTGCTAATGGGAACAATCCTTTGCTAAAATTGTATATTTCTTACAAAGATTTGATGCTATAACTTATTTATTTTCAACTGTCATAATTTTTTCTGTGCTTCTTATAGGCACAGTTCGTTTTCATATTATTGTAAATTACTTGAAAAGCATTTCCAAGTTGCTAGTTTATTGCTAGTGTGTTAAACATGTCTGATTCAGAGGAAGATACATGTACTATATGTGCTAATGCCAAAGTGGAGCCCAATAGAAATTTATGTACTAATTGTATTGATGTTACTTTAAATAAAAGTCAATCTGTACAAACTGAACATATTTCACCTAACAACGAGGGGAGAGTTATGCCGACTAACTCGCCTCACGTGTCAGTACCTGCATCTCCCGCTCGGGAGGTGCGTGATATTGTAGCGCCGAGTACATCTGGGCGGCCATTTCAAATCACATTACAGGATATGGCTACTGTTATGACTGAAGTTTTGGCTAAATTACCAGAACTTAGAGGCAAGCGTGATCACTCTGGGGTGAGAACAGAGTGCGCTGATAATGTTAGGGCCATGTCAGACACTGCGTCACAGGTGGCAGAACATGAGGACGGAGAACTTCATTCTGTGGGTGACGGTTCTGATCCAAACAGACTGGATTCAGATATTTCAAATTTTAAATTTAAGCTGGAAAACCTCCGTGTATTACTAGGGGAGGTGTTAGCGGCTCTGAATGATTGTAACACAGTTGCAATACCAGAGAAAATGTGTAGGTTGGATAAATATTTTGCGGTACCGGCGAGTACTGATGTTTTTCCTATACCTAAGAGACTTACTGAAATTGTTACTAAGGAGTGGGATAGGCCCGGTGTGCCGTTCTCACCTCCTCCGATATTTAGAAAAATGTTTCCAATAGACGCCACCTCACGGGACTTATGGCAAACGGTCCCTAAGGTGGAGGGAGCAGTTTCTACTTTAGCTAAGCGTACCACTATCCCGGTGGAGGATAGCTGTGCTTTTTCAGATCCAATGGATAAAAAATTAGAGGGTTACCTTAAGAAAATGTTTGTTCAACAAGGTTTTATATTGCAACCTCTTGCATGTATTGCGCCTGTCACGGCTGCAGCAGCATTTTGGTTTGAGTCTCTGGAAGAGACACTTGAATCATCTACACTAGATGAGATTACACACAAACTTAAAGCCCTTAAGTTAGCTAACTCATTTATTTCAGATGCCGTAGTACATTTAACTAAACTTACGGCTAAGAATTCCGGATTTGCCATTCAGGCACGCAGAGCACTGTGGCTAAAATCCTGGTCAGCTGATGTTACTTCTAAATCTAAATTGCTTAATATACCTTTCAAAGGGCAGACCTTATTCGGGCCCGGGTTGAAAGAGATTATCGCTGACATTACAGGAGGTAAAGGCCATGCCCTGCCTCAGGACAAAGCCAAACCTAGGGCTAGACAGTCTAATTTTCGTTCCTTTCGTAATTTCAAAGCAGGAACAGCATCAACTTCCTCTGCACCAAAACAGGAAGGAGCTGTTGCTCGCTACAGACAAGGCTGGAAACCTAACCAGTCCTGGAACAAGGGCAAGCAGGCCAGGAAACCTGCTGCTGCCCCTAAGACAGCATAAATCGAGGGCCCCCGATCCGGGACCGGATCTAGTAGGGGGCAGACTTTCTCTCTTCGCCCAGGCTTGGGCAAGAGATGTTCAGGATCCCTGGGCGTTAGAGATCATATCTCAGGGATACCTTCTGGACTTCAAATCCTCTCCCCCAAGAGGGAGATTTCATCTGTCAAGGTTGTCAACAAACCAAATAAAGAAAGAAGCGTTCCTACGCTGCGTACAAGATCTTTAATGGGAGTGATCCATCCAGTTCCGCGGTCGGAACAAGGACAAGGGTTTTACTCAAATCTGTTTGTAGTTCCCAAAAAAGAGGGAACTTTCAGGCCAATCTTGGATTTAAAGATCCTAAACAAATTCCTAAGAGTTCCATCGTTCAAGATGGAAACTATTCGAACAATTTTGCCCATGATCCAAGAGGGTCAGTACATGACCACAGTGGATTTAAAGGATGCTTACCTTCACATACCGATTCACAGAAATCATTACCGGTATCTAAGGTTTGCCTTTCTAGACAGGCATTACCAGTTTGTAGCTCTTCCATTCGGATTGGCTACGGCTCCAAGAATCTTCACAAAGGTTCTGGGTACTCTTCTGGCGGTACTAAGACCGCAAGGAATTTCGGTAGCTCCGTACCTAGACGACATTCTGATACAAGCTTCAAGCTTTCAAACTGCCAAGTCTCATACAGAGTTAGTACTGGCATTTCTAAGGTCGCATGGATGGAAGGTGAACGAAAAGAAGAGTTCTCTCTTTCCACTCACAAGAGTTCCCTTCTTGGGGACTCTGATAGATTCTGTAGAAATGAAGATTTACCTGACAGAAGACAGGTTAACAAAGCTTCAAAATGCATGCCGTGTCCTTCATTCCATTCAACACCCGTCAGTAGCTCAATGCATGGAGGTGATCGGCTTAATGGTAGCGGCAATGGACATAGTACATTTCTCCAACATAGGTGTGTCCGGTCCACGGTGTCATCCTTACTTGTGGGATATTCTCTTCCCCAACAGGAAATGGCAAAGAGCCCAGCAAAGCTGGTCACATGATCCCTCCTAGGCTCCGCCTACCCCAGTCATTCTCTTTGCCGTTGTACAGGCAACATCTCCACGGAGATGGCTTAGAGTTTTTTTACGGGTGGCGGACATTGTTAACAAGGAATGGGAAAGGCCCGGTATTCCTTTCGTCCCTCCCCCCATATTTAAAAAATTGTTTCCTATGGTCGACCCCAGAAAGGACTTATGGCAGACAGTCCCCAAGGTCGAGGGAGCGGTTTCCACTTTAAACAAACGCACCACTATACCCATAGAGGATAGTTGTGCTTTCAAAGATCCTATGGATAAAAAATTAGAAGGTTTGCTTAAAAAGATGTTTGTTCAGCAAGGTTACCTTCTACAACCAATTTCATGCATTGTCCCTGTCGCTACAGCCGCATGTTTCTGGTTCGATGATCTGATAAAGGCGGTCGATAGTGAGTCTCCTCCTTTTGAGGAGATTATGGACAGAATCAATGCTCTCAAATTGGCTAATTCTTTCACCCTAGACGCCACTTTGCAATTGGCTAGGTTAGCGGCTAAGAATTCTGGGTTTGCTATTGTGGCGCGCAGAGCGCTTTGGTTGAAATCTTGGTCGGCTGATGCGTCTTCCAAGAACAAGCTACTTAACATTCCTTTCAAGGGGAAAACGCTGTTTGGCCCTGACTTGAAAGAGATTATCTCTGATATCACTGGGGGTAAGGGCCACGCCCTTCCTCAGGATCGGCCTTTCAAGGCAAAAAATAAACCTAATTTTCGTCCCTTTCGTAGAAACGGACCAGCCCAAGGTGCTACGTCCTCTAAGCAAGAGGGTAATACTTCTCAAGCCAAGCCAGCTTGGAGACCAATGCAAGGCTGGAACAAGGGAAAGCAGGCCAAGAAACCTGCCACTGCTACCAAGACAGCATGAAATGTTGGCCCCCGATCCGGGACCGGATCTGGTGGGGGGCAGACTCTCTCTCTTCGCTCAGGCTTGGGCAAGAGATGTTCTGGATCCTTGGGCGCTAGAAATAGTCTCCCAAGGTTATCTTCTGGAATTCAAGGGACTTCCCCCAAGGGGGAGGTTCCACAGGTCTCAGTTGTCTTCAGACCACATAAAAAGACAGGCATTCTTACATTGTGTAGAAGACCTGTTAAAAATGGGAGTGATTCATCCTGTTCCATTAAGAGAACAAGGGATGGGGTTCTACTCCAATCTGTTCATAGTTCCCAAAAAAGAGGGAACGTTCAGACCAATCTTAGATCTCAAGATCTTAAACAAGTTTCTCAAGGTTCCATCGTTCAAGATGGAAACCATTCGAACTATTCTTCCTTCCATCCAGGAAGGTCAATTCATGACCACGGTGGATTTAAAGGATGCGTATCTACATATTCCTATCCACAAGGAACATCATCGGTTCCTAAGGTTCGCATTCCTGGACAAACATTACCAGTTCGTGGCGCTTCCTTTCGGATTAGCCACTGCTCCAAGGATTTTCACAAAAGTACTAGGGTCCCTTCTAGCTGTGCTAAGACCAAGGGGCATTGCTGTAGTACCTTACTTGGACGACATTCTGATTCAAGCGTCGTCCCTTCCTCAAGCAAAGGCTCACACGGACATTGTCCTGGCCTTTCTCAGATCTCACGGATGGAAAGTGAACGTGGAAAAGAGTTCTCTATCCCCGTCAACAAGGGTTCCCTTCTTGGGAACAATAATAGACTCCTTAGAAATGAGGATTTTTCTGACAGAGGCCAGAAAAACAAAACTTCTAGACTCTTGTCGGATACTTCATTCCGTTCCTCTTCCTTCCATAGCTCAGTGCATGGAAGTGATCGGGTTGATGGTAGCGGCAATGGACATAGTTCCTTTTGCGCGCATTCATCTAAGACCATTACAACTGTGCATGCTCAGTCAGTGGAATGGGGACTATACAGACTTGTCTCCGAAGATACAAGTAAATCAGAGGACCAGAGACTCACTCCGTTGGTGGCTGTCCCTGGACAACCTGTCACAAGGGATGACATTCCGCAGACCAGAGTGGGTCATTGTCACGACCGACGCCAGTCTGATGGGCTGGGGCGCGGTCTGGGGAGCCCTGAAAGCTCAGGGTCTTTGGTCTCGGGAAGAATCTCTTCTACCGATAAATATTCTGGAACTGAGAGCGATATTCAATGCTCTCAAGGCTTGGCCTCAGCTAGCGTGGGCCAAGTTCATACGGTTTCAATCAGACAACATGACAACTGTTGCGTACATCAACCATCAGGGGGGAACAAGGAGTTCCCTAGCGATGGAAGAAGTGACCAAAATCATTCTATGGGCGGAGTCTCACTCCTGCCACCTGTCTGCTATCCACATCCCAGGAGTGGAAAATTGGGAAGCGGATTTTCTGAGTCGTCAGACATTGCATCCGGGGGAGTGGGAACTCCATCCGGAAATCTTTGCCCAAGTCACTCAGCTGTGGGGCATTCCAGACATGGATCTGATGGCCTCTCGTCAGAACTTCAAAGTTCCTTGCTACGGGTCCAGATCCAGGGATCCCAAGGCGGCTCTAGTGGATGCACTAGTAGCACCTTGGACCTTCAAACTAGCTTATGTGTTCCCGCTGTTTCCTCTCATCCCCAGGCTGGTAGCCAGGATCAATCAGGAGAGGGCGTCGGTGATCTTGATAGCTCCTGCGTGGCCACGCAGGACTTGGTATGCAGATCTGGTGAATATGTCATCGGCTCCACCTTGGAAGCTACCTTTGAGACGAGACCTGCTTGTTCAGGGTCCGTTCGAACATCCGAATCTGGTTTCACTCCAGCTGACTGCTTGGAGATTGAACGCTTGATTTTATCGAAACGAGGGTTCTCAGATTCTGTTATCGATACTCTTGTTCAGGCCAGAAAGCCTGTAACTAGAAAGATTTACCACAAAATTTGGAAAAAATATATCTGTTGGTGTGAATCTAAAGGATTCCCTTGGGACAAGGTTAAGATTCCTAGGATTCTATCCTTCCTTCAAGAAGGATTGGAAAAGGGATTATCTGCAAGTTCCCTGAAGGGACAGATTTCTGCCTTGTCGGTGTTACTTCACAAAAAACTGGCTGCTGTGCCAGATGTTCAAGCCTTTGTTCAGGCTCTGGTTAGAATCAAGCCTGTTTACAAACCTTTGACTCCTCCTTGGAGTCTCAATTTAGTTCTTTCAGTTCTTCAGGGGGTTCCGTTTGAACCCTTGCATTCCGTTGATATTAAGTTATTATCTTGGAAAGTTTTGTTTTTAGTTGCAATTTCTTCTGCCAGAAGAGTTTCAGAATTATCTGCTCTGCAGTGTTCTCCTCCTTATCTGGTGTTCCATGCAGATAAGGTGGTTTTACGTACTAAACCTGGTTTTCTTCCAAAAGTTGTTTCTAACAAAAACATTAACCAGGAGATTATCGTACCTTCTCTGTGTCTGAAACCAGCTTCAAAGAAGGAACGTTTGTTGCACAATTTGGATGTTGTTCGCGCTCTAAAATTCTATTTGGATGCTACAAAGGATTTTAGACAAACATCTTCCTTGTTTGTTGTTTATTCCGGTAAAAGGAGAGGTCAAAAAGCAACTTCTACCTCTCTCTCTTTTTGGATTAAAAGCATCATCAGATTGGCTTACGAGACTGCCGGACGGCAGCCTCCCGAAAGAATCACAGCTCATTCCACTAGGGCTGTGGCTTCCACTTGGGCCTTCAAGAACGAGGCTTCTGTTGATCAGATATGTAGGGCAGCGACTTGGTCTTCACTGCACACTTTTACCAAATTTTACAAGTTTGATACTTTTGCTTCTTCTGAGGCTATTTTTGGGAGAAAGGTTTTGCAAGCCGTGGTGCCTTCCATTTAGGTGACCTGATTTGCTCCCTCCCTTCATCCGTGTCCTAAAGCTTTGGTATTGGTTCCCACAAGTAAGGATGACACCGTGGACCGGACACACCTATGTTGGAGAAAACAGAATTTATGTTTACCTGATAAATTACTTTCTCCAACGGTGTGTCCGGTCCACGGCCCGCCCTGGTTTTTTTTTAATCAGGTCTGATAATTTATTTTCTTTAACTACAGTCACCACGGTACCATATGGTTTCTCCTATGCTAATATTCCTCCTTAACGTCGGTCGAATGACTGGGGTAGGCGGAGCCTAGGAGGGATCATGTGACCAGCTTTGCTGGGCTCTTTGCCATTTCCTGTTGGGGAAGAGAATATCCCACAAGTAAGGATGACACCGTGGACCGGACACACCGTTGGAGAAAGTAATTTATCAGGTAAACATAAATTCTGTTTTTGCACGCCTACATCTCAGACCGCTGCAATTGTGCATGCTAAGTCAGTGGAATGGGGATTACTCAGATTTGTCCCCCACTCTGAATCTGAATCAAGAGACCAGAAATTCTCTTCTATGGTGGCTTTATCGGCCACACCTGTCCAGGGGGATGCCATTCAGCAGGCCAGACTGGACAATTGTAACAACAGACGCCAGCCTACTAGGTTGGGGCGCTGTCTGGAATTCTCTGAAGGCTCAGGGACTATGGAATCAGGAGGAGAGTCTCCTTCCAATAAACATTCTGGAATTGAGAGCAGTTCTCAATGCCCTTCTGGCTTGGCCCCAGTTAACAACTCGGGGGTTCATCAGGTTTCAGTCGGACAACATCACGACTGTAGCTTACATCAACCATCAGGGAGGGACAAGAAGCTCCCTAGCAATGATGGAAGTATCAAAGATAATTCGCTGGGCAGAGTCTCACTCTTGCCACCTGTCTGCAATCCACATCCCGGGAGTGGAGAACTGGGAGGCGGATTTCTTAAGTCGTCAGACTTTTCATCCGGGGGAGTGGGAACTTCATCCGGAGGTCTTTGCCCAGATACTTCGACGTTGGGGCAAACCAGAGATAGATCTCATGGCGTCTCGTCAGAACGCCAAGCTTCCTCGCTACGGGTCCAGATCCAGGGATCCGGGAGCGGTTCTGATAGATGCTTTGACAGCACCTTGGACCTTCGGGATGGCTTATGTGTTTCCACCCTTCCCGATGCTTCCTCGATTGATTGCCAGTATCAAACAGGAGAGAGCATCAGTGATTCTAATAGCACCTGCATGGCCACGCAGGACTTGGTATGCAGATCTAGTGGACATGTCATCCTGCCCGCCTTGGTCTCTACCTCTGAAACAGGATCTTCTGATCCAGGGTCCATTCAAACATCAAAATCTAACTTCTCTGAAGCTGACTGCTTGGAAATTGAACGCTTGATTTTATCAAAACGTGGGTTTTCTGAGCCAGTTATTGATACCTTAATACAGGCTAGGAAGCCTGTTACCAGAAGGATTTACCATAAAATATGGCGTAAATACTTATATTGGTGCGAATCCAAGAGTTACTCATGGAGTAAGGTTAGGATTCCAGGGATATTATCTTTTCTACAAGAAGGTTTAGAAAAGGGTTTATCCGCTAGTTCTTTAAAGGGACAGATTTCAGCTCTGTCCATTCTTTTACACAAACGTCTGTCAGAAGTTCCGGACGTTCAAGCTTTTTGTCAGGATTTAGCTAGGATCAAGCCTGTGTTTAAAATTGTTGCTCCGCCATGGAGTTTGAACTTAGTTCTTAATGTTTTACAGGGTGTTCCGTTTGAACCCCTTCATTCCATTGATATCAAGTTGTTATCTTGGAAAGTTCTGTTTTTAATGGCTATTTCCTCGGCTCGAAGAGTCTCTGAGTTATCTGCCTTACATTGTGATTCTCCTTATCTGATTTTTCATTCAGACAAGGTAGTTCTGCGTACTAAACCTGGGTTCCTACCTAAGGTGGTCACTAACAGGAATATCAATCAAGAGATTGTTGTTCCATCTTTGTGTCCTAATCCTTCCTCGAAGAAGGAACGTCTGCTACACAATCTAGATGTAGTCCGTGCCCTGAAATTTTATCTACAGGCAACTAAGGATTTTCGTCAAACGTCTTCCCTGTTTGTCGTTTATTCTGGTCAGAGGAGAGGTCAAAAAGCTTCGGCTACCTCTCTCTCTTTTTGGCTTCGTAGCATAATACGATTAGCCTATGAGACTGCTGGACAGCAGCCTCCTGAAAGAATTACAGCTCATTCTACTAGAGCTGTGGCTTCCACTTGGGCCTTTAAGAATGAGGCTTCTGTTGAACAGATTTGCAAGGCTGCAACTTGGTCTTCTCTTCATACTTTTTCCAAATTTTACAAATTTGACACTTTTGCTTCTTCGGAGGCTGTTTTTGGGAGAAAGGTTCTTCAGGCAGTGGTTCCCTCCGTATAAAGAGCCTGCCTGTCCCTCCCGTCATCCGTGTACTTTTGCTTTGGTATTGGTATCCCAGAAGTAATGATGACCCGTGGACTGACCACACTTAACAGGAGAAAACAAAATTTATGCTTACCTGATAAATTCATTTCTCCTGTAGTGTGGTCAGTCCACGGCCCGCCCTGTTTTTTATGGCAGGCTAAAAAAATTTTTGGATTATACTCCAGTCACCACTACACCATTGGGCTTCTCCTTTCTCGTTGGTCCTTTGGTCGAATGACTGGAGGTGGCGTAGAGGGGAGGAGCTATATGGCAGCTCTGCTGGGTGAATCCTCTTGCACTTCCTGTAGGGTAGGAGATAATATCCCAGAAGTAATGATGACCCGTGGACTGACCACACTACAGGAGAAATGAATTTATCAGGTAAGCATAAATTTTGTTTTTACTAGACTTGCGGTGCTAGCCGCTGGGACATTGTGGCTGACCTTTGGCCGGCTGAAAGGCCTTCCTGTAGCTTAGCAGTACAGCCCAGGCTTATAGATCTGCAGTTTCAGTTTCAATATTTTATGTTTCCTCCAAATCCACGCTTCTGGCTTTTCCTTTTCAAGGATGAGACCTTGTTTGGTCTTGGTCTGACAGACTTATCCTCTGACTTTGCGGGTGGTAAGATGTTTTTCTACTACACGTCAAGAGAGTAGGACTAAAGCAAAGTCTTTCTGTTTCCTCTTTATGCAGTGTCAGCCATGTCTTTGGAGTTCAATCTTAGATTTCCTCCCAGGAGCAGATTTCTTTTTTTAAATATTTGCAAATCCAGATATGATGAGAGACTTTTTTTGAATGGGTTCAGGACATCTCTCTCTGGGAGTGATAGTTTCCAGTCCCTGTCTGAGAACGGGATCTAGGTATTTACCTCAAGTTTCTCAGGTCTGTCCCACGAATGCTTAGTAGTAAACTTTGCTACCTTAAAAGCTGAAGGTCGAGAGTTCAAATCCAGCTGTGGCTATGTGTTCCTCATGGCGAGTCTCCCTTCACTGAAGGGTTACTAATAGCCTCGACTAAATCATAATTTTCAGGCTATGGAATTTGCCTTTAAAATCCTAGAAGGACTTTTAGATCCTAGGGTAGTACAAGGGTACCTTCTGGACAACATAGGGTTCAGGTGTAATCCATCCTTCAAGCAGACTCTTTTTTTGAGAGCTCTTCTAAAATCTACTTTCCCATAGTTGGGAACTGAATCTGGAGGAGAGTCCCCTTTTCCATCTACAAGGGTGGTTTATTTTGAGACCTTAATAGATTCTATGTCTAGAAGAAGATTCTGACAGAGGTCAGATTATCAAGGATTTATTCCGTTTCTTTTTTCTGCAGTCCACTGTCCGGCCAACAGCAAGTTCTTGTGGTCCGGTAAATAGCTTGGATATTTTGCAACCAGAAGGTTGGAAGTTCGGATCTAGCTACAGTTGACTTAACTTCACTTTTCAGTGCTTCAATGTATGGAGGAAATTGGGTCTGATGGTTGTCATGGACATCATTCCTTTTGCTGTTTTCCATAAAATGGAGAACATTAGAATCTCTCAGAGGATAGATCTAGATCAGCGACAAGAGTCTCTCTCCCGTAGTGTTTTCTCAGAAGTATCTGTCTCAGGGCGCGTGCTTCTAGTGACACTCCTGGGTGATGTGACTGTGACAGACCCTTCTGTCAGGACTGAAAGAGTTAACTGTGTTTAGCTTTAAGAATCTAATTTCTAAAGACAGGTTTTCTGGCCTCAGCTATTGTGTGCTATAATTACATTTAAGTAATAAACAGGCCATTGTTTAATCACCCTCAGAGAACAGACGCTAGGTGATAAGACAAGCCAAATGTGTTTAAGTTGTTATCTGCCTAAGTAAAGTATTTAAGTAATATAATTCTATTGTATCATGTCAAGGGCGCTTCTCCCTTTTATCTAATGTACAACATTCTTTCAACCCCCATCTGAGGGGGGGTCAAAAACCTGTATAAATCTGTGTGCTGCCTTCAAATAAAGTTGTCATTCTGTTTTAAACCTGAAACTGGCTGGGTTGTGAATTGCTGATTGTCTATGCAGGACATTGTTCATCTGGGGTTAACCCTTGGTACACAGTTGGTACCGTAACATTGGTGGCAAGCGACGGGAGAATCCTTATCGCCCAGAAGAGCAACTACACAAGCCAGTAACCTCAGGAAGAGGGGGATTATTACAATACTGACTAAGATGGAAAGAGTACCAGGGACAGAAGGAACCAATGGGCCCAGCATATCAGACAGAACCCCTGAAGAAGCAAGCTTTGATCGGGCGGTTAAAATAAGACTGGCATATTATGGCCCCAACCCATCTGCGGAAATTATCGACCGGGTCATAGCAGCTGTGGAGGCCAACCTACTTCGCCAAAGCGGCGCTGCAGCAAACCCAGTGGAAAAGAGAAAAGTAAATTTTGCAGCTTTTAAAAACTTCCTGGAAACAGAAGGAGAGATTGATGGGTACCTTGCGGATTTTGAGAGACAATGTGCACTACACCAGGTACCCGCAGAGGACTGGGTCATGATATTATCCGGAAAATTATCCGGCCGGGCCAGTGAGGCTTTTCGGGCCATTCCAGATGAGGAAGTCAGGGATTATAATACTGTAAAAGAGGCTCTGCTCTCCAGGTATGCGGTTACACCGGAGGCATACCGGAGACGGTTCAGAGACACTGTTAAATTGGCTGGTGATTCCTACCTTGAGTGGGCATGTAAGGTGCACCGCACAGCAGCTCACTGGATAGCGGGGTGCCAAGCCGTATCTGGGGAAGAGGTGCTGCAGCTATTCCTGTTGGAACATTGCTTCGACAAGTTACCCGCAGGAGTTCGAGAGTGGGTTCGGGACCGTAAACCCTCCACCCTGCATGAAGCTGCTCGCCTGGCAGATGAGTATACGGATGCCCGCAAACTGGACACTGCTACCACTAAGCCCCCTGCCAGAGTGGAGTACAGACCCCCAGTCACCCCAGCAGCTGCCAGTTACCAACCCCCGGCGCACCGCTATACCACACGGCCTCTGGCCACGAACTACCCTCAGAGAGCCCGGTTCAATTCGCGGGGCTACTCACAACCTATTCGGTGCTTTGGATGTAAGCAACTAGGGCACAAAAGACCAGAGTGTCCCCTAAATGCAGCGAACCAAGCACAGTCCTGGAGAAGACCTGCCGGCGGAATCACACGTAACCCTCAGCCTGCGGCCCGCTACGTAGAGGCGCAAGAATGCTGGGGCATCCTACATGAGGCAGACCTTGTGCAAGCTGCCCACCGGAATAACCGGCAACTGGTTAAAGTGAATGGGAAGGAGGTCAGTGGTCTACGGGATACTGGTGCTACCATGACCTTGCTTCGAAAGAACTTGGTGTCTGAGAAACAGCACACAGGAGACACTGTGGCTGTGAGGGTAGCAGGGGGCACTGTGTTCCGCCTACCTGTTGCCAGGGTGCATTTGGATTGGGGAGGGGGCGCTAGACCTGTGAATGTGGGGGTCATGAAGGATTTACCAGCTGATGTTCTCCTTGGAAATACCTTGGTCCCCCTTGTTTCTGCCTATGCTCCCATGGGTCCCGCTGATGTTAACCCTGTGACTACCCGTGCTCAGATCCGTGCAGCAGAGACTGACCCCCCTGCTGCTAAGCCCCAGGACGCTGAGCTCAGTAAATCTCTATCCGCTATTGATATGTGGGAGTCACGTTACAATGCGCTGATGAAGGAGAAGAGTCACGTAGAGGATAAAATGGTCACGTTAAATAATCATGTAACAGTGCTAGCGGGAGAGAAGAGGAGTGCAGAGGAAAAAGCACGTTTAGAACAGGAATCTCTGCTAGACAGGCTGCACCGACAGACTGCAGAAAACACCAGCTTGAGAGTGGAACATGAAACATTAAGGACAAACTTAGTGACACTGGAGGAGAAGCTGACGCTGGCTCATAGGGAGGTGCAGCAACTCAAGGGCACCCTATG
Organism: Bombina bombina; assembly: GCF_027579735.1. Taxonomy (NCBI): domain Eukaryota; kingdom Metazoa; phylum Chordata; class Amphibia; order Anura; family Bombinatoridae; genus Bombina; species Bombina bombina. The sequence goes on along the minus strand of NC_069503.1, from coordinate 690,478,643 downwards.
TCAGTATGAAGGGATTGTGGATACCTATAAAGAGCAGGTACAAAAACCACGTAAAGAAGCCGATGATATTTTGAAGGACTGTTTAGCCCTAGTCGGGGCACTGAAGAGGTTGAACCCTTATTTATACAGACAGGGATTCTCTCTCATAACGGGAATACAAATGGATTGTCCCAGCAAACTGACATGCCTACCACCTCCTAGTCCGGTCATCCCCAGGTTGACCCGCAAAAGGGTCAAGCCGGGTCTGCCGGAGTGTTCCACAAGGGGGGAGCTATGTGACAGACCCTTCTGTCAGGACTGAAAGAGTTAACTGTGTTTAGCTTTAAGAATCTAATTTCTAAAGACAGGTTTTCTGGCCTCAGCTATTGTGTGCTATAATTACATTTAAGTAATAAACAGGCCATTGTTTAATCACCCTCAGAGAACAGACGCTAGGTGATAAGACAAGCCAAATGTGTTTAAGTTGTTATCTGCCTAAGTAAAGTATTTAAGTAATATAATTCTATTGTATCATGTCAAGGGCGCTTCTCCCTTTTATCTAATGTACAACATTCTTTCAACCCCCATCTGAGGGGGGGTCAAAAACCTGTATAAATCTGTGTGCTGCCTTCAAATAAAGTTGTCATTCTGTTTTAAACCTGAAACTGGCTGGGTTGTGAATTGCTGATTGTCTATGCAGGACATTGTTCATCTGGGGTTAACCCTTGGTACACAGTTGGTACCGTAACAGTGACTATGAATGCCAACCTGCTGGGCTGGGAAGCAGTCTGGGTCTTGTTTAAGGCACAGGGATTATGGACTCAAAAGTGTCTGCTATCCTCTTTCACATCTTGGATTTGAGAGCGATTTACAATGTTCTGTAGATTTGGGCTCAGTTGTTCTTAGCTTGGTTCCAGGCGGTCAATATCACCTTGATTGTTTACATCAACAACCAGGGAGGAACTCTGGAGTTCCTTAGCCATGTAGGAGGTGTCTTGGATTGTTCAGTCGGCGGAAGCTCACTATTGTTGTCTATCTATCATCTACATTTCAGGAGTGGACAACTGGGAAGTGGATTCCTGAGCGGACAGACTTTTCATCCTGGGGAGTGGGAACTTCTTCCGGAGGTGTTCTCCAACTTAACCGTCAAATGGGGGGGGGTGCCGGAGATGGATCTGATGGCGTCTCTGCAAATGCCAAGCTTCTAAGGTTCGGTTCGAAGTCAGGAGATCCACAGGCAGCTCTTTGGGATTTCAGGCTGGCATACCTGTTTCCTACATTTGCTCTCCTTCCACAAGTCATTGCTCGTATCGAATAGGAGAGAGCGTAGGTAATTGTAGTAAGTTCTGCATGGCCTCACAGAATCTGGTAGGAGGACCTAGTGGGAATGATATCTCTTCCGCCTTGGAGCCCGTCTCTGAGGAAGGATCTTCTGATTCAGGGTCCCTTCTTTCTTCCAGATTTTCATTTCTCTGAAGCTGACTGCTTGAAGTTTGTACACTTAGTTTGGTCTAAGCATGGTTTTTCTGAGTCGGTCATTGAGACCGTGTTTCAGGCTTGCGAACCTGTTACGAGAAAGATTTTCCATAAGATATGGCATAAATATCTTTATTGGTGTGATTCCAAGGGTTAATCTTGGAGTAGGGTCAGGATTCTTGGAATGTCCTTTCTACAGGAAAGTCTGGAGAAAGGGTTTTTGTCTGTCAGTTCTCTGAGGGGTCAGATGTCTACGTTATATTTTCTTGCTACATAGCGTCTGGCGGACGTGCCAGATGTGCAGTCTTTTTGTCAGGCCTTGGTCAGAATCAGGCCTGTGTTTAAGTCTGTTGCTCCTCCTGGGAGACTTAACTTTTGTTACTTAAAGTTTTGCAGCAAGCTCCATTTGAGCCATTGCATTCCATAGCTATTTAGTTGTTATCTTGGAAAGCTTTTGTTTCTTGTTGCTATCTCTTCTGCTCGGAGAGTGTCGGAACTCTCAGCTTGCAGTGTGATCCGCCTTATCTTACCTTTCATGAGGCGGTTCTTCGTACTAGTTAGGTTCCTTCCTAAAGTGGTTTGGACAAGAATTTTATTTAGGAAATTGTTGTCCTTATCTTTGTCATAGTTCTTTTCTGAAAAACGTTGTTGCATAACTTGGAGGTTGTGTGTGTTTTAAGTTTCTATTTCTCTTGTTAAGTGTAGTCAGTCCACGGGTCATCCATTACTTATGGAATATATCTCTTCCTAACAGGAAGTTGCAAGAGGATCACCCAAGCAGAGCTGCTATATAGCTCCTCCCCTCACATGTAATATTCAGTCATTCTCTTGCAGCCTAACTAAAGATAGGTCGTTGTGAGAGGTCTGTGGTGTTTTTTAACTTAGTTTATTTCTTCAATCAAAAGTTTGTTATTTTAAATGGCACCGGAGTGTGCTGTTTGTTCTCAGGCAGCATTAGAAGAAGAATCTGCCTGCGTTTTCTATGATCTTAGCAGACGTAACTAAGATCCACTGGCTGTTCTCATCTGAGGAGTGAGGTAACTTCAGAAAAGGGGAATAGCATGCAGGGCCCCCCTGCAAACGAGGTATGTGCAGTAAATTATTTTTCTGAGGAATGGAATTGACTGAGAAAATACTGCTGATACCAATGTAACGTAAGTTCAGCCTTAAATGCAGTGATAGCGACTGGTATTAGGCTGATGAGTGTGTGTACACTGAATGTATTTTTCTAAGGAATGGAATTGACTCTGAAAATACTGTTAATACTGAAATAATGTATGAGCCTTAACTGCAGTAAAAGCGACTGGTAGCAGGCTTATTAATAACACTTCATAACTTTTAAAACGTTTAATGGCATGTTAATCGTTTTTTGTGAGGTACTTGGTGATAAAACTTATTGGGGCATGATTTTTACCACATGGCCATCTTTGTTTTCTGCATAGAAACAGTTAACTGAGCTTCCCCACTGTTGTAATATGAGTGGGAGGGGCCTATTTTAGCGCTTTTTTGCGCAGTAAAAATTCAGTCACAATCTGTCTACTTCATCCTCCATGATCCAGATCGTCTCTAGAGAGCTCAGGGGTCTTCAAAATTCATTTTGAGGGAGGTAATCAGTCACAGCAGACCTGTGACAGTGTGTTTTGACTGTGTTAAAAACGTTAATTATTAAATTGTTATCCGTTTTTGGGTATTAAGGGGTTAATCATCCATTTGCTGGTGGGTGCAATCCTTTGCTAACTTAATACATTTACTGTGAAAAATTGGTTGCTATAACTATTTTGGTTCATTGTTATTTCAACTGTGACAGCTTTTTGTGCTTCTTAACCCTTTCGTGACAGGGTTAAAGTGTCTACATCGGAACACCTGTTCCGATGTAGACAAATTGAAACTACGCGATCGTGCATACGATCGCGAGATTTCAATTATTGGATCGCATCTGGGGGGCGTCCCTACAACCCTAGGAACGCCCTCCAGACCGCGATCAAGTCCTTGAAGCGCAGAAGGCTTCAGGACAGCCGTTTGATATGACGTTCTATTCCGTCATAACGGCTTTAAAGCCCAGTGTAAATATGACGGAATAGAACGGCATAACGGCGTTAAAAGGTTAAAGGCACAGTAGCGTTTTTTATATTGCTTGTAAATTTATTTAGAAAAGTATTTCCAAGCTTGCTAGTCTCATTGCTAGTCTGTTTAAACATGTCTGACACAGATTAATCTCTTTGTTCACTATGTTTAAAGGCCAATGTGGAGCCCAATAGAAATTTGTGTACTAATTGCATTGATGTTACTTTAAATAAAAGTCAATCTTTACATGTAAAGAAATTATCACCAGACAACGAGGGGGAAGTTATGCCGACTAACTCTCCTCACGTGTCAGTACCTTCGCCTCCCGCTCAGGAGGTGCGTGATTTTGTGGCGCCAAGTACATCAGGGAGGCCCTTACAAATCACTTGGCAAGACATGGCTACTGTTATGACAGAAGTATTATCTAAATTGCCAGAATTAAGAGGCAAGCGCGATAGCTCTGGGTTAAGGACAGAGCGCGCGGATGAGGTGAGAGCCATGTCAGATACTGCGTCACAGTTTGCAGAACATGAAGACGGAGAGCTTCATTCTGTGGGTGACGGATCTGATCCAGGGAGACTGGATTCAGAGATTTCTAATTTTAAATTTAAGCTTGAGAACCTCCGCATATTGCTAGGGGAGGTATTAGCGGCTCTGAATGATTGTAACACGGTTGCAATTCCAGAAAAATTATGTAGGTTGGATAGATACTATGCGGTACCGGTGTGTACTGACGTGTTTCCTATACCTAAAAGGCTTACAGAGATTATTAGCAAGGAGTGGGATAGACCTGGTGTGCCTTTTTCCCCTCCTCCCATATTTAGGAAAATGTTTCCTATAGACGCCACCACACGAGACTTATGGCAGACGGTCCCTAAGGTGGAGGGAGCAGTTTCTACTTTAGCTAAGCGTACCACTATCCCGGTGGAGGATAGTTGTGCCTTTTCAGATCCAATGGATAAGAAATTAGAGGGTTACCTTAAGAAAATGTTTGTTCAACAAGGTTTTATCTTACAGCCCCTTGCATGCATTGCGCCTGTCACTGCTGCGGCGGCATTCTGGTTTGAGTCTCTGGAAGAGGCCATTCGCACAGCTCCATTGGATGAAATTATGAACAAGCTTAAAGCACTTAAGCTAGCTAACGCATTTGTTTCTGATGCCGTCGTACATTTAACCAAACTTACGGCTAAGAACTCCGGATTCGCCATCCAAGCGCGCAGAGCGCTATGGCTTAAATCCTGGTCAGCTGACGTGACTTCTAAATCTAAATTGCTTAATATTCCTTTCAAAGGGCAGACCTTATTCGGGCCCGGCTTGAAAGAAATTATAGCTGACATTACGGGAGGTAAGGGCCATGCTCTACCTCAGGACAGGGCCAAATCAAAGGCCAAACAGTCTAATTTTCGTGCCTTTCGTAACTTCAAGGCAGGAGCAGCATCAACTTCCTCCGCTCCAAAACAGGAAGGAGCTGTTGCTCGTTACAGACAGGGCTGGAAAGTTAACCAGTCCTGGAACAAGGGCAAGCAGGCCAAGAAACCTGCTGCTGCCCCTAAGACTGCATGAAGAGAGGGCCCCCTATCCGGAAACGGATCTAGTAGGGGGCAGACTTTCTCTCTTCGCCCAGGCTTGGGCAAGAGATGTCCAGGATCCCTGGGCGTTGGATATCATATCTCAAGGATATCTCCTGGACTTCAAAACTTCTCCTCCACAAGGGAGATTTCATCTTTCAAGGTTATCAGCAAACCAAATAAAGAAAGAGGCGTTTCTACGCTGTGTACAAGACCTCTTACTAATGGGGGTGATCCACCCGGTTCCGCGGACGGAACACGGGCAAGGATTCTATTCAAATCTATTTGTGGTTCCCAAGAAAGAGGGAACCTTCAGACCAATCTTGGACTTAAAAATCCTAAACAAATTCCTAAGAGTTCCATCATTCAAAATGGAAACTATTTGAACCATCCTTCCCATGATCCAAGAGGGTCAGTACATGACCACAGTGGACTTAAAGGATGCCTACCTTCACATACCGATTCACAAGGATCATTATCGGTACCTAAGATTTGCCTTCCTAGACAGGCATTACCAGTTTGTAGCTCTTCCCTTCGGATTAGCTACGGCTCCAAGAATCTTTACAAAAGTTCTGGGCTCACTTCTGGCGGTACTAAGACCGCGAGGCATAGCGGTGACTCCGTACCTAGACGACATTCTGATACAAGCGTCAAGTTTTCAAACTGCCAAGTCTCATACAGAGATAGTTCTGGCATTTCTGAGGTCGCATGGGTGGAAGGTGAACGTGGAAAAGAGTTCTCTATTACCACTTACAAGGGTTCCCTTTCTAGGGACTCTTATAGATTCTGTAGAGATGAAAATTTACCTGACGGAGGCCAGGTTATCAAAACTTCTAAATGCTTGCCGTGTCCTTCATTCCATTCCACACCCGTCAGTAGCTCAGTGCATGGAAGTAATCGGCTTAATGGTAGCGGCAATGGACATAGTACCATTTGCGCGCCTGCATCTCAGACCGCTGCAATTGTGCATGCTAAGTCAGTGGAATGGGGATTACTCAGATTTGTCCCCCCTGCTAAATCTGGATCAAGAGACCAGAGATTCTCTTCTATGGTGGCTTTCTCGGCCACATCTGTCCAAGGGGATGACCTTTCGCAGGCCAGATTGGACGATTGTAACAACAGACGCCAGCCTTCTAGGTTGGGGCGCAGTCTGGAACTCCCTGAAGGCTCAGGGACTATGGACTCAGGAGGAGAAACTCCTCCCAATAAATATTCTGGAATTAAGAGCAATATTCAATGCTCTCCTAGCTTGGCCTCAGTTAGCAACTCTGAGGTTCATCAGATTTCAGTCGGACAACATCACAACTGTGGCTTACATCAACCATCAAGGGGGAACCAGAAGTTCCCTAGCGATGTTGGAAGTCTCAAAGATAATTCGCTGGGCAGAGTCTCACTCTTGTCACGAACGGCGTACCGCTTCAGGCCCTGAACCGGCTTCTAGCTCAACCGGAAGTAAGTGGGAAAGATAGTAGTGGAGCACTGGGGGTGCACGCCGCTATTTGCAGCCGGTTCCGCTGCTTGTAATGCAAAAAGACAAAAGAATTACGGCAGCAACAAGCAGAGAAAAAGTAGATTAAAAGTAAAATACTTTATTTGAACATATGTTTAAAAAGCCAATTTGGCAAAAAGTACAAGGGTAGCAGTTGAAAAAACCCTCCTTACATGTTTCGTGCCTATGCTCGGCACTTAATCATAGGAGTGTGATGTGATAGTACAACCCCGGCTATTTAAAGGGGAAGTACCCAATGATGGTAAAGCTATAGAAACACCTGTGGAAAATAGTGTTAAAACTGCTTGCCCTCACCTGCACTATCAATGAACACAGAAAAGTATATTACATTTGAAAAAACGTATATATATATGTATTTAGGCTTAAATACTTTTTGAAATGTACTAATACACATATTTAACCAACACTTCCAACACAATATTATGTCTTTATAAATGCAGATTCAGAGTCAGCTCCTGCAGCAGAACTATGCTTATTGTATGTGTTAAATATATCCAATGACTATAAAGAGTCTTAAAACAAAGGATGGGAAAATGTACTCAGATTTTCTTATTAATGTTTTTTGACTTAATCCATTATTTATGCATTCCTTGTTAGGCTAGGTATATAATATTTAATATTTAATATTTAATAATGAATGTAAATGGAATATCTATCCCAAATTCAATATTTCAGAAAAACTAAATTTCTATATACACTATTAAGCAATAGACCTGATCAAAATTCTTGTGAAATAAAACTTAAATAGAAGGGCAAAAGGATTTTTTATATATATATATGAAAATATTTAATATATCAATTATTCCACATAATAAGACATATCCCATTCCCTATTCAAACCCTGTGGTGCTATTGTTTTAAGTTTATATATCCAAAATAATTCACGTTTAAGCAACAATTTTTGTTTGTTCCCCCCTCTGATGGGTGACTGAATCTTGTCAATGACTTTAACATTAATATGTGCTATGTGAGTCATATGTGTTTGATTGAAGTGAACTGCTACCGCCGAATCTTTGTTATAATTTTTCGTGTCCCTAATGTGTTCCCTAATTCGCGATCGGAGCTCCCTGGTCGTCTGACCAATGTATTGTAGGGAGCAAAGAGAACATTCTATTAGATAGACCACGAATTCTGTCTTACAATTTGCATAGAATTCCATATTATATCTTTCATGAGTTGCTGAACTAGTAAAGGTATCACTTTTTTCTATGACTTCACATGTAATGCACGGTCTAGTGCCACATTTATATGTCCCCTTTGTCCTTATCCAGTTACTCCCCTGTTTATTTCTTGTGGTTGTATTTACCATACTGGGGACCAACCTGGTTCCCAGTGTAGGGGGCTTTTTGGACACAAATTTGCATGTTTGAAAAATGTTACCCAAAGATTCATCTTCCTTTAATATATGCAGATGTTTTTTAAGAATAGATGAAATTTCATTAAATTGTTTGGAATATTCAGTAGTAAAAACAATTTTATCCTTACTGAAATCCTGATCTGCTCTTTTCTTGGATGTTATTACTTCACTTTGGGTTTTATACTTAATCTTCTCATGCGATTCATTAAGAATTTTCATCGAGTATCCTCTCTGCTTTAATCTATTTGTAAGATCAGTACATTGTGTATTAAATTTCTCATTACAGTTAGTATTTCTTCTCATTCTGATATACTGAGCTTTGGGAATTGATCTGATTAGATGTGGGGGATGACAAGATTTGGCATGGAGTATGGTATTTCCGGCTGTTGGTTTGCGGTATGTGTCGGTCAATATTATACCTCTTTCCGGATCACCTATGAGTTCTAAATCTAAGAAACATATTTTATATTGTTGTAATTCACCTGTGAATCTAAGATTTAAGTCGTTAGTATTCACATACTCCAAGAAAGTGCTTAATTCAAGTTTATCCTCCACTATAAATATAAGATCATCTATGAATCGCATGTACTGAATAATGTGCTTTGCAAATGGATTAGACAAGGTGTAAAGGTATAGATCTTCCCACCACGCTACATACAGGTTGGCAAACGAGGGGGCAAATTTTGCCCCCATCGCTGTGCCGCAAACCTGCACGTAATATTCATTATTGAACATGAAGAAATTATGTTTCAATAAAAATTCTATAATTTCACAGAAGAATAATTTGAATTCTAAAGAGTAACGTGTGGCTGTATCCAAGAAGTATCTGATAGCTTTTAATCCTAGTGCATGGGGTATACTTGAATAAAGAGAGGTGGCATCAATAGCCACCCATCTAAACTCCTTATTCCATTCAATGTGTTCCAAACACTTCAACAAATGTGTTGAATCACGTAGATAGCTGTTAAGGCTTTTAACCAAAGGCTGGAGTATAGAATCTACCCATTCAGACAATGGCTCAAACATAGAGCCAATGCCTGAAATGATAGGTCTCCCTGGAGGAGAGGTCATGTTTTTATGTGTTTTAGGCACATGATGGAATATAGGCACTAATGGATAATCCGGTATCATATTTTTTACCTGTTCCTCAGTGAAGACATTGATAGCTATACCCTGTTCAACTATTGAATGTAATTTAGCCTTAAATATCTGTGATGGATTTCTATCCAGCTTTCTGTATGTTTTAGTGTCTGACAGTTGTCTGTAAGCCTCCTTGCAGTAGTAGTCCTTGTCAAGGACTACTACATTACCACCTTTATCAGATGTTCTTATCACAATACTATCATTCTGTTGTAATTTTTGTAGTGCTTTAAATTCTGCTTTTGTAAGGTTTGGTTTCCCAAAAGTGCCCTTTGTTTTTATCTGCATCTCTAAATCTAACAAATCCTTCTGGACTCTCCTCTGGTACATATTTATATATGGGCCCCTAAAGTTAGTGGGATAGAACTCAGACTTCCCCCTCTTGGGCGGCTGTATATCACGGTCCTCTGGACCATAGTTATCTTCTAGAGATTTCAATTCATTTAGTGTTATACAGTCGCCAAATTTTAGGGTCCCCGAGCCCATCTCATCTAAAATACTATGGTCAACCATTGAATCTGGATTATCATTCTCACATGCTCCTAAATCTGATTCTTCCTTTTGCAAATTAAAAAAGCGTTTTAATGTCAATTTTCTAACAAATTTGTTAATGTCAATGATAGTTTTGAAAGCTGAAAAGGTGTTAGTAGGGGCAAAGCCCATTCCTTTGCTCAGTAATGATGTTTCTTCCTCTGTGATTTCCAATTTGGACAGATTCAATACCGATAGTCCTTCTTGTGTGATTTTCTTTGGGATTTTCTTGACTCTTCTGCCGGCCCTCCTTGTGCGCCTCCTAAAGGGACAGCTGATATGTCTTTATCATTAACTTTAGGACGTTCAGCTGTATCTTCTTCCCCATCCGTGTCACTTTCACTGTCACTCAGGACCTGTAACGACAAGAGGGGGCAGGAAGGAAGAAGTATAGACTTAGAAGATTTAGAAGAAGATGAAGTGTTAGAATAGAGAGGTGGTGAAGAGGGGGGAGAGAGAGATCTTGGCCCCACAGGCCCAGAGGAACCACTTCCATCAGACACATATGATTCCTGATCTGAAGTATCAGTTGAAGAAAAGGCAACTTTTCTTTTAGACTTGTGCTTCAAGATTGGCTTTGGAATAACAACTTCAACATTTTCTGTGGATAATGCTTGATTCTTTTTGCCTCCTTGTGGCCGAAAGGACCTTCTTCTTGGTCTGTTCTGAAATCTTGACCAATTGTACACCTTGTTATTGAGGTAGTCCTCCATGTCTCTGTTGAATTTGTTGCCTTTTCTCTGTGCCAGTTCCCCATCTGTTTTTTGAATTTTCGCTTTTAGATTACTTTTAAATTCTCCATATTTGGTATCTGATTTCAAGGTTTTCAGATCCACTTTGATGTTATCAATTTTAGATTTGAGATTGTCTCTCTTTATGGTTTTGCTTCTAATAACAATGTCCATAAGTGTGAGTGAACACTTAGTTAGTGCTTCATTCCATTCTGTCTGCAGGTCTGGATTTCCTAAGTCAAAGGAGGGGTATTTTTTGATTCTCAGACCCCTTGGTACTCTTGTGGCTTTAATGTAGTGATTGAAAGAAACAACATCCCACATTAATCTGAGATCTGTTAATAAAAGTCTCTCTAATTTGATAAATTGACTCTTTATATCACTCTGACCCCCTCCAGAGTGTTCAGCAGTATTAAAGATGGTATCAAAGAAACTTTGGCGGTGTTGTACATTGAAAAAAGATTTGTGAGAGCTTACACCCTCATTTTCCATATTGATAGATAGTGCTGTGTGAGGGTTAAAACCAAAAACTCTGCTGCGATACCCTGTATTAACTCTGCTATGCCCCTATTAGAAGTGCTCCACTATTGACCCACATATAAGTGAAAAATAAGACTGCTTTTTGTAATGTGCTGTTTTGTGCTTGTGTTAATAACAATCTTCTTAGATAAGTTAGTCCATATAAAGCAAAGCCTGTTTGTTGTGCAATCAAATATGAGCCATCGCTCCTGCTGCACGTTAAAGGCATACAAATATAACCAAGAAAACCGTTTTTTTCTTCTTTCTTTTAAACAATAAATTCAGCGATATCTGTTAAGCAGTTATTAACAAAAAAACTCACTCACTCTTGCCACCTGTCAGCGATTTACATCCCAGGCGTGGAGAACTGGGAGGCGGATTTTCTAAGTCGCCAGACTTTTCATCCGGGGGAGTGGGAACTTCATCCGGAGGTCTTCGCTCAACTGATTCATCGTTGGGGCAAACCAGATCTGGATCTCATGGCGTCTCGCCAGAACGCCAAGCTTCCTTGTTACGGATCCAGGTCCAGGGACCCGGGAGCGGTGCTGATAGATGCTCTGACAGCCCCTTGGGTCTTCAATATGGCTTATGTGTTTCCACCATTTCCGATGCTTCCTCGTTTGATTGCCAAGATCAAACAGGAGAGAGCTTCGGTGATTCTGATAGGGCCTGCGTGGCCACGCAGGACCTGGTATGCAGACCTAGTGGACATGTCGTCCTGTCCACCGTGGTCTCTGACTTTGAGACAGGACCTTCTAATTCAGGGTCCTTTCAACCATCCAAATCTAATTTCTCTGAGGCTGACTGCATGGAGATTGAACGCTTGATTCTATCAAAGCGTGGCTTCTCGGAGTCAGTTATTGATACCTTAATACAGGCTAGGAAGCCTGTTACCAGAAGAATTTACCATAAGATATGGCGTAAATATTTATATTGGTGCGAATCCAAGAGTTACTCATGGAGTAAGGTTAGGATTCCTAGGATATTGTCTTTTCTACAAGAGGGTTTAGAAAAGGGCTTATCTGCTAGTTCGTTAAAGGGACAGATTTCTGCTCTGTCTATTCTTCTACACAAACGTCTGGCAGAAGTTCCAGACGTTCAGGCTTTTTGTCAGGCTTTAGCTAGGATTAAGCCTGTGTTTAAGACTGTTGCTCCGCCGTGGAGCTTAAACTTAGTTTTTAACGTTCTTCAAGGCGTTCCATTTGAACCCCTTCATTCCATTGATATCAAGCTCTTATCCTGGAAGGTTCTGTTTTTGATGGCTATTTCCTCGGCTCGAAGAGTCTCTGAGTTATCTGCCTTACATTGTGATTCTCCTTATCTGATTTTTCATTCAGACAAGGTAGTTCTGCGTACTAAACCTGGGTTCTTACCTAAGGTAGTTACTAACAGGAATATCAATCAAGAGATTGTTGTTCCATCACTGTGTCCTAACCCTTCTTCAAAGAAGGAACGACTTTTGCATAATCTGGACGTAGTCCGTGCCCTGAAGTTCTATTTGCAGGCAACTAAAGATTTTCGTCAAACTTCTTCCCTGTTTGTCGTTTACTCTGGACAGAGGAGAGGTCAAAAGGCTTCGGCTACCTCTCTCTCTTTTTGGCTTTGTAGCATAATACGTTTAGCCTATGAGACTGCTGGACAGCAGCCTCCTGAAAGGATTACAGCTCATTCTACTAGAGCTGTGGCTTCCACCTGGGCCTTTAAAAATGAGGCCTCTGTTGAACAGATTTGCAAGGCTGCAACTTGGTCTTCACTTCACACTTTTTCAAAATTTTACAAATTTGACACTTTTGCTTCTTCGGAGGCTATTTTTGGGAGAAAGGTACTTCAGGCAGTGGTTCCTTCTGTTTAAGGTTCCTGCCTTGTCCCTCCCTTCATCCGTGTACTTTAGCTTTGGTATTGGTATTCCATAAGTAATGGATGACCCGTGGACTGACTACACTTAACAAGAGAAAACATAATTTATGCTTACCTGATAAATTTATTTCTCTTGTAGTGTAGTCAGTCCACGGCCCGCCCTGTCTTTAAGGCAGATCTAAATTTTAATTAAACTCCAGTCACCACTGCACCCTATGGTTTCTCCTTTCTCGTCTGGTTTTGGTCGAATGACTGAATATGACATGTGAGGGGAGGAGCTATATAGCAGCTCTGCTTGGGTGATCCTCTTGCAACTTCCTGTTAGGAAGAGATATATTCCATAAGTAATGGATGACCCGTGGACTGACTACACTACAAGAGAAATAAATTTATCAGGTAAGCATAAATTATGTTTTTCGGGCATCTAAGGATTTTCGCCAGTCTTCTGCTCTGTCTGTTTTTTTTTCTCTGGGAAACGTAAAGACCAGGAAGCTTCTGCTACTTCTTTTTCTCTCGGGCTGAGAAGAATAATTGGTTGTGCTTATGAGACTGCTGTGCAGCAGTGTGCTGAGAGAATTACAGCTCATTCTACTTTAGCCGTCTCTTCTTGTTTTTTTTCAAAATGATGCTTCGTGGCACGGATTGGCAAGGTTGCAACGTGGTATTCTCTGCATACCCTGTCCAAATCTTACGAATTGGATACTTGGCCTCGGCTGAGGGTTTTTTGGGAGAAAGGTTTTAAAGCAGTGGTGCCTTCTGTTAGGTTACCTGTCTTGTCCCTCCCTAATCATCGGTGTCCTCTAGCTTGGGTATTGGTTCCCAATAGTAATTAATGATTCAGTGTACTCACCTTATCTAATGCTTACTTGATAAATGTATTTATTTCTAGATACAGTGAGTCCATGGCCCGCCCTTTATTTTAAGAGAGTTCTTTTTTAACTTTAACTTCAGGCACCTCTGTACCTTGTGTTATTTCCTTTTTCTCCATTTTCCTTTGGTCGAATGACTGGGAGTTGTGGGAATGGAAGTGATACTTAACAGCTTTGCTGTGGTGCTCTATGCCTCCTCCTACTGGCCAGGAGTGATATTCCCAACAGTAATTGATGATTGCGTGGACTCAGTGTATCTAGAAATAAATAATGTTTTTCACCATCTATATATTTATTTTAAACAGGATCCTATTAAGCATACTTTGAGTCAGATTTATTAAGAGGTGAATGTGCCTATTGTTTGCATGCTTGTTTATTTGAGCCTAAAGATGATATTAATAAAGCAGCAGTATAAACCAATGCTTCCTAAACCCTCTTCACTTAGAGTTGGTGTATGAAAATCACACAAACTCATTCAACTGAGGTAATTGACAAGCCCTGCAGGGGGTGCCATTGCAGGGGTCAATATGAGGGACGAATGCACCACACAAGTTTGCAGTCTCAGCAGGCAGGTTCACTACATGTGAACCTTGTCTGTCCGATCAATGAGAAATCTATCACTTTGTATATCTTAACAAAAATCTACTTGTGTTATCAATACTTTATTTGTTTATTTTTATTTGTTTGCTCTTTAAAATATGGTCTCCGTGTGTTAATGTTAAACCATTATGGTTATTTTCAGAGTTCAGAAATGACCCAAATGATACCAGTAACCTTGAAGGTCCCATAGAGGAACACGCCAGAAGCTCCTCTTCTTGTAAGTATTGTCTTCTGTTTAATTATCCTAAGTAAGGGTTATACTGAGGACAGCCAGCATTTCTACCCAGCATTCTAAAGATGTGAGTATCCCAGATGCATTGTCCTCTTGAGGCTAATTACAGAGTTTGTGTACCCTAAGTAACCTTGCATTTAATAGTGCTTCTAGAGAAACAGCACAAATTTCATTTGCTGACATATTTGGCTAAACTGACTTTATTTGTTGTGTCACTGCTATTTTTGTTTTACATTTACCCTGGCTCTTTTTTTTTTGACTGATATAAATATTTTGTTTATTAGAATGGCCACTTTTTACTACAATTGATCTAAAAGTTTGACATAGATATTTCCTAAGCATAATGTCGCTCTGACTGCCACTGCCAGCAGTATATATTCAAACCAATCAATTCATGCCACTTGTGATTCTTGGTAAGTTTCAGGCAACTACATTTAAAAAATTGTTTTGTGCTTAACAACCAGTTCATTATTATTATCCCGGCACTCCAAATGTAAAAGTTGAAAGTCATTTATTAGAAAAGTAAAAACAAGCAGTTGAACGGTAGCCCAAAATAAAGGCAAGAAGGGACAAGAAGGGAAACCAAGGCCCCTTGCTACAACAGACGCGTTTCATGCCGCTAGGGCACTTGTTCGCTGTCAACACCGAGAGCTATATCATATACTTCGATGTTCTCCCCGGGACCTTTTTAGAGGGTGCACCACCTGGCTGATTTTACTGACCACCCAGCTAAAATGTTAGCCAATATGAAGCTAAAATAAGCTAATATTAAAAATGTTAAATTTTTATTGCACAAATTATCATTAAATACATTTATGTTAAATTATGCAATAAATGTACTTTGTATAACAGAAAATTATATAATATTAGAAAATATTACACTCACTCCAACTGACTACTTCATAATGCCACCCGGCTGGCACAATTTTCTGTGGAGAACACTGTACTTATTCAAATATCACATTGGTGCAGTCATTGTTCATGTATGTCCAGATTAGTTATTGACCATTCAAATTTATAATCAATATAAGTTTTCTCATGTAACAGCCATCTGAACATAAATCTGCTTACATTTGTTGATAAAGTAATCTTCTAGTTTCAGAATTTTGCTCACATTTTTATATCCATAATGCTATAGTTGGAACGTCTAAAGTCCTTCACTTCCTAATATATATATTTAGCACTATTACTAAGGAAATTTTTTCTGGGGCATAGAAAACTTTTTGGGTATTACAAACAACCATATATATGGATCTCAGTATTTGTGTATCAAATATCTGAGATGTTTTGGCTACAACTGCAACCCAAATATGTATTTTTGGATAGTACCACCAAATATGAGACAAATTACCCTGTTCCTCCCCACATCTCCCTTTTGGATGTCTTAGGGAACTGAGTGATGAACAGTTCAACACAGTTCATCAAAGGTAGTCAAGAGCCTAAGAAAATTATGTTTATCTGTGTGTTTAGTGATATATGACTGGCACTGGTATCATGGAAAACACCGCTTGAAGAAGATTAGTCTACCTTTATCTAATTCTTGTGGTGTATATAGTTTCTCTTCTGTACCCATTTGATAGTTTTATAATGATCAATGGGTAACATTTGATTGCTTTCCATGTCCACTAATTGCGTTAAAGGACAGTCTACTCAAGAATTTGTATTGTTTAAACAGATATATAATCTCTTTATTACCCATTCCCCACTTTTGCATAACCTACACAGTTATATTAATATAGTTTTCTTTTTTAAGACACGAGTCCATGGATCATCTTAATTACTAATGGGATATTCACCTCCTGGTCAGCAGGAGGAGGCAAAGAGCACCACAGCAGAGCTGTTAAATAGCTCCTCCCTTCCCTCCCACCCCAGTCATTCTCTTTGCCTACATTAGTGATAGGAAGAGGTAAAGAAATAGATTTATCAGGTAAGCATAAATTTTCTTTTTATTTCTGTGAATACCTTGTATCTAAGCCTCTGCAGACTGCCCCCTTATTTTAGTTCTTGTGACAGACTTGCATTTTAGCCAATCATTTCTGACTCATAAATAACTCCATGGAACAATGTTATCAATATGGCACACGTAAACTAGCGCTGTCAAACTGTCAAAATTCACTGAGATAAGAGGTGACCTTCAAGAGCTTAGAAATTAGCATATGAGCCTACCATACCAAAAAAAAAAAAAAAAAAAGCAAATTTGGTGATAAACGTAAATTGGAAAGTTGTTTAAAATGGCATGCCCTATCTGAATCATGAAAGTTTAATTTTACTAGATTTTGACTAGTTGGAATTTGACTTCCCTTAAAGGAAGATATTCTAGAAGAGATAGGCAGCTATTCAGCTAATATTTTATCCCATACATTTTATGTTTCACTTATGGGATTGGCATTATTATTCTTCATACATACACAAATATTACTGGGATCATTTTTTGGTAAAGGTTGGATTACTTTTTAGTCTTTTGGCAAGTACAGCAGCATACCAGTGCCATTCAATAAAAGGGAGAGCTCATAAGTGATACATAACTCCTCAGATCCTTTATTAGTGGAGTTTATTGACTAAAGGGGTGTACCTCCTAAAGCCTTGGTGAATCAACTTGATTGGATAGTACTTTTTAGCACTTTCTCAGTCTAGTCTAGAGATATTTAAATACTGCTACCAGAAAGGGTTGCAATCTGTTGCTTTTAATGAGTTGCAGTAAACTTACAAAATAATGTTGTGCAGAATTATATAACATTATCTTAGCAGCAGCTTTATAAATCAAAAGCATTGTGAGATTTTTTATTCCAAAATTGGATTTACCTGGTCTTCGCTCCAGGCTCTACTAAGCAGGTCTTGTTTTTCAAAAGCGCTTTGCGGGCGCGCTGTCAAATGCTTTTGATTTATAAAGCTGCTGCTAAGATAATGTTATATAATTCTGCTCTATATGCAGAATTATATAACATTATTTTGTAAGTTTACTGGCCCTTTAAACAACACCATAATAAAAAACATGTTAAAGAAAAAAATAATCTGAGTATATGAAAATCCTAATGTTATTTAATTTTTCGTTATTCTATGAAATGTAGCGTTGCATGGTTGCTTCACACTCTTGCCACCTCCAACCTTACTTATTCAATCCTAGCTGCTCGTTTTTTTTTTTATTTACCTGAAAAAACTATATATTTGTTTAAGTAGACAACCCAATGTATCTAGGCACATTTTTATATATTTCATGCCACCATTTCACCTCCAAATGTGATTTATATAAAAAAAAAAAAAGTAACTATTTAACAAACTTTGGCTTTCTTTAAATACCGCTTATGCAATCATAACATGAATGATTGTAAAAGCTTCTCTGGTATACCCTTTGTTCAGAAATAGCAGACATGCATGGCTTTGCCATTGTTTTTTGGTAATTAGAATGCTGCTAATTGCAGCTGCGCACCACACTTCTATTATTCCCAGCAGTGAAAGGGTTAATCAGGTAGCTTGTAAGTTTAATTTTAGCTGTAGTGTAGTAATTACCCTCCCACCCCCTGATCCCTACCTGATCCCTCTCAAACAGCTCTCTTCCCTCCTCCCTCCCCCCTCCCCCCACACACACACTGGTCACCACCATCTTAGGTACTGGCAGACAGTCTGCCAGTATGCAGTTTAGGTGTTTTTTTTATATTATTATTATTATTATTTATATATGTTTGTTTTTTCTTCAGTGTAGTGATCCTCCTCAACCCTCACACTTCCCTGATCCCCCCCAAATAGCTCTCTAACCCTCCCACTAATTGTGGCCATCTTTAGTACTGGCAGCTGTCTGCCAGTACCTATAAAATACATATTTCTTTCTTTTGCAAGATACGATGAGTCCACGGATTTCATCCTTACTTGTGGGATATCGCCTCCTGGTCAGCAGGAGGAGGCAAAGAGCACCACAGCAGAGCTGTATATATAGCTCCTCCCTTCCCTCCCACCCCAGTCATTCTCTTTGCCTGTGTTAGTGAAGGTATTTGCCAACTTGGTTCTCAGATGGGGCAGACCGGAGTTGGATCTTATGGCGTCTCGTCAGAATGCCAAGCTTCCGAGATACGTGTCCAGGCCCAGGGATCCCCAGGCCGACCTGATAGATGCCTTGGCGGTATCTTGGTCTTTCAGCCTAGCTTATGTGTTCCTTCCATTTGCTCTCCTTTCCCGGGTGATTGCTCGAGTCAAACAGGAGAGGGCATCGGTGATCCTCATCGCTCCGGCATGGCCTTGCAGGACTTGGTATGCCGATCTGGTGGACATGTCATCTCAACCACCATGGAGGCTTCCATTGAGGAAAGACCTTCTCATTCAGGGACCCTTCCATAATCCAAATCTAGTTTCTCTGCAGCTGACTGCTTAGAGATTGAACGCTTTATTTTATCTAAGCGAGGGTTTTCTGATTCGGTCATAGATACTTTGATTCAGGCACGTAAGTCTGTTACTAGAAAAATTTACCAGAAGATATGGCGTAAATATCTTTTTTGGTGTGAATCCAAGGGCTACTCATGGAGTAGGGTTAGGATTCCCAGGATTTGTCTTTTCTCCAAGAAGGTTTGGAGAAGGGGTTGTCAGCAAGTTCCTTAAAAGGACAGATTTCTGCTTTATTTGGTTACACAAGCGTCTGGCAGATGTTCCAGATGTACAATCTTTTTGTCAGGCTCTGACTAGAATCAGGCCTGTTTTTAGACCTATTGCTCCTCCGTGGAGTTTGATTTTAGTTCTTACTGTTTTTCAAGGGGTTCCGTTTGAACCTATGCATTCCATAGATATTGAGTTGTTATCTTGGACAGTTTTATATTTGGTTGCTATCTCTTCTGCTCGAAGAGTATCTGAGCTTTCAGCATTACAATGTGATTCTCCTTATCTTATTTTCCATTCGGATAAGGTGGTGTTACGCTCTACGCCGGATTTTCTTCCTAGGGTTGTTTCACATAACAATATTAATCAGGAAATTGTTGTTCCTTCCTTGTGTCCTAATCCTTCTTCTAAGAAGGAACGGCTGTTACATAATTTGGACGTGGTCCGTGCTTTGACGTTTTACTTACAAGCGTCTAAGGATTCTCGTCAATCGTCTTCCCTGTTTGTTGTTTATTTCTGGGAAGCATAGGGGTCTGAAAGCCTCGGTTACCTCTTTCTCATTTTGGCTGAAGAGTATCACTAGTTTTGCATGTGAGACTGCTGGACAGCAGCCTCCTGAACAAATTATGGCTCTTTCCACTAGGGTTGTGGCTTTCTCACGGGCGTTCAAAAATGATGCTTCTGTTGAACAGATTTGCAAAGCTGCAGCTTGGTCGTCTCTTCAAACTTTTTCCAAATTTTTCGAATTTGATACTTTTGCCTCGTCTGAGGCTGTTTTTGGGAGGAAAATTCTTCAAGCAGTGGTGCCTTCTGTTTAGGTGTCCTGTCTTGTCCCTCCCCCCCCCTTGTCATCCGTGTACTATAGCTTTGGTATTGTATCCCACGAGTAAGGATGAAATCCGTGGACTCATCGTATCTTGTGAAAGAAAAGGAAATTTATTCTTACCTGATAAATTTCTTTCTTTTACGATAGTCCACGGCCCACCCTGTTTTTTATGAGACAGGTCTTTATTTTGATTAAACTTCAGTCACCTCTGCACCTTGGCTTTTCCTTTCTCTTCCTAACTTCGGTCGAATGACTGGAGTGGGAGGGAAGGGAGGAGCTATATATACAGCTCTGCTGTGGTGCTCTTTGCCTCCTCCTGCTGACCAGGAGGCGATATCCCACAAGTAAGGATGAAATCCGTGGACTCATCGTATCGTAAAAGAAACAAATTTATCAGTTAAAAATAAATTTCCTTTTTTAATGACACGATGAGTCCACAGATCATCTAATTACTATTGGGAATATCACTCCTGCCCAGCAGGAGGTGGCAAAGAGAACCACAGCAAAGCTGTTAAATATCACCTCCCTTCCCTCCCAACCCAGTCATTCGCTTTGCCTACGTTAGAGCTATGTTAGTGCTAGGAAGTGGTAAAGTTAGGTGTTAGTTAAGATTCTTCAATCAAGAGTTTATTATTTTTAAAGTAGTGCAAGATTGTGCTGCTTTGTCCTAGGGTGTAGCCGTAGTCCATATTAGTCTCTTCAGTAGAGCAGTGGTGGCTTTAGAGAAATGGGAACAGGTGGGACATAATTCTCACTGCGTCTCTCTCATAGATTTTATGCTGCTCTGATTATGAAAGCCTGAGGGGAAATACTCAGTCCTTTTTGTTTCCACAGGCCTCCTAGAATCGCTTGCTTCTTATAACCCATGCGCTTCTAGTTGGCCTGAACTCTGTCACCTCCGTACACACTGTAATGAAAATGGCATGTAATGCTGAGATTACCGCCTCACTTAGCTCCACCCCTCGTGGGCGTCTCTAACTAACAATCTCCCAGTCGTTAATTATCAAGTTTAACCGCCGGGAGAAGTGGAACCGCCAAAGTATATTCAATAAGCAGCAATCTCAGCCCCAGTGCCTGCTATGCTTTCTAAGACTTTCCAGATGTACAATCTTTTTGTCAGGCCTTGGTCAGGATCAGGCCTATGTTCAAGCCAGTTACTCCTCCATGGAGTCCTAATTTAGTTCTCAAAGTTCTTCAAGGGACTCCGCTTGAGCCTATGCATTCCTTAGATATTAAGTTGTTATCTTGGAAAGTTGTATTTCTTGTTGTTATTTCTTCTGCTCTCAGAGTGTCAGAACTCTCGGCATTGCAGTACGAGTTTCCTTACCTTATTTTTCATTCAGATAAGGTAGTTTTACGTACTAAGTTAGGATTTCTTCCCAAGGTTGTTTCTGATCGGAACATTAATCAGGAGATTGTTGTTCCTTCCTTGTGTGCTATTCCTACCTCTCAGAAGGAGCGGCTTTACAATTTGGACGTGGTTCGTGCCTTAAAGTTTTACCTGCAGGCGACTAAGGATTTTCGTCAGTCTTCTGCATTGTTTGTGGTATTTTCAGGAAAACGTAAGGGACAGAAAGCTACGGCTACTTCTCTTTCTTTTTGGCTGAAGAGTATCATACGTTTTGCATATAAGACTGCTGAACAGCAGCCTCCAGAGAAAGTTACGGCTCATTCCATGAGGGCTGTTGCTTCCTCATGGGCATTCAAAAATGAAGCTTCGGTGGAACAGATTTGCAATGCTGGTCCTCTATTCACACTTTTTAAAAATTCTACAAATTTGACACTTTTGCCTCGGCTCTGGACGCTTTTGGGAGAAAGGTTCTTCAAGCAGTGGTGCCTTCCGTTTTGGTTCCCTGTCTTGTCCCTCCCGTATCATCTGTGTACTCTAGCTTGGGTATTGATTCCCAGTAGTAATTAGACGATCCGTGGACTTATCGTGTCATTAAAAAGAAAAGAAAATGTATGCTTACCTGGTAAATTTATTGACACAATGAGTCCACGGCCCGCCCTGTTTTTGTTAGACAGGATGTTGGTTATTATAAACTTCAGACACCTCTGCACCTTGTTACTTCCTTTCTCTCCTTTACTTAGGGAAGGGAGGTGATATTTAACAGCTTTGCTGTGGTGCTCTTTGCCACCTCCTGCTGGGCAGGAGTGATATTCCCAATAGTAATTAGATGATCCGTGGAATCATTGTGTCAAAAAAGAAATACATTTATCAGGTAAGCATAAATTTTCTTTTTTTATTATTTTAGATTTCTGCAGTGTAGTGCCCCCCTCCAGCGATTGTTAGCTATGGTCCCTCACCCCTCTTTTGTTTCTTTAGTATTTCTCCTCATCCCTCCCTCTTCATTAAAGGGACAGTCAACACCAGATTTTTTGTCATTTTAAAAGATAGATACTCCCTTAATTACCCATTCCCTAGTTTTGCATAACCAACACAGTTATAATAATACACTTTTTACCTCTGTGATTATCTTGTATTTGTCTCTGCAGACTGCCCCTTATTTCAGTTCTTTTGACAGACTTGCATTTTAGCCAATCAGTGCTCACTCCTCTGTAAATTCACGTGCATGAGCTCAATGTTATCTATATGAAACACATGAACGAACGACCTAAAAAATACATTTAGATTAGAGGTGGCCTTCAAGGTCTAAGAAATTGGCATATGAGCCTCCTAGGTTTAGCTTTCAACTAAGAATACCAAGAGAACAAAGCAAAATTGGTGCTAAAAGTAAATTGGAAAGTTGTTTAAAATTACATGCCCTATTTGAATCATGAAAGTTTTTTTTGGACTTGACTGTCCCGTTAATTATTATTTTTACAGTGTAGGGCCCATCCCACTCCTCCCTCTCCGCTGCTGGACCACTCACACGCCTCAGGGTTTCTCTCCCACACCTCCCGCTGGCAACAGCAGATCATTACAGATGGTGACACACACAGTGCTCCGGTTCCATATGCAGGCAGATGCACGGAGCTCAGGAACTTCAGTTGTTTGCTGTAACTTTACAACCGAGAGTGCAGGAGATTCCTGCAGCTCGAACATATATATATATATATATATACGTAGTGATGTTGCGAACCTAAAAATTTGGGTTGGCGAACGCGAACTTCCACAACTATTCGCGAACCGGGCGAACTGCCATAGACTTTAATAGGCAGGTGAACTTTAAAACCCACAGGGACTCTTTCTGGCCACAATAGTGATGGAAAAGTTGTTTCAAGGGGACTAACACCTGGACTGTGGCATGCCGGAGGGGGATCCCATGGAAAATTACATAGTTGATGCAGAGTCTGGTTTTAAACCATAAAGGGCATAAATCACATAACATTCCTAAATTGTTTGGAATAACGTGCTTTAAAACATCAGGTATGATGTTGTATCGATCAGGTAGTGTAAGGGTTACGCCCGCTTCACAGTGACAGACCAAACTCCCCGTTTAAAGGGACAGTCTACACCAGAATATTTATTGTTTTAAAAGATAGATAATCTCTTTATTACCCGTTTCCCAGTTTTGCATAACTAACACATTTATAATAATATACTTTTAACCTCTGTGATTATCTTGTATCTAAGCCTCTGCAAACTGCCCCTTTTTTCAGTTCTTTTGACAGACTTGCAGTCTAGCCAATCCGTGCCTGCTCCCAGATAACTTCTCGTGCATGAGCACAGTTATCTATATGAAATACGTGAACTAACACCCTCTAGTGGTGAAAAACTGTTAAAATGCAATCTGAAAGAGGTGGGCTTCAAGGTCTAAGAAATTAGCATATGAACCTCCTAGGTTAAGCTTTCAACTAAGAATACCAAGAGAACAAAGCAAAATTGGTGATAAAAGTAAATTGGAAAATTGTTTAAAATTACATGCTCCTATCTGAATCATGAAAGCTTATTTTGGCCTAGACTGTCCCTTTAACGCACCGCAAACAACCGCAAACAGTCCATTTGTACAACCGCAAACTCCCCATTTGCACAAGGTTGGATACCAAGCTAGCCATGTCCCGTTCCTTGTCCTCACTGATGTCATTGAAGGTCTTTTCCTCCACCCAGCCACGTACAACACCAAGGGTCCCCAAAAGGTGACAACAAGCCCCCTGGGACGCCTGCTGTGTTTGGTCTTCCACCTCCTCAAAGCCACCTTCCGCCTCTGACTCCTTTTCTTCAGACTCCTCTCTCTGTGTTGCCTCTCTCTGCGTTATTATAAGGTGTGTTAAGTAGTACTATTCCTATCAGTTTAATCCCTGTTACATCCCCTATCAGGGGACGTGTATATGGCATTGATTTTAGGAACCGGGAGATGGAAAAAGATGCTTGGTCGGTCCTCCTACTTCAAATTTGGGGCACTGCGCATGCAATCTAATGTGCCACCAGATAGGAGTGGTGTGTTAAGTAGTACTATTCTTATCAGTTTAATCCCTGTTACGTCCCCTATCAGGGGACGTGTATATGGCATCGATTTTAGGAACCGGGAGATGGAAAAAGATGCTTGGTCGGTCCTCCTACTTCAAATTTGGGGCACTGCGCATGCAATCTAATGTGCCACCAGATAGGAGTGGTGTGTTAAGTAGTTCTATTCTTATCAGTTTAATCCCTGTTACGTCCCCTATCAGGGGACGTGTATATGGCATCGATTTTAGGAACCGGGAGATGGAAAAAGATTCTTGGTTGGTCCTCCTACTTCAAATTTGGGGCACTGCGCGTGCAATCTAATGTGCCACCAGATAGGAGTGGTGTGTTAAGTAGTACTATTCCTATCAGTTTAATCCCTGTTATGTGCCTTTTTTTGGTTTGGTTTTTGAAGCCACAGTGCAGCACCAGAGGCCAGAAAAATTAGGCATGTACACATGCCTGAAAAATTAGGTATTGTTGCAGCCGCTGCTGTAGCAGCGGCTAGAAAAATTGATGTTTGTTTCCCAGGCAGAAAGTGCCCTAAAACATTGCGGCTTGAACCCTAGTTGGTGGCGGATAAGTCACGCAAGTCATCCGGCATTCAGAGATCAAATACAGCAGCGTGTGGACAATTTTTAGCCCAAGGCAGCTCATCTCATCAGGCCTTTTTTAGTCGAATGTATCGCCCACTGTCAGTCCCTTCGGGATCCATCCCTCATTCATCTTAATAAAGGTGAGGTAATCTAGACTTTTTTGACCTAGGCGACTTCTCTTCTTAGTGACAATACCTCCTGCTGCACTGAAGGTCCTTTCTGACAGGACACTTGAAGCGGGGCAGGCCAGAAGTTCTATCGCAAATTGGGATAGCTCAGGCCACAGGTCAAGCCTGCACACCCAGTAGTCAAGGGGTTCATCGCTCCTCAGAGTGCCGATATCTGCAGTTAAGGCGAGGTAGTCTGCTACCTGTCGGTCGAGTCGTTCTCTGAGGGTGGACCCCGAAGGGCTGTGGCGATGCGTAGGAATTAAAAAGCTCTGCATGTCCTCCGTCAACAACACGTCTGTAAAGCGTCCTGTCCTTGCCGGCGTGGTCGTGGGAGGAGGAGGATTACTTTCACCTCTTCCCCTGTTAGATTCCCGTTGTGCTGTGACATCACCCTTATACGCTGTGTAAAGCATACTTTTTAATTTATTTTGGAACTGCTGCATCCTTTCCGACTTGCGGTAATTCGGTAACATTTCAGGCACTTTATGCTTATACCGGGGGTCTAGTAGCGTGGACACCCAGTACAGGTCGTTCTCCTTCAGCCTTTTTATACGAGGGTCCCTCAACAGGCACGACAGCATGAAAGACCCCATTTGCACAAGGTTGGATGCCGAGCTACTCATGTCCCATTCCTCGTCCTCAGTGATCTCACTGAAGGTATGTTCTTCCCCCCCGCCACGTACAACACCACGGATACCAGATAGGTGACAAAGAGCACCCTGGGATGCCTGTTGTGGTTGGTCTTCCTCCTCCTCCTCCTCCTCCTCAAAGCCACATTCCTCCTCTGACTCCTCTTCCTCACAATTCTCTTCCAGCATTGCCGCAGGTCCAGTAAGCGATGCTGAGAAGGCTGTTTCTGGTGGTGATGGTGACCACAACTCTTCCTCTTCACGCTCATCTACGGCCTGATCCAGCACTCTTCGCAGGGCACGCTCCAGGAAGAAAACAAATGGTATGATGTCGCTGATGGTGCCTTCGGTGCGACTGACTAGGTTTGTCATCGCCTCAAAAGGACGTATGAGCCTACAGGCATTGCGCATGAGCGTCCAGTAACGTGGCAAAAAAATTCCCAGAGGCTGTCCTAGCACGCCGGTCATACAAATAGTTAACGGCTTTTTCTTGTTGGATCAGGCGGTCGAACATTTGGAGTGTTGAATTCCAACGTGTCGGGCAGTCGCAAATCAAGCGCCTCACTGGCATGTTATTTTGCCGCTGGATATCTGAAAAGTGCGCCATGACCGTGTTGGAACGCCTGAAATGGCCACACACCTTCCTAGCCTGCTTCAAGACGTCCTGTAAGCCTGGGTACTTATGCACAAAGCGTTGTACGATCAGATTACACATATGTGCCATGCATGGCACATGTGTCAACTTGCCCAAATTCAATGCCGCCACCAAATTTCTTCCGTTGTCACTAACCACTTTGCCGATCTCCAGTTGGTGCGGAGTCAGCCACTGATCCACCTGTGCGTTCAGGGCGGACAGGAGTGCTGGTCCACTGTGACTCTCTGCTTTCAGGCAAGTCAACCCCAAGACGGCGTGACACTGCCGTATCTGGGATGTGGAATAGTAGCTGGGGGGGGGGGGGTGCCGTTGATGTGGAGCAAAACGCAGCAGCAGAAGAGGACTCAGCCGAGGAGGTTATGGAAGAGGATGGAGTAGGAGGAGTAGAGGAGGTGGCAGCAGGCCTGCCTGCAAGTCGTGGCGGTGTCACCAACTCCTCTGCAGAGCCACGCATTCCATGCTTGGCAGCCGTCAGCAGGTTTACCCAATGCGCAGTGTAGGTGATATACCTGCCCTGACCATGCTTTGCAGACCAGGTATCAGTGGTCAGATGGACCCTTGCCCCAACACTGTGTGCCAGACATGCCATTACTTCCTTTTGCACAATTGAGTACAGGTTGGGGATTGCCTTTTGTGCAAAGAAGTTTCGGCCGGGTACCTTCCACTGCGGTGTCCCAATAGCTACAAATTTTTTGAACGCCTCAGACTCCACCAGCTTGTATGGTAAAAGCTGGCGGGCTAAGAGTTCAGTCAAGCCAGCTGTCAGATGCCGGGCAATGGGGTGACTTTGTGACATTGGCTTCTTACGCTCAAACATGTCCTTGACAGACACCTGACTGTGGGCAGATGAGCAGGAACTGCTTAAGGCGAGACACGGAGTGGCGGATGGTTGAGAGGGGGCAAGGAGGACAGCAGTGGTTGACGTGGCTGAACATGCTGGACCAGGAGGAGGATGGCGGCTTTGAGTTTGTGTGCTGCTTGTACTCATGTGTTGATCCCATAGGCGTTTGTGATGTACGATCATGTGCCTTCGCAAAGCAGTTGTACCTAGGTGAGTGTTGGACTTCCCACGACTCAGTTTCTTTTGGCACAGGTTGCAAATGGCATCGCTGTTGTCAGAGGCAGACACACACAAAAAATGCCACACTGCTGAGCTCTGCAATGACGGCATTCTGGTGGTGGCAACAGCATGCGTTGATTGGCGTGCTGTCTGGCTGACCCCGGGTGCCGATGCATGCTGTCTGACTGTGCCACTAGCTCCTTGCGACGACCTCCCCCTCCTTCCAACTCGTCTCCTCCTCCTCTCTGTCTCCCCATCTGAACTTTCCCCCTCTTCTTCTTCTCTTCTAGCGACATCCACGGACGCATCGTCATCATCAACCGCTTCACTTGTATCTGACAACTCAACAAAGGAAGCAGCAGCGGGTACAACATCATCATCATCACACCGTACGTCCATGTGTGTAATGCTGCCTGACTGAGACATATCCCTGTTATCTACATCCTCTGGCAATAATGGTTGCGCATTACTATCACTCATTTCTTCCAACTGATGTGTAAATAACTCCTCTGACAGATCAAGTGAAGCGGCTGTGGTGCTAGTGTTGGTGGTGGCGGCAGGCGGGCGAGTGGTAACTTGAGAGGTGCCCGAAGATAAGCTGGAGGAGGATGGTGCGTCAAGGTTCCGAGCGGAAGCTGTAGAAGATTGGGTGTCCTGTGTTAGCCAGTCAACTATGTCCTCAGAAATGTTCGACTTCGGGTACGTGGCCTCTGAACACTGGGCATTATTCTAGGGCCAAAGGGAATCACAGCACCACGAACACGACGGACCCTGCGGGGTGGCCTGCCTCTGCCTGTCATTTTTTTTGTTGATTAGTGGTACTATGCGTGCAAGCTACTGTGACAACAGATATGAGTGGCACTGTGCACTGGCAGAGGTTGGCAGAGTAGACGCTGTAGGCCTGACACACACGCTTGCAGTCAAATAACTGCTATTCAATCTATTACATTCAAAATGTTATTCTTTTTTTTAAATGTACACTACTGTTACACCAGATATGAGTTGCACTGGTGTGACACTGTGCCCTGGCAGGCACTGAAACGCACACGTGTGAAGGAAACTGACTGCTATTATTTAACACAGTCAAAAAAGTGTTGTTTTTTTTAAATGTACACTACTGTTACACCAGATATGAGTTGCACTGGGGTGACACTGTGCCCTGGCAGGCAGGCACTGAAACGCACACGTGTGAAGGAAACTGACTGCTATTATTTAACACAGTCCAAAAAGTTTTAGTTTTTTTTAAATCTACACTACTGTTACAACAGATATGAGTTGCACTGGGGTGACACTGTGCCCTGGCAGGCAGGCACTGAAACGCACACGTGTGAAGGAAACTGACTGCTATTATTTAACAAAGTCAAAAAAGTTTTTTTTTTTTTTTTAAATCTACACTACTGTTACACCAGATATGAGTTGCACTGGGGTGACACTGTGCCCTGGCAGGCACTGAAACGCACACGTGTGAAGGAAACTGACAGCTATTATTTAACACAGTCAAAAAAGTTTTTTGTTTTTTTTAAATCTACACTACTGTTACACCAGTTATGAGTTGCACTGGGGTGACACTGTGCCCTGGCAGGCAGGCACTGAAACGCACACGTGTGAAGGAAACTGACTGCTATCATTTAACACAGTCCAAAAAGTTTTTGTTTTTTTTAAATCTACACTACTGTTACAACAGATATGAGTTGCACTGAGGTGACACTGTGCCCTGGCAGGCAGGCACTGAAACGCACACGTGTGAAGGAAACTGACTGCTATTATTTAACACAGTCAAAAAAGTGTTGTTTTTTTTAAATCTACACTACTGTTACACCAGATATGAGTGGTGGCACTGGGCAAGTGGGCACAGTATACGCTGTGAGCCTGACACACACGCTGGCAGGCAGGCAACTGCAATTAGATTACACGGGGGAAAAAAAAGCAGACTGATGTTCTAGCCCTAAAAAGGGCTTTTTGGGGTGCTGTCCTTACAGCAGAGATCAGATGAGTCCTTCAGGACTGTAATGGACACTGAATACACTAGCCTAGCTATCAATTTCCCTATAAAATCAGCAGCAGCTACACTGTCCCTCCTCTCACTAACAATGCAGCTTCCGAATGAATCTAAAATGGATGCTGTCCAGGAGGTAGGAGGGTCTGGGAGGGAGGGTCTGCTGCTGATTGGCTGGAATGTGTCTGCTGACTGTGAGGTACAGGGTCAAAGTATTACTCAATGATGACGAATAGGGGGCGGTTCAAGCATCGCATATGTTCGCCCGCCGTGGCGAACGCGAGGTACAGGGTCAAAGTATTACTCAATGATGACGAATAGGGGGCGGTTCAAGCATCGCATATGTTCGCCCGCCGTGGCGAACGCGAACATGCTATGTTCGCCGGGAACTATTCGCCGGCGAACTATTCGCGACATCACTATATATACGTAATGAGGTACGATAGGCAAAGTACCTCATGACGTATATATAATGTCCATTTGGGTTGAGGGGTAATATTTACAACCAGAAGGTTTCATTTTTAGATAAATAATAACTTTTCAAATTAGTTTTACAGTTTTATCAGAACATTACTGATTTGGTTATACACCATTAGAAATGCATAGCTAATTATGATTTTTTTGCAAGGTGAGCTATAGGTTAATCATTCGTATTTCAACAACATCTCTCCTGTACTTTATTGGAAGAAGGAAATTAATCATTACCTTAAGAACAATTTAAATAGTTTTATTTAATTAAAACAATAATATTATAACATAGTAACGTAGTAGATGATTTTGAAAAAAAGATAGAAGTCCGTCAAGTTCAACCTATGCAAATCTTAATATACTTACAATAAAAGCTCCAGTTGAGATTAAAGGGATATTCCAGCCAAAATTTGAAACCACATGGATGCATTTCGGTATTGAACAGAAGCACTTTTGTAATATACATGTATTAGCAAAAATGCTTATAATAAAAGCTATAGCTGTTTAAAAAAAAGTATTTAAGTATGCACCGTGCACCAGCATTTTAAACACAGCACTTGCTCAGAGGGCGTAACGTACATGTACCATATATTTATGACTCAATTTGTTAATTGCTGACATGATACAAGCCCCACTGATGATCTGAGCAGCTGCAATATTTAAAATGTAGGTGCACTGAGAATATCTAGCTATGCTTCACATGCACGTGCAGAGAAAAATGTTAACCTTAAAACAGTGATAACTTTTACTAAAAGCATTTGTGCCAATAAATGTATATTGCAAATATGTTTCTATTCGAAGATGTAATTAATCTATGTGCATTTAAATTTTGACCGGAATGTCCCTTTAAATTAATCCCATTAAAAAAAGGTGACTCATTTAACACAAGCAAACATATCCCTGATTTCTGTTTATAGCCAGAATTGCATCTAAACCTTTTTTAAATGTATCTATACCTCCTCAGGTAATGAGTTCCACAATTTGATTGCTTTTACAGTGAAAAAACAATTATGTTGCTAGAGATTAAATCTCCTTTCCTCCAGCCTTAAAGGGATAGGAAAGTCAAAATTAAACTTGCATGATTCCAATAGAGCATGTCATTTTAAGACAGTTTTAATGTCACTTCTATTATCAAATGTGCTTTGTTCTCTTGGTATCCCTTGTTAAAAAAAAATACACATATCCTACACTAGTGGGAGCTGCTGCTAATTGGGGCCTGCACACATTTGTCTTTTGTGATTGGCTGACTAGATGTGTTCATCTTGCTGCCAGTACTGCAGTGCTGTTCCTTCACCAAAGGATAACAAGAGAACAAAGGAAATTTGATAATGGAAGTAAATTGGAAAGTTGATTAAAATTGTATGTTCTTTCCAAATCATGAAATAACATTTTGGGGTTTCCTGTCCCTTTAAATTGTGACCTCTTGTCACAAACAATTTTCTTGAAATAAACAGAGCTTCCGCCATCTCTGTATATGGGCTTTGAATATATGTATTTAAACTAATCCTTTTACCTCTCAAGTGCCTTTTTTCTAGAGAAAACAGACCCAGTTTGGCTAACCTCATCTCATAGCTTAAATCCTGGTTTCTCAACAGCCGGGCCGTGGCCCAGTACCGGGCCGTGATAGCCCTGCTGGTGGGCCCTGACCTGTCATGCCCCCACTGCACACTCTTACCCCACTGCACACAAGGGGCAGACTGAGACCAATCAAGGCCCCAGGAAAACTGTCTCACACTGACCCAAATGTATTCAAATTTATGCAAATGAACATGGTAGCCTCCCTGCCCTAACCCCAACAGGCCCATCAACCTCCAGAGCCAGGACTCCCAACATTAAGGGCCAAAGAAAGGGCCCCCAACCTCCAGGGCCAGACCTCACACTCCATGTCCCTCACAGCGACAGACCCTCAGCAGGACCCCCACACTCCAGGGCCCCCACTAAACCCACATTGAACTGCTTAGTTACTGATAGGGCAAATCCCTGCTGCTTACTATATATATATATATATATATATATATATATACACGCACACACACACACACACACACACTACCGGGCCCTGGACATGTCCAGCTAAAATTTACCGGGCCATCTTTAGCTTGTTATCTATTACTACTCCCAAATATCGTTCCTCCTCTGTTTTCCCAAGTCTTATCCCATTTAAATAATAGGTTGCTTGCTTATTTTTACTTTCAAAATGTAGAACCTTGCATTTTTTTTAAAAGATAGATATCGCTTAATTACCCATTCCCCAGTTTTGCATCACCAACACAGTTATAATCATACCTCTGTAATTACCTTGTATCTAAGCTTCTGCAGACTGCCCCCTTATTTCAGTTCTTTTGACAGACTTGCATTTTAGCTAATCAGCACTCACTCCTTGGTGAATTCACGTGCATGAGCTCAATGTTATTTACATGAAACACATGAACAAATGTCCTCTAGTGATTAAAAACTGTCAAAATGCATTTAGATTAGAGGCGACCTTCAAGGTCTAAGAAATTAGCATATGAACCTCCTAGGTTTAGCTTTAAACTAAGAGTACCAAGAGAACAAAGCAAAATTGGTGATAAAAGTAAATTGGAAAGTTGTTTAAAATTATATGTCCTATCTGAATCATGAAAGTTTTTTTTGGACTTGACTGTCCCTAATTTTCCATTTACCTGCCCATACGTCTAATTTTTGTAGAAGCATACAATAGTTAATGTCGGAGACGATCCAGGCTCCAATTTCAAAATTAAAAGTTCATTTTTTATTCATGTAGATACAGTAAAATACAGGTTTTAACATCACTAACAGCATCCATCCATTTTTGTAGATCCATTTGTAACGCAAGTTCATCCTGCTGTGACCTTATGACCTTACACAACTTTGTATCATCTGCAAAGATAGAGATGTTGCTATTTATTACTTATTCCAAGTCATTAATAAAAATATTAAAAAGAACCGCGCCCAGTATTGATCCCTGGGAGACTCCACTGATTACCTTTGTCCAATCTGAGTATGCTTCGTTTTACTCCTACTCGTTGCTCCCTGTCTTTTATCTAGGTATTTATCCATGAGCTAAACATTTTCAGTTATTCCCAGTTCCTTAATGTTCTACAATAATCACTCATGTGGCACTGTATCAATGGCCTTTGCAAAATCCAAGTATATCACATCAACTGATTCCCCTTTATCTATATTTTTACTTACTTCCTCATAGAATCTAATTAGATTTGTTTGACATAATCTATTTCTTATAAAACCATGCTGATTTAAACTCATAATCTTGTTTACACGAATATGCTCATCAATATAATCCCTTGTAGGTTTCACTCTTAAAGGGACACTGTAGTCACACATAAAACTAAGCATAGATAAAAAAAAAAAAAAGTACTAAAATAAACACATTTTCAATGCCCTTCATGTTTCTAAAACGTACCGTTTAGAAGAAAATTATCGACACATTTTTAACCCTTTCCAAACCCACTCACTCAGTATCTGGTAGCGTTGTCCAGTCTGGGCTGACAACCCAGGTTGAAAGATGGTGACTGTTTTCCGAGCTGCGCATGCGCAAGTTAGTGCAATGTCACTGTCTTCATGTCGGTTTTATCGATCGCAGATCAGAAAACTGTGCTGTTCTGAATAGGTAAGTTGCTTGCGTGTGGGCACTTAGAGAATCTCCCTAGAATTAACAAACAACTTAAAAAACAGTTTTTAATAAAACTTTGTAACACATAAGTATAGTTTAACTAGGAAGGATATAATAATTATTATTTTAAATATTCATTATTATGCAAACAAATCTCCCTAGAATTATCGAGCATATACAGGTATGTATAACACTAATTATATAACAAACATTTTGAAATATAGCAAATTTAGTTATACAATTCATTTAAATTTATTTCCAATAGAATCAAAATAAGTTATATATTGTTAATATAAATCGAATTACATGCTATAGAAAGTGGATATACAGAACCCATTCTAGTCTCTCCAAGGGCAGTGGGAAAAAAACAAGAATTTTGCAGATTTAAATTGCCGAAGCAGGTGGCAAAAAACCCCCAGGTACATTACTTAGTTTGTTGCACATGCTTAAATCATTTTATGTGTTATCAAAGCATGAGTTTTAATTTCCTTTTAAAGGGACAGAAAATGATATTGTGCATACAGAAGAGAACTATTTAGATACAATAAAAAAGGCAAACGTTTTATTTCCCTTTAAGTGTGTGTTATTTCTGATTTGGATGCGCATGTATTTCTCTCAGGCTTGCTTGTGCATCTCACTCTCACGTTCCATAGGTTTGTTTTGGTTTTGTACATATTCAAAACATATTTTTATGAACAACCTTCTCTTGGGATCTAATTTGCTCTGCTGAGGATAACATATCATGCTTTTTATTTTTATCTGTATCTAAGCTACAGTTGAAAGCTGTGTTTATTATTTAAAGATGAGACTAATTCCTTGTTCTTCTGTTTTTACATATACAGTATAGTGAATCATCTGTATAAATGATACATTCATATAATGTTTCATAAATGTCCCTTATCACAAGGAAGTAAAATCCAAATTTTAGCCAGAGTGGTTTAGTAGCAATCAGGAAGAGGAAGTACCTATGTTTCATTAGCATTATCATATACATATATGTTATTAAAACAATATGATCATAAGTATAAATACACCATAAAACATTATGTTTGAAATAAAGGAGTCCTTAAACGATAAAAAAATATTAAACACCTCTTGTCTTTGAGAAAGAACTGTACTTGTCCCACATTCCCTAGGTGCCAAAAAAGTTAAATTTGTAACCTGCAAATCAAATAGTTGGTTTACTGTGTGACAAAGTTATTTAAGGTCCCTTAAAAGTGTATTTTGCATTCTTATAAAGACACTGGTTTAATTTCTCAATTTAGTTACATGTTTAGAATGTAAGCGCAATATAGCTAAGCATTTGATTTTATTGGTCCAAATCGCTGAGATTATGTAAACTAACAGTTTAATAGGAGGTGTATCTGATACAAGTCTTGCTGTCATATTCATGTAGTAACCACTTGTTAACACTTGGGTTCTCCATTTTGTCTAGAATCCTTTGAGCCAACATATAATCTCTTCTCTAACCGCTTTGCCATATGTTTTTACCCTTCTGTTACAGCTATGTCATACACCACTGCATTGTCACCCATGTGTGAGGAGGATCCATTGGATGACATTCCAGCATCAGAGACAGTGAATCCTTGGAACAAGCTGCCATCACTGTGCATCAGTGTGAACTCATCGTCTAGTGAGTCATAGAGAGGCTGTCTCAGCTGTTGTGTGTCTTAGAAATAATGTCTTAAGGAATTCCCTTCTAAAGGGACACTGGCTTTAAAAGTGCCAAATGTTTGGATCCGAAGCCAAATGCTTTTACTGAAAGCAATGGTCAGCCACGCATGTATCTATATTATCTAAACATACTAATTTTGTATGCCTTGCAAATCAGTCATGTACTAGTATTATGTAGCATACTTGCTAGCAAAAGCATTTTCTCAGGGGAAAAAATATATTTGCTCAGCTGAGAAAAAGAAAAACATAATCTGCAGTTAATACACTATTCATTGTCCCAAGAAAAAAAAAAGGAAAAAAATAATAATGCTAAATTATGTATATTTTGCATTGGCAACCTGCTTTTGTGGTCATATGTAAATAGAGGGACTAGTGAAACAAAAAAATAAAAAAAGCAACACAAAGCTATACAATAAAAAGTTCATGAAAAGTACAAGCACCAATGATAAAGAAAAATGTTATATTTAATTTAGTTTAGTGGTCTTATGTGGCATCTTTCATTAACTCTCCGCTAGAAGCGTGCCAGGCATTGTTTGAAGAACAAGGCAGCCTCAGGAATTGAAAGACAAATTCTGCATTGGGTAAAAACCTATCAATGCAAAAACAACGGATATAGCGATGTCCATGAAAGCTTTTATGGACATCGCTATATCTGTTGTTTTTGCATTGAAGTATCGTTTCTGAGGGGTAGTGGAGAGCCCCAGCGAGTCCTGCATCGCAGCCTATGCCTGAGATTGGGAGTCGGCATTTTGCACTCAGGTGATACACACACACCCCTCTGAGAGCACCAGCGTCAAGCGCTTGTTCAGACTGGTGAGTGAGTGATTGCACTAAGGATCATGCTGTGCGTGTAAGTCCTTACGAAACCGCCATAGAAGAGGTTTAACTTGACAGAGGTGGGGTAAGTCACTGTTTGTGCACATCACTGAATTAAGTCACTTAGTGGGAAATATATGATTTTGTGACGTACGCGATGTGTGGAGCTCATGGTGAGCTGTAAGTCACTAATGTCTATATAATTGTTATATTAGTGTGAAGCTACACGTGAATATCTCTGTATGACAAATACTGGTGTTATAAAAACCTATCAAAGCAGATCCAGAAGACAATGCAATTCTCATATGGTTTGTCTTAGTCTTTGAGGGAGAGCGGTGTTTCAGCAGAACAGATTTCATTATCACTTCATATTTGAGAACACCAATAATAGATCTAATGGTTTTGACAATAATCAGCATTTATGTAATGGATACTTTTACTATGAGAATGGGGATTCTCATCTGGCTTATGTATTTCCTTTATTTCCTCTGATCCTTCATTTCTTATGACTGATTCATTAAGGCAAAGCAAAAGTGGTGGCGCTTTTCTTTATTTATTTTTTTATTATAATCCTATGAATATTCAAAGCTGTAGTGAGATTATTAAAGTCCTGCAAGTTGCTAATCACAATTTCACAAGGTTTTACCAGTAAAATGTGTTTGTTTCAAGTTAAGCAGCAAGTTTTATAATCTGCCGTACCTAAGGCTTAGATAGGGTATGTTTGTATCAGTTCTTAGGGTCCGATTTTAAAAAGCTCTCTGGGCTCGTGAGATTCTATAAGACTGCTCACCGGTCCTTCTATTTCTCTGGTGGAATTATATAAAGCCACAAAGGGGCGTTTACTGCATTTTCGTATGGGAAGCAGATAAATACATTACAAAAGTGCACAATGAAAATCATAATTTAAAAATCATACAAAAACATAATTTATGTAAGAACTTACCTGATAAATTCATTTCTTTCATATTAGCAAGAGTCCATGAGCTAGTGACGTATGGGATATACATTCCTACCAGGAGGGGCAAAGTTTCCCAAACCTCAAAATGCCTACAAATACACCCCTCACCACACCCACAAATCAGTTTAACGAATAGCCAAGAAGTGGGGTGATAAGAAAAAGTGCGAAAGCATAAAAAATAAGGAATTGGAATAATTGTGCTTTATACAAAAAAATCAAAACCACCACAAAAAGGGAGGGCCTCATGGACTCTTGCTAATATGAAAGAAATGAATTTATCAGGTAAGTTCTTACATAAATTATGTTTTCTTTCATGTAATTAGCAAGAGTCCATGAGCTAGTGACGTATGGGATAATGACTACCCAAGATGTGGATCTTTCCACGCAAGAGTCACTAGAGAGGGAGGGATAAAATAAAGACAGCCAATTCCGCTGAAAAAAATAATCCACACCCAAAATAAAGTTTAAATGAAAAAATAAGAAGATTCAAACTGAAACAGCTGCCTGAAGTACTTTTCTACCAAAAACAGCTTCAGAAGAAGAAAACACATCAAAATGGTAGAATTTAGTAAAAGTATGCAAAGAAGACCAAGTTGCTGCTTTGCAAATCTGATCAACCGAAGCTTCATTCCTAAACGCCCAGGAAGTAGAAACTGACCTAGTAGAATGAGCTGTAATCCTTTGAGGCGGAGTTTTACCCGACTCGACATAAGCATGATGAATTAAAGATTTCAACCAAGATGCCAAAGAAATGGCAGAGGCCTTCTGACCTTTCCTAGAACCGGAAAAGATAACAAATAGACTAGAAGTCTTTCGGAAATTCTTAGTAGCTTCAACATAATATTTCAAAGCTCTAACAACAATGCAATGATTTCTCCTTAGAATTCTTAGGATTAGGACATAATGAAGGAACCACAATTTCTCTACTAATGTTGTTGGAATTCACAACCTTAGGTAAAAATTCAAAAGAAGTTCGCAACACCGCCTTATCCTGATGAAAAATCAGAAAAGGAGACTCACAAGAAAGAGCAGACAATTCAGAAACTCTTCTGGCAGAAGAGATGGCCAAAAGGAACAAAATTTTCCAAGAAAGAAATTTAATGTCCAATGAATGCATAGGTTCAAATGGAGGAGCTTGAAGAGCCCCCAGAACCAAATTCAAACTCCAAGGAGGAGAAATTGACTTAATAACAGGTTTTATACGAACCAAGGCTTGTACAAAACAATGAATATCAGGAAGATTAGCAATCTTTCTGTGAAAAAGAACAGAAAGAGCAGAGATTTGTCCTTTCAAGGAACTTGCGGACAAACCTTTATCTAAACCATCCTGAAGAAACTGTAAAATTCTCGGAATTCTAAAAGAATGCCAGGAAAAATGATGAGAAAGACACCAAGAAATATAGGTCTTCCAGACTCTATAATATATCTCTCTAGATACAGATTTACGAGCCTGTAACATAGTATTAATCACAGAGTCAGAGAAACCTCTTTGACCAAGAATCAAGCGTTCAATCTCCATATCTTTAAATTTAAGGATTTGAGATCCTGATGGTAAAAAGGACCTTGCGACAGAAGGTCTGGTCTTAACGGAAGAGACCACGGTTGGCAAGAAGCCATCCGGACAAGATCCGCATACCAAAACCTGTGAGGCCATGCTGGAGCTACCAGCAGAACAAACGAGCATTCCTTCAGAATCTTGGAGATTACTCTTGGAAGAAGAACTAGAGGCGGAAAGATATAGGCAGGATGATACTTCCAAGGAAGTGATAATGCATCCACTGCCTCCGCCTGAGGATCCCGGGATCTGGACAGATACCTGGGAAGTTTCTTGTTTAGATGAGAAGCCATCAGATCTATTTCTGGAAGTTCCCACATTTGAACAATCTGAAGAAATACCTCTGGGTGAAGAGACCATTCGAGATAATCCGCTTCCCAATTGTCTATACCTGGGATATGAACCGCAGAGATTAGACAGGAGCTGGATTCCGCCCAAACCAGAATTCAAGATACTTCTTTCATAGCCAGAGGACTGTGAGTCCCTCCTTGATGATTGATGTATGCCACAGTTGTGACATTGTCTGTCTGAAAACAAATGAACGATTCTCTCTTCAGAAGAGGCCAAGACTGAAGAGCTCTGAAAATTGCACGGAGTTCCAAAATATTGATCGGTAATCTCACCTCCTGAGATTCCCAAACCCCTTGTGCCGTCAGAGACCCCCACACAGCTCCCCAACCTGTAAGACTTGCATCTGTTGAAATTACAGTCCAGGTCGGAAGAACAAAAGAAGCCCCCTGAACTAAACGATGGTGATCTGTCCACCACGTCAGAGAGTGTCGTACAATCGGTTTTAAAGATATTAATTGAGATATCTTTGTGTAATCCCTGCACCATTGGTTCAGCATACAGAGCTGAAGAGGTCGCATGTGAAAACGAGCAAAGGGGATCGCGTCCGATGCAGCAGTCATAAGACCTAGAATTTCCATGCATAAGGCTACCGAAGGGAATGATTGTGACTGAAGGTTTCGACAAGCTGAAATCAATTTTAGACTTCTCTTGTTTGTCAAAGACAGAGTCATGGACACTGAATCTATCTGGAAACCCAAAAAGGTTACCCTTGTCTGAGGAATCAATGAACTTTTTAGTGAATTGATCCTCCAACCATGATCTTGAAGAAGCAACACAAGTCGATTCGTATGAGATTCTGGTAAATGTGAAGACTGAGCAAGTACCAAGATATCGTCCAAATAAGGAAATACCACAATACCCTGTTCTCTGATTACAGACAGAAGGGCACTGAGAACCTTTGTAAAAATTCTTGGAGCTGTTGCTAGGCCAAACGGCAGAGCCACAAACTGGTAATGCTTGTCCAGGAAAGAGAATCTCAGAAACTGATAGTGAGCTGGATGAATCGGAATATGCAGATATGCATCCTGTAAATCTATTGTAGACATATAATGCCCTTGCTGAACAAAAGGCAGGATAGTCCTTACAGTTACCATTTTGAATGTTGGTATCCTTACATAACGATTCAATATTTTTAGATCCAGAACTGGTCTGAAGGAATTCTCCTTCTTTGGTACAATGAAGAGATTTGAATAAAACCCCAGCCCCTGTTCCAGAACTGGAACTGGCATAATTACTCCAGCCAACTCTAGATCTGAAACACATTTCAGAAATGCTTGAGCTTTCGCTGGGTTTACTGGGACACGGGAAAGAAAAAATCTCTTTGCAGGAGGTCTTATCTTGAAACCAATTCTGTACCCTTCTGAAACAATGTTCTGAATCCAAAGATTGTGAACGGAATTGATCCAAATTTCTTTGAAAAAACGTAATCTGCCCCCTACCAGCTGAGCTGGAATGAGGGCCGCACCTTCATGTGGACTTAGAAGCTGGCTTTGCTTTTCTAGAAGGCTTGGATTTATTCCAGACTGGAGATGGTTTCCAAACTGAAACTGCTCCTGAGGATGAAGGATCAGGCTTTTGTTCTTTGTTGAAACGAAAGGAACGAAAACGATTATTAGCCCTGTTTTTACCCTTAGATTTTTTATCCTGTGGTAAAAAAGTTCCTTTCCCACCAGTAACAGTTGAGATAATAGAATCCAACTGAGAACCAAATAATTTATTACCCTGGAAAGAAAGGGAAAGTAGAGTTGATTTAGAAGACATATCAGCATTCCAAGTTTTAAGCCATAAAGCTCTTCTAGCTAAAATAGCTAGAGACATAAACCTGACATCAACTCTAATAATATCAAAAATGGCATCACAGATAAAATTATTAGCATGTTGAAGAAGAATAATAATGCTATGAGAATCATGATCTGTTACTTGTTGCGCTAAAGTTTCCAACCAAAAAGTTGAAGCTGCAGCAACATCCGCCAAAGATATAGCAGGTCTAAGAAGATTACCTGAACACAAATAAGCTTTCCTTAGAAAGGATTCAATTTTCCTATCTAAAGGATCCTTAAAGGAAGTACCATCTGCCGTAGGAATAGTAGTACGTTTAGCAAGGGTAGAGATAGCCCCATCAACTTTAGGGATTTTGTCCCAAAACTCTAATCTGTCAGACGGCACAGGATATAATTGCTTAAAACGTTTAGAAGGAGTAAATGAATTACCCAAATTATTCCATTCCCTGGAAATTACTTCAGAAATAGCATCAGGAACAGGAAAAACTTCTGGAATAACTACAGGAGATTTAAAGACCTTGTCTAAACGTTTAGATTTAGTATCAAGAGGACCAGAATCCTCAATTTCTAATGCAATTAGGACTTCTTTAAGTAAAGAACGAATAAATTCCATTTTAAATAAATATGAAGATTTATCAGCATCAACCTCTGAAACAGAATCCTCTGAACCAGAAGAATCATTAGAATCAGAATGATGATGTTCATTTAAAAGTTCATCTGGATAAAGAGAAGTTTTAAAAGACTTTTTATGTTTACTTGAAGGAGGAATAACAGACATAGCCTTCTTAATGGATTCAGAAACAAAATCTCTTATGTTATCAGGAACACTCTGAACATTAGATGTTGATGGAACTGCAACAGGTAATGGTACTTTACTAAAGGAAATATTTTCTGCATTAACAAGTTTGTCATGACATTTAATACAAACAACAGCTGGAGGAACAGCTACCAAAAGTTTACAGCAGATACACTTAGCTTTGGTAGTTCCAGCACCAGGCAGTGATTTTCCTGAAGTATCTTCTGACTCAGTTGCAACGTGAGACATCTTGCAATATGTAAGAGAAAAAACAACATATAAAGCAAAATTGATCAAATTCCTTAAATGACAGTTTCAGGAATGGGAAAAAATGCCAAAGAACAAGCTTCTAGCAATCAGAA
This sequence comes from Bombina bombina, assembly GCF_027579735.1. Taxonomy (NCBI): domain Eukaryota; kingdom Metazoa; phylum Chordata; class Amphibia; order Anura; family Bombinatoridae; genus Bombina; species Bombina bombina. The sequence goes on along the minus strand of NC_069503.1, from coordinate 690,436,915 downwards.
GCAATGAAAAATGAGACTTAAATAATGTGGAGACAAAAGCGACGCCCATATTTTTTTGCGCCAAATAAGACGCCCACATTATTTGGCGCCTAAATGCTTTTGGCGCCAAAAATGACGCCACATCCGGAACACCGACACTTTTGGCGCAAAAGAACGTCAAAAAATGACGCAACTTCCGGCGACACGTATGACGCCGGAAACAGAAAAGATTTTTTGCGCCAAAAAAGTCTGCGCCAAGAATGACGCAATAAAATGAAGCATTTTCAGCCCCCGCGAGCCTAACAGCCCACAGGGAAAAAGTCAAATTTTTTTAAGGTAAGAAAAAATGATTGATTCAAATGCATTATCCCAAATATGAAACTGACTGTCTGAAATAAGGAATGTTGAACATCCTGAGTCAAGGCAAATAAATGTTTGAATACATATATTTAGAACTTTATAAAAAAGTGCCCAACCATAGCTTTAGAGTGTCACAGAAAATAAGACTTACTTACCCCAGGACACTCATCTACATGTTTGTAGAAAGCCAAACCAGTACTGAAACGAAAATCAGCAGAGGTAATGGTAAATATATAAGAGTATATCGTCGATCTGAAAAGGGAGGTAAGAGATGAATCTCTACGACCGATAACAGAGAACCTATGAAATAGACCCCGTAGAAGGAGATCATTGAATTCAAATAGGCAATACTCTCCTCACATCCCTCTGACATTCACTGCACGCTGAGAGGAAAACCGGGCTCCAACCTGCTGCGGAGCGCATATCAACGTAGAATCTAGCACAAACTTACTTCACCACCTCCATAGGAGGCAAAGTTTGTAAAACTGATTTGTGGGTGTGGTGAGGGGTGTATTTGTAGGCATTTTGAGGTTTGGGAAACTTTGCCCCTCCTGGTAGGAATGTATATCCCATACGTCACTAGCTCATGGACTCTTGCTAATTACATGAAAGAAACAAATAATTATACAAAACAAAAAAGTGTATTGTTAAGGTGCCTTACAAATTGTAACAAAATTGTTCACCAAAAATCGTTTTTAAACAAAGACCTAAAATGTGTATTTAAATTACACAGAAATAAATTGTATTAAATATGCACAATGCAAAGTGTAATATAAGTACACAGGAACACATAGAAATTCCTACTTATAAGTACAAAATACAAAGTGTAATTGCTGTTTTTTCAAAAACTGGACTGAACATGGGCGTTCCATGGGTGTATATGAAATTGTTTCTCAAATCCCAGAATAATTCTGTAAAGATTTCGGGCTTTAGAAATCTCACTGTTTTTTCTCGCAACTTAAAAGGTGGCAAACTTTTATCAAAATACTCCAAAATAAAACTCTGAAAGAAAAACCTATACATTTAAAAAAATAACAGCAAATGTAAAGTACAGTGCACTGAAAATAGCATAATTTGATTTGTATTAGAGGCAATATTAAAGTTTAAACATACGCTGGGGTCTCCCTCTGTACTTTGTCCTCCATTGCTAACTTTTTCCTAACAGAGAGCTCTCATTATTTCTATGGGAGACATCTCGCCACTCGTATGGACAACTCTTTTTTTTTTTTTCTGTGAGGGCTGCCCCAGTGATTGTCAGCGTTGAAAACCATGTCTAGACACTAGTATTTTATTGAATGAACCCCCAGGCCTAGACTTTTTGTGTCTTTTATTTTTTACTTTCTCCTACATTGGTGTATCCGGTCCACGGCTTCATCCTTACTTGTGGGATATTCTCAATCCCTACAGGAAGTGGCAAAGAGAGCACACAGCAGAGCTGTCCATATAGCTCCCCTCAGGCTCCGCCCCCCCCCAGTCATTCTCTTTGCCGCTTTAACTAGTAGCATCTCCACGGGGGTGGTAAAGAGTATGTGGTGTTAGTTGTAGTTTTTTATTTCTTCTATCAAGAGTTTGTTATTTTAAAATAGTGCCGGCTTGTACTATTTACTCTGCAGCAGAAAGTGATGAAGATTTCTGCTGAGAGGAATATGATTTTAGCACCAGTAACTAAAATCCATTGCTGTTCCCACGCAGGACTGTTGAATACCAGAGAACTTCAGTTGGGGGGAACAGTTTGTAGGCTTAACTGCTTCAGGTATGATCAGTCATTTTTCTAACAAGACCAAGTAATGCTAGAAGACTGTCAGAAACCCCCTCAGGGATAGGTAAGCCATTTTTCTTAGACTCTGTATAAAATGATGGCTTATATTAAGGGCTCTATGCTGGTTGACACTATTGTGGGCTTAATAGATTGCTTTTTAGCATGTTTTCAGTATATATAAGGTGTTTTTTCAGACTTTGAAACACTTATGGGGTTTAATATTGCGCCTGGCACTTATTTGGACACCTAATCTAGTCTAAAAGGCCCCTCCACTCTGGAATGAAGAGGGAGGAGGCCTCATTTTCGCGCCTCAATTGCGCAGTTGTTTTGACTAGGCAGTTCATGCAGCTTCACGTGGGGAGTCCAGAGACATCAGAAAGGACTTCAGAGAGGCTTATTTCCTACTTAAATAATCCCTAAGGAAGGTAACAGCCACAGTAGAGGCTGTGGCATTGTACTGTAGTGTTTTTAACCGGTTAACTGCTGTTATTAGCTCCGGTTTGGGCATTAAGGGGTTAATTGGTCTGAAAATTTGTGTGCAATCTTTTCAAAGCATTAAGACACTGTGGTGAAAATTTCATTAAAATCGGATGTTTATTTGATGTTTTTTTGATGTTTCAGTAATAAAGTGTGCACTTTTATTATTTAAAGAGACAGTAACGTTTTTGTCAAAAATAATTTTTATTGCATTGAAGTTCTGTCTAAGGGGGGTAGTTATCAAGCCGTCAACCTCAAATACGCTGGAATTCCGCAGCGTATTTGTGGCGAGGCTAATTCGCCTTAGTTATCAAAGGCTAGAGACCGGTAAAAGTAGAATTTTGTGACGTAAACTTCGATCCGCCGGACTCAGTCCGACACAGATCAATTCTTACGTCACTCCAGATGTTCCGCACACAAGTGCGGCACAATCTGACTACTTTTGCTAGTTATCAAAAAACTAGCAGGTACGCTCGGCACTTTTATGGCCCAGCGTACCTGGTTTTCAAACCGCCACCCTGGAGGCGGCGGATCCCATAGGAATCAATGGGAGTCTGACCATAGCGAAAGTACAAGTTCGCTGCTGCCAGACATCCCATTGATTCCTATGGGAACTGTCTACACCTAACACCCTAACATGTATCCCGAGTCTAAACACCTCTAATCTGCCCCCCCCCCCACACCGCCGCAACTAAATAAAATGATTAACCCCTAAACCGCCGCTCACGGAGCCCACCGCAAGCTACTCTATACATATTAACCCCTAAACCGCCGCTCCCTGACCCTGCCGCAACCTATATTAAATTTATTAACCCCTAATCTGCCCCCCCTACACCGTCGCCACCTATAATACATTTATTAACCCCTATCCTGCCCCCCACTACACCGCCGCCACTGTAATAAAATTATTAACCCCTAAACCTAAGTCTAACACTAACCCTAACACCCCCCTAACTTAAATATTAATTAAATAAATCTAAATCATATTTCTATTATGAACTAAATTAATCCTATTTAAAACTAAATACTTACCTGTAAAATAAACCCTAATATAGCTACAATATAAATAATAATTATATTGTAGCTATCTTTTGAAATTCTTTTTTTTTATTATTGAGAATACAACAAATTGTCAGGCAATCCATAAGTACAGCCAATGATTAATCATACAGTGAGTGCATCTCATACATATTTATCAATTGAAGAAAGGCAACATTAGATAATAATCATTGCAGTAGTCCATATGTAGTTGACGTTTATATGAAGGCTGACCATGGAGCCATCCGATGAACACAATGAGTGTAAAGAACAAAGTCTCTTTCTGTGTAGTTGGTTTGCACGTATCTCTCAATAACATTTTTCAATTTTTATAATAAACCATATGAACTAGTCTAACAATACCCTAAACTAATCTAACTTACAAAAACCACTTTTGCCGCACAAGTTATATATTTCCAAAGCTACTCTTGGGTCTTTCATTGTAGTAGCCTAAGTAGATGAATGTATGTCTGGGAGGGGGGGAGGTGGGGAGAAAAAAAAAAAAAAAAAGGGGGGATTAGAGGGGGAGATGAGGGGGGTGAGGTGGGTGAGTGAGTCAAGGAAGTAAGAAAGGGCAAGGGATCAAAAGAAGGATTCAATCAGGATTAGTTCAGAATCGTCAACCCTGGCATGAGCAGGTTCCCCAGGAGACAAGGCCGGCCAGTATCCCCTCAGGATGCCCTCCAGTACAATCTCATGCTGAGCATAAGGTGCCAGTATCTGTTTTTGTTGCCCAGTGGGCAGTCTCTCAATCAGGCATCTCCATTTCTTCAGAAAAGGCCTCAATCTAAGTTTGGTGTCCCAGAACACGTCCTGCCTCTCAATAAACAGTTGTTTAAATAGGGCCCTCTTAAATTGTGTCATTGTCGGGGAGGAATGTGAGCACCATAAGGTTAATATTCACTGTCTCGCAACTAATGTGCAGAGTGTCAGTAAAGGTTGCTTTCCACTTACAACCCCAGTCCACGTGAATAAGTATATGTTGGTGGGATTATAAGAGATGTCAATGGACAATTTAATTTTAAGCCAATATTGTAAATATCCCCAAAACCTTCTAACTCCCGGGCATTCATAGAAATAGTGAATCAAGGAGGGGTCTGGAAATTGACACTTCGCACATCTATTTGGGCTATGGGGGCTCCATTTCGCCCTTCTGCTGGGGGTAATATAATCTCTGTTGATCATTCTAATTTGCGCCTCTCTCAATGTCAGTGCCAATGTAGCTGCTTTGGTTTTCATAAGGCTATCTTTAATCATTTGGATAGTTAATTCATTGGTGGTATCCAATTTTAGTTTTTCCAACATACCCTCTAGAACCCTAGTAACATGATGGCGTAAAAGTTCCTGATACACTTCTGAAATAGAAAAACTCCCTAACTTAAAAGCTGTTTGGGGGATTACAAAAGGAGCCTGACTCCAAAACCCCGGGTTTTTGTCTATTAATGTTGTAGTATAGTGTCTTAATTGTAGATATGCATAGAAATGCTGGTTCGGTAAATTATAAGTAGTTTTTAGCTCTTGAAACGTTCTGACGGTGTGCAACAATGTATCCAGAGCACCCCCAATCCTCTGCAATCCTCTCTCCCCCCACACCCCAAAAGGAGCGTGTTCATCTCCTCCTGGGAAATCAATGTTACCCCAAATGGGTATATGCCTGAGCGCAGGATGTGTATGACCCAACATCTTGTGTGCCCTAGACCAGACCAGAAGCAGATCTCTGTACAGGAAGTTATTTTTTATGTGTTGAGGCAGATCCCCCAGTCTGCAGTACGGGAGATAAGCCAGTCCACACACACCAATCACTGTCTCCTCTAGCTGGGTGTCACAAAAGTGTGCCATTCCCATTTGCCAATCCAATACTAATCTGATCTGTGCCGCCCAGCTATAACACTGGATGTGTGGTAAACCCAGGCCTCCGTTCAGGAAAGAAGAGTGCAGTTTACTAGCCGCTATTCTGGATTTTTTCCCTTTCCATACGAATCGGTTCATAGCCCTGTTCAGTTTCCTCTCATCTCCCCTCGTCACCATAAAGGGTAGCATCAATAAGGGGTATAAGAGCTTAGGTAGCAGGGACATTTTGAACAGGCTTATACGACCAGTGAGGCTCAAGGGGAGATTATGCCAACTGGCTAATTTGGAGCATATCGGGTCACACTGTTGCGTGATATTGAGGCCGTATATTTTGTGCGGGTTCCTGTGTAGCCTAATGCCCAAGTATATGAGGGCATCTTGCACCTCAACAAAGGGATATGTAGTGGAATCCGATCCGCGTCTACTAAGCCACAAGATCTCCGACTTGGTGTTATTGATCTTGTAACCCGAGAATCTCCCAAAGGACTCCAGGGTTTTCAAGATGACAGGCACAAAGATTTTAGGCGAATCTACAAACAGAAGCATGTCATCTGCGTATAAGGCTAACTGGAGGATATTCTTTCCCACCGCCACGCCTGGGAAAACCTGACGCAACTTTGCTGCTAAGGGCTCCAAGGCGAGATCAAAGATCAAGGGAGAAAGAGGGCATCCTTGTCTAGTGCCTCTCCTCAAGGAGAAGCCAGAAGAAAAGCATCCATTAACTAGGATGTGGGCAAGAGGAGACGAGTAAAGTTTTTTCAACACTCCTAGGTACGAACCCCTGAAGTTAAAACGCTCCAAGGTATCAAAAAGAAAAGGCCATTCGACCCGGTCGAAGGCCTTTTCTGCATCTAGGGAGAGAAGGAACGCCTCAGAGTGGTCCTCCCCTGTGTGGCTCTGTTCTCTCTGCCAGTAATGGTTAATAACATGCAGTACCCGTCGCAGATTGGTTACCGAGGTACGCTGATACACGAAGCCAGTTTGATCAGGGTCAAGTAGGGTGGGTAGAATAGTTTTTAGACGATTTGCAAGAATTTTGGTAAAGATTTTATAGTCCGAATTGAGGAGTGAGATCGGGCGGTATGATCCAGGCTCCAAGGGATCTTTTCCTGGCTTGGGGATTAATGTTATATAGGCAGAGGCGAAGGTGTTTGAAGGGCATCCCTCTCCCTGAAAAAAGCCATTGTACACTTGTTGTAGTACTGGCGTTACTTGTGGCAGAAGCAACCGATATAACTCTATTGGGAGTCCATCCGGGCCTGCAGCCTTACCCCGAGCCAAGGATTTTATTATAGCTTGTAACTCACCCGACGAGATAGGGGCATTAAGGGACTCCAATTGATTCTCTGTTAGAGTTGGGAGTGTTATCGAACGCCAAAAGTGTTCAAGCACTTCCGGCGGAGGAGCATCTTGGTTAGAGTATAACTGCTTATAGTAGAGTGCAAAGCCCTCTGCTATCTCCATTGGTGTCTTGTATGTGTTACCCTGAAACTGAATAACCGCAATTTCTCGGCCCATTTCCCTTCTATTCACCAGATTTGCAAGCAATCTGCCCGACCTATTACCATATCTATGGAATCTGCTCGCTGATTTCAGCAAGTCAGATGCCGCTTTCTGCCTCAGAAAGGTCTCCAATTCTTCCTTAGCCAGAATGAACGCGTCATGTGTCTCCCTAGACCTGGTTGTACAATACACTTGGTAAGAGTGTTCCAAAAGTCCCTGGAGGTCATCGTATTTCTGTTTTGCCCTACGTTTAAGGTTTGCCACATAGGAAATAATGTGCCCCGTCAAAACCGCCTTAGCTGTGTCCCAGAACAACTGTGGGGTAACTAAATGTTGTTGGTTGTCTGTATAATAGTCGTTCCAACAATGTGTTAGAAACTTTTGAAAAGCTTCCGAGGTAGCCAAGTAAGACGGAAATCTAAGTGTGTTTCTATTTGGTCTACTACGAGTGAGTTTCAATGTAAGACCCACCGGGGCATGATCTGACAACACAACCGTGTAAATTTTTTCCTGGCTAACCCTGGGTATCAAGCACTCCGATATCCAGAACATGTCTATCCTGGATAAGGAACCAGTAGCCTTTGATAAGCACGTATAATTCTTTTCCCAGGGGTGTCTCCTTCTCCATATGTCACACACCGCCAGGTCAGATTGCAGCTTGGAAAAGACCTTTGTCTCGAATTTCCCTTTTTGTTTCATTAACCTAGCCTCTACATCTATATGACCCAACCAGGACCTATCAAACCGAGGGTGTGGAGTAAGGTTAAAGTCCCCACCAAGAATAAGTGGGTGTCCCACAAATTGAGCCAATTCCTGGACCAACGTGTCCCAGAAAACCAAGGTCTTAGAGTTGGGAGCATATATATTACAAAGAACATAAATGTTGCCCTGAAGGTTAACTTTCAGTATAAGAAATCTTCCCTCCCTATCCTTGTGCGTGCATAAAACCTCAACTGGGAGGCGTTTACCAAATAATATGGCCAGGCCTCTACTAGAGCTTGTATATGAGAGGTAGGAAACCCGTTCCACCCATGTTTGTTGCAGTTTTATATGTTCCTCATCTATTAGGTGTGTCTCCTGGAGAAATGCTATATCTGAGTCCAATTTCCTCAGGTGGGAGAGTATTGTTCTCCGCTTAATCGGAGAATTGATACCTCCCACATTCCATGATGTCAATTTAAGTGTCATTCAAGTCAACATAGGTGGAAGGCCTAAGGGTGGGGTACATAGGGAAAAAAAAAAAAAAATAAAAAAAAGGGGGGGGGGGGAAGGAAGGGCCAGGAGAGAGGGGTGTAGTGAAACTGAGGGTGTGTCTTTTCAAATACCACAGTGCAACCCCTACATTGCCTATTCCTCTGGTTGTCTTGTGAGAAAGAATATACAGTAATACATTACAATGATTATGACTCAGTAAAAATGGAACATCAAGTCCTGTAAACAGTAAAAGGCATACAATTACATTAGTTCCTAGCCAGGGATAGATGAATAAGCTGTAATATACATTGGGTCTAGCAAACACTCTTGTGAATTCATTCAGGATTGACATATCATGCATTTCAGACATTCCCAAAATCAGCCTGTCTAGTAAAAGAACCATAAATATACAAGGTCATAGCAGATTACATATCCATGGACATCTTCTTTAATCCTAGAACCCCCAAGGATCCCCTGGACACAGCCTTTACCTAAAATAAAGCAGATAAGACATCTCCCCTGTGCTAGCATTTTAAGATAAGTTAGCATCCTCCCATTCACATTAATAATAGCTCTTACAGAAATGAGGATCCCTAAATAAGTGATTATAAAACTCAGCAAAGTAGTCAAACATTCAAAAAACAACTGTAACATATTCCTAAATAACATTAACCTAAATAACAAAATATGGACGTTAGTTGCATAACACCCTCGGGTGTCAGCGGTACAACTTATTTGGGGTGTCTCCCCCATGTACGCCATGAATGCAAATATGAGCATAAACATTAGCAATCAAGATATAGTTACGTATTAGTTCTCACTCAGGGCTTTCAATCAGGGTCTCTCTGTTTTCTCTCAGTCTCCAAATAGCTCTCCACTGCCCGGGGGGAGTGGAAAAACTTAGGGCCTGAGGGAGTCTGTAAACGAAGCTTGGCTGGAAATAGCAAGGCCACTTGACGACCCTGCTCATACAAACGGGAACAGATAGGTGAGAAATCTTTACGTTGCTTTGAAACTTCAGAGGAGAAGTCCTGGAAGAGTAGAATTCTGTTACCCTCATACAAGACTTCTTTCTGGAGACGGTAGGCTCTTAAGAGCTTCAGCTTCTCCTGGAAATTAAGGCACCTGAAGATCACCTGCCTGGGTTTCATATTGGCATTTTCCAGATTTCTCTCCGGCCCAATTCTATGGGCCCTCTCCACATCCAAAGGCAAGATATCCTGAGGTATTCCTAGAAGCTTTGGTAAAATTAAGGCTGTAAAGGCCAGGAGGTCCTTGCCCTTAACTTTTTCAGGTCATTGGATCAGCCAATCGGATTGAACTTGAATCTAATTGGCTGATTCAATCAGCCAATCAGATTTTTCCTACCTTAATTCCGATTGGCTGATAGAATCCTATCAGCCAATCGGAATTGAAGGGACGCCATCTTGGATGACGTCCCTTAAAGGAGCCTTCATTCGGCGGTAGTCCGTCGGGAAAGAAGGATGTTCCGCGTCGGCGGGATGAAGATTCAAGATCCGGCTTCGAAGATGACCTCGCCCGGATAGAAGACTTCTTCAGCGCCTCTTGGAAGATGACCTCGCCCGGATGGAAGATTTCTTCAGCGCCCCTTGGATGATCACTTCTGCCGCTCCGGATGTCCTCTTTGGTTCCATCGCTGCTCGGTTGAGTGAAGACGACTCAAGGTAGGATGGTCTTCAGGGGATTAGTGTTAGGTTATTTTAAGGGTGGTTTGGGTTAGATTAGGGGTATGTGGGTGGTGGGTTTTAATGTTGGGGAAGGTTGTATTTTTCTTTTACAGGCAAAAGAGCTGAATTCTTTGGGGCATGCCCCCACAAAAGGCCCTTTTAAGGGCTGGTAAGGTAAAAGAGCTTTGAACTTTTTTAATGTAGAATAGGGTAGGGCATTTTTTTATTTTGGGGGGGTTTGTTATTTTATTAGGGGGCTTAGATTAGGTGTAAGTAGCTTAAAATTGTAATATTTTTTTAAATGTTTGTAACTTATTTTTTTTATTTTTTGTAACTTAGCTTTTTTTATTTTTTGTACTTTAGTTAGTTTATGTAATTGTATTTAATTGTAGTTATTTGTAGTTAATTTATTTAATTAATGTAATGATAGTGTAGTGTTAGGTTTAATTGTAACTTATGTGATCGTGTATAATTAGTGCGCCAACGGTCTGATAATCTACTGTCTGTATGACAATGAAACAATATCACAGTGTTAAAAATCTAAATATATAACTATCTGATATAAATCATTGTATATAAAAAACCCCCGATTAAATTAGGATACAAATGAGTTATTAAAAAACAAATAAATTATTCTTGGATAGTAATGGTGATAACGTGATACAGTGGTGTCTTGGCAGCAAACCCCCCAAATTGTTAAGGTGATAAAACTGCAAGGCACTATAAATAATAAGCACAGCAATGTGGTAGAATCATAAAATGATATGATATAGTGAAATAGTCCCAATAATCGGAGTTCAAAATATTACATAAATGATGGGCGTAATGTCCAAATCACAGTAGGCAGGCTCTTCTCCAAAAAAGTTCCCTGTTGGTGACCCAGGGGTGGATACTATATAGAAAAAAAGATAAAAGAAGGCGCCAACATAGTGCGGTTACCAATGAGATGGGACACGCTTAGTAAATGTACCAAATACTCACAGGATAAAAGACACTTGAGAAGTGTCACAGGTGCCTCCTGGACTCTCAGAGTTGTCCAGCTAACTCCCACTCCACTGTGGTGGTGAGGTTCCGCTTATCTCTGCCGATTTTGATGGCTCCGCTGGTGGTTCTGACTCCCAGCCAATGTTCCAAAAGGACTCTCTTGCGGTTTCCCCAAATCCAGTTATCCAGTTAAGAACCGTGTTCTCCGGTAGGAGGTATTACAGCAAGGAAAAAAGTAGTTTGTATAGTGGTAACAAACTACAATATTGGCAATAAAGATATCAAGAAAAGAAAGTTCGTGGCTGCAGTTATAAAATCATAAAAGACTTTATTTACACAACGTTTCTCGGTCTGTACGTGACCGTTTCCTCAGGTGCATAAGTGTATAATAAAACACATGAAAACCACGAACTTATAACAATAGTACAGCGTCTCCAAGTGCATACTGCGCATGTACGCACTTGGAGACGCTGTACTATTGTAATATTGTAGTTTGTTACCACTATACAAACTACTTTTTTCCTTGCTGTAATACCTCCTACCGGAGAACACGGTTCTTAACTGGATAACTGGATTTGGGGAAACCGCAAGAGAGTCCTTTTGGAACATTGGCTGGGAGTCAGAACCACCAGCGGAGCCATCAAAATCGGCAGAGATAAGCGGAACCTCACCACCACAGTGGAGTGGGAGTTAGCTGGACAACTCTGAGAGTCCAGGAGGCACCTGTGACACTTCTCAAGTGTCTTTTATCCTGTGAGTATTTGGTACATTTACTAAGCGTGTCCCATCTCATTGGTAACCGCACTATGTTGGCGCCTTCTTTTATCTTTTTTTCTTAATTGTAACTTAGGTTAGGATTTATTTTACAGGTAATTTTGTATTTCTTTTAGCTAGGTAGTTATTAAATAGTTAATAACTATTTAATAACTATTCTAACTAGCTAAAATAAATACAAAGTTACCTGTAAAATAAATATAAATCCTAAGATAGCTACAATGTAATTATTAATTATATTGTAGCTATCTTAGTGTTTATTTTACAGGTAAGTATTTAGTTTTAAATAGGAATAATTTATTAAAGTATAGTGTAGTGTTAGGTGTAATTGTAACTTAGGTTAGTTTTTAGTTTACAGGTACATTTCTCTTTATTTTAGCTAGGTAAGCTATTAAATAGTTAATAACTATTTAATAGCTATTGTACCTAGTTAAAATAAATTGAAAGGTACCTGTAAAATAAAAATAAATCCTAAGATAGCTACAATATAATTATTATTTATATTGTAGCTATATTAGGGTTTATTTTAAAGGTAAGTATTTAGTTTTAAATAGGATTAATTTAGTTCATAATAGAAATATTATTTAGATTTATTTAATTAATATTTAAGTTAGGGGGTGTTAGGGTTAGTGTTAGACTTAGGTTTAGGGGTTAATAATTTTATTACAGTGGCGGCGGTGTAGTGGGGGGCAGGATAGGGGTTAATACATTTATTATAGGTGGCGACGGTGTAGGGGGGGCAGGATAGGTGTTAATAAATTTAATATAGGTTGCGGCGGGTTCAGGGAGCGGCGGTTTAGGGGTTAAACTATTTATTTGCGGCGAGGTGCGGGATCAGCAGGATAGGGGTTAATAACTTTATTATAGAGGGCGACGGTATAGGGGGGGCAGGATAGGGGTTACTAGGTATAATGTAGGTGGCAGCGGTGTCCGGGAGCGGCAGTTTAGGGGTTAATACATTTATAAGACTTGCGGCGGGGTCTAGGAGCGGCGGTTTAGGGGTTAATACATTTATAAGAGTTGCGGCAGGGTCTAGGAGCGGCGGTTTAGGGGTTAATACATTTATAAGACTTGCGGCGGGGTCTAGGAGCGGCGGTTTAGGGGTTAATACATTTATAAGAGTTGCGGCAGGGTCTAGGAGCGGCGGTTTAGGGGTTAATACATTTATAAGAGTTGCGGCGGGGTCTAGGAGCGGCGGTTTAGGGGTTAATACATTTATAAGAGTTGCGGCAGGGTCTAGGAGCGACGGTTTAGGGGTTAGTAACTTTATTTAGTTGCGGGGGGCTCCGGGGGCGCCGGTATAGGGGGTAGAACAGTGTAGTTTAGTGTGAGTGCTTAGTGACAGGCTAGCAAGAAAGCTGTCAAACAGCCGAAGAGCAGCGAGATCGGATGAGTGATAACTCTCACAGTCCGCTGCTCATCGCCCCGCGGCTTTTTGACAGCTTTACTTGATAAGTTAGGCAAATTTTTTCAGGTCCGCGGCGGCGATGTGAGGCGAGCTTAGGCGGGCGTATTGGACCGGCGAAGGCAGGAAAGTTGACACGTTGATAACTACCCCCCTATGTCTGTAAAACATGTCTGACCCTTCAGATAGCCTATGTTCTGTATGTTTAAAGGCCAAGGTGGTTCCCCCATTAAATTTATGTGTGAAGTGTGCCATAGCGTCCAAACAGCTTAAGGACCGTACAATCATGCTTAAAGATGTAGCCCAAGATGATTCTTTAGCTGAAGGTAGTGAGGATAGCCCGCTATCCCCTCCTTCTGTGTCAACACCAGCTATGCCCGTGCAAGCGATGCCCAGTACATCTAGTGCACCAATTGCTATTACTATGCAACAGTTAGCAGCAGTAATGGATAATTCTCTCGCAGCATTTTTATCCAAACTGCCAGCTTTTCCAAGGAAGCGTGATTGCTCAGTTTTAAATACAGAAAATGAGCAAGCAGACGCAGAGGATAATTTATCTGTAGTGCCCTCACATCAATCTGACTTGGCGGTGAGGGAGGGCCTGTCTGAGGGAGAAATTTCTGACACAGGAAAAGTTTCTCAGCAGGCAGAGCCTGATACCATAGCATTTAAATTTAAGCTAGAACACCTCCGCGCCCTACTTAAGGAGGTCCTAGCTACGCTTGATGATTGTGACCCTTTGGTGGTCCCAGAAAAATTGTGTAAAATGGACAAATTCTTAGAGGTCCCAGTACACACTGATGCGTTTCCGATACCTAAGAGGGTGGCGGATATCGTGACTAAGGAGTGGGAGAAGCCAGGTGTACCTTTTGTTCCCCCTCCTATATTTAAGAAAATGTTCCCAATTGTTGACCCCAGAAGGGACGCGTGGCAGACGGTCCCTAAGGTAGAGGGGGCAGTTTCAACGCTAGCTAAGCGCACGACTATACCAATAGAAGACAGTTGCGCTTTCAAAGATCCTATGGATAAAAAATTAGAAGGTTTACTTAAGAAAATTTTTGTTCAACAAGGTTTTCTTCTTCAACCCATTTCTTGCATTATTCCTGTAACCACTGCAGCGGCTTTTTGGTTTGAGGAACTAGAAAACTCGCTCCAGAAGGAGACTTCTTATGATGAAGTCATGGACAGAATTCACGCCCTGAAGTTGGCTAATTCTTTCATTACAGATGCCGCCTTGCAGTTAGCTAAATTAGCGGCGAAAAATTCTGGTTTCGCAATCATGGCGCGCAGAGCGCTTTGGCTAAAATCTTGGTCGGCGGATGTGTCGTCCAAAACAAAATTGCTTAATATTCCTTTCAAGGGTAAGACCCTATTCGGGCCAGAGTTGAAAGAAATTATTTCAGATATCACTGGGGGAAAGGGCCATGCCCTTCCACAGGATAGACCTTTCAAAGCTAAAAATAAATCTAATTTTCGTTCCTTTCGCAATTTCAGGAACGGACCTGCTTCTACCTCTACAGCCACTAGGCAAGAGGGTAACGCATCCCAGCCCAAACCAGCATGGAAACCATCGCAAGGCTGGAACAAGGGTAAACAGGCCAAGAAGCCTGCTGCTGCTACCAAGACAGCATGAAGGGGTAGCCCCCGATCCGGGACCGGATCTAGTATTGGGCAGACTTTCTCTCTTTGCTCAGGCTTGGGCAAGAGATGTTCCGGACCCCTGGGCACTAGAAATTGTCTCTCAGGGGTATCTTCTAGAATTCAAGGACTTTCCTCCAAAGGGAAGATTCCACATGTCTCGCTTATCTTTAGACCAGATAAAGAGACAGGCATTCTTACATTGCGTAGAAGACCTTTTAAAAATGGGAGTGATACACCCAGTTCCAACAGCAGAACAAGGACTGGGTTTTTACTCAAACCTGTTTGTAGTTCCCAAAAAGGAAGGAACTTTCAGGCCAATTCTGGATTTAAAAATCCTAAACAAATTCCATCATTCAAAATGGAAACCATTCGGACAATTTTACCAATGATCCAGGAGGGTCAATATATGACTACCGTGGACTTAAAGGATGCGTACCTGCATATTCCTATCCACAAGGATCACCATCAGTTCCTAAGGTTCGCCTTTCTGGACAAGCACTACCAGTTCGTGGCTCTTCCTTTCGGATTAGCCACTGCCCCCAGAATTTTCACAAAGGTGCTAGGGTCCCTGCTAGCGGTGCTAAGGCCAAGGGGCATTGCAGTAGCACCTTACCTAGACGACATCTTAATACAAGCGTCGTCCTTTCACAAAGCAAAGGCTCATACGGACATTGTTCTAGCCTTTCTAAGGTCTCACGGGTGGAAGGTGAACATAGAAAAGAGTTCTCTGTCCCCGTTCACAAGGGTTCCCTTCCTGGGAACAATAATAGACTCGGTAGAAATTAAGATCTTTCTGACGGAGGTCAGGAAGTTAAAACTTTTGAACACTTGTCGAGTTCTCCAATCCATTCCTCAACCCTCCATAGCTCAGTGCATGGAGGTAATAGGACTAATGGTTGCGGCAATGGACGTGGTTCCCTTTGCTCGAATTCATTTAAGACCACTGCAACTGTGCATGCTCAAACAGTGGAATGGGGATTATGCAGATTTGTCTCCCCAGATACAAATGGACCAGAAAACCAGAGACTCACTCCTCTGGTGGTTGTCTCAGGATCACCTGTCTCAGGGAATGAGTTTCCGCAGACCGGAGTGGATCATTGTCACGACCGACGCCAGCCTCTTAGGCTGGGGTGCGGTCTGGGAGTCCCTGAAAGCTCAGGGTCTTTGGTCTCGGGAAGAATCTCTTCTCCCGATAAACATTTTGGAATTGAGAGCGATATTCAATGCGCTCCAGGCATGGCCTCAACTAGCGGAGGCCAAATTCATCAGATTTTAGTCGGACAACATGACGACTGTAGCGTACATCAATCATCAGGGAGGAACAAAGAGTTCCCTGGCGATGAGGGAGGTATCCAAGATCATCAAATGGGCAGAGGATCACTCCTGCCATCTATCAGCAATTCACATCCCAGGAGTGGACAACTGGGAAGCGGATTATCTGAGTTGTCAGACTTTCCATCCGGGGGAGTGGGTACTTCACCCGGAGGTTTTTGCCCTGTTAACTCAACTATGGGGCCTTCCAGATCTGGATCTGATGGCGTCACGTCAGAACTCCAAAGTTCCACGTTACGGGTCCAGGTCCAGGGATCCCAAGGGGACATTGGTAGATGCCTTAGTGGCGCCTTGGTCGTTCAATCCAGCTTATGTCTTTCCACCGTTTCCTCTTCTCCCCCGGCTAGTAGCCAGGATCAAACAGGAGAAGGCTTCGGTAATTCTAATAGCTCCTGCGTGGCCACGCAGGACTTGGTATGCAGACCTGGTGAATATGTCATCGGTTCCACCATGGAAGCTACCTTTGAGGCAGGACCTTCTAATCCAAGGTCCATTCGAACATCCAAACCTAGTTTCTCTGCAACTGACTGCTTGGAGATTGAACGCTTGATTCTAGCTAAGCGTGGGTTTTCGGAATCAGTTATAGATACTCTGATTCAGGCTAGAAAGCCTGTCACCAGGAAAATTTATCATAAGATATGGCGGAAATATCTTTGCTGGAGCGAATCAAAGGGTTACTCATGGAGTAAGATTAGGATTCCAAGGATACTATCTTTTCTCCAAGAAGGATTGGAGAAAAGTCTGTCAGCTAGTTCCTTAAAAGGACAGATATCTGCTCTGTCTGTTTTGTTGCACAAGCGTCTGGCAGCCGTGCCAGATGTTCAGGCGTTTGTACAGGCTTTAGTCAGAATCAAGCCTGTCTACAGACCTGTGGCTCCTCCATGGAGTCTAAATTTAGTTCTTTCAGTTCTTCAAGGGGTTCCGTTTGAACCTCTACATTCCATAGATATTAAGTTACTATCTTGGAAAGTTTTGTTTCTGGTTGCTATTTCTTCTGCTAGAAGAGTTTCTGAATTGTCTGCTTTGCAGTGTACTTCACCCTATCTGGTGTTTCATACAGATAAGGTCGTTTTACGTACCAAGCCTGGTTTTCTTCCAAAAAAGTGGTTTCCAATAAGAATATTAACCAGGAAATAGTTGTTCCTTCTCTGTGTCCTAATCCAGTTTCTAACAAGGAACGTCTGTTACACAATCTTGATGTGGTTCATGCTTTGAAGTTTTATCTAAAAGCAACTAAAGACTTCAGACAAACATCGTCCTTGTTTGTCGTCTATTCTGGCAAGAGGAGAGGTCAAAAGGCGACTGCGACCTCTCTTGTCTTTCTGGCTGAAAAGCATCATCCGGTTGGCTTATGAGACTGCTGGAAGGCAGCCTCCTGAACGAATTACAGCTCACTCTACTAGAGCTGTGGCTTCCACATGGGCTTTCAAGAATGAGGCTTCTGTTGAACAGATCTGTAAGGCAGCGACTTGGTCTCCACTGCATACATTTGCCAAATTTTACAAATTCGATACTTTTGCTTCTTCGGAGGCTATTTTTGGGAGAAAGGTTTTACAAGCAGTGGTGCCTTCCGTTTAGGTTACCTGACTTGTTCCCTCCCTTCATCCGTGTCCTAAAGCTTTGGTATTGGTTCCCACAAGTAAGGATGAAGCCGTGGACCGGATACACCAATGTAGGAGAAAACAGAATTTATTTTTACCTGATAAATTTCTTTCTCCTACGGTGTATCCGGTCCACGGCCCACCCTGGCATTTGGTCAGGTTTAAATTTATTTTTGTAAACTACAGTCACCACTGCACCCTATGGTTCTCCTTTTTCTCCTAACCGTCGGTCGAATGACTAGGGGGGCGGAGCCTGAGGGGAGCTATATGGACAGCTCTGCTGTGTGCTCTCTTTGCCACTTCCTGTAGGGATTGAGAATATTCCACAAGTAAGGATGAAGCCGTGGACCGGATACACCGTAGGAGAAAGAAATTTATCAGGTAAACATAAATTCTGTTTTCTCTCTTCTTCCATACAGCAAGATTAAAAAATTTGCAGTATGGGCGGTACGGCTATAGCAATGAAAAATTGTTAGCCTGTATATGGCTTTTGATTGCAGGATTTCCATACCACTGTATTACAGGTTGTGCGGTCCAGCTAAAATGCTTGCATTATAGCCTATACCGCCCTGATCCATACCGTGATCTGAGACCAGTAGTTATGGATTTTGCGAAACAAAAATGTTTCACAAAACTTATAACTAAAATGTTACAAAGTACACTAACACCCATAAACTACCTATTAACCCCTAAACCGCCACCCTCCCGCATCCCAAAAACTATTTTTAACTTATTAACCCCTAATCCGCCGCCCACCCACATAGCCAACACTATATAAAGCTATTAACCTCTAACTGCCGGCCCCCCACATCGCTACTACTATAATAAGCCTATTAAACCCTAAACCGCCGGCCCCCTACATCGCAACACACTAAATTAAACTATTAACCCCTAAACCTAACAGCCCCCTAATTTTAAATTAAATTTACAATATAACTATCTTTAAATAAATAAAAACTTACCTGTGAAATTAAAAAAACCTAAGTTTAAACTATAAAGTAACCTTACATTACTATTTTAAAACAATAAAATTAACGAAAAAAAAAAAAAACTAAATTTACAAATTAAAAAAATCCTAACATTACAAAAAAAATTAAAAAAAATTACCTTACAAAAAATAAAAACTCTAAAATTACGAAAAATAAAAAACTAACGAAATTATCCAAAGTAATAACAATTAAACTTAATCTAATATCCCTATAAAAATAAAAAGCCCCCCCCAAAATAAAAACTCCCCT
The DNA here is from genome assembly GCF_027579735.1 of Bombina bombina. Taxonomy (NCBI): domain Eukaryota; kingdom Metazoa; phylum Chordata; class Amphibia; order Anura; family Bombinatoridae; genus Bombina; species Bombina bombina. The sequence continues at coordinate 690,418,091 of NC_069503.1, read as the reverse complement.
TAACCTAACAAACTACCAATAGCCCTTAAAAGGGCTTTTTGCAGGGCATTGCCCAGAAGCAATCAGCTCTTTTACCTTAAAAAATTACAAAGTCCCCACTAAAAGTAAAACCCCCCACCCAAACAACCCCCCAAAATAAAAAAAACTAAGTTTGAAAAAAACCTAAGCTACTTATTGCCCCTAAATGGGCATTTGTATGGGCATTGCCCTTAAAAGGCCATTCAGCTCTTTTGTGCCCAAAGCCCTTATCTAAAAAAAACACCCCAAAAAATAAATAAAACCTAACACTAACCCCAGGAAATCTGCTCACAGTTCCTGAAGTTTGGACATCCATCTTCATCCAGGCGGCGACATCTTCATCCTGTTCAAATCAGCCAATAGGATTTCAGTAGCTTTCATCCTATTGGCTGATTTGAAAATGTCAGTCAATAGGAATGCAAGGTACCCCGTTTTAAACCGTAACTTGCATTCAAGCTTCAAGGGACACTGAACCTAAATTTTTTCTTTGGCGATTCAGATAGAGCATGCAATTTTAAGCAACTTTCTAATTTACTTCTATTATCATTTTTTCTTCGTTCTCTTGCTATCTTTATTTGAAAAAGAAGGCATATAAGCTAAGGAGCCAGACAATTTTAGGTTCAGAACCCTGCACTTGTTTATGGGTGGGTGGATTTATCCACCAATCCGCAAGAACAACCCAGGTTGTTCAAAAATGGGCCGGCATCTTAACTTACATTCTTGCTTTTCAAATAAAGATACCAGGAGAATGAAGAAAATTTGATAATAGGAGTAAATTAGAAAGTTGCTTAAGATTGCATGCTCTATCTGAATCACGAAAGAAAAAAATTTGGGTTCAGTGTCCCTTTCAGTGTACGGTGGTGATCGTATGAAGAGGATCCTCCACGCTGGATGTCTGCGCCGCCGGCGACGATGATCTGCGCCACCGGGATGAAGATAGAAGATGCCCTCACGATGGATGAAGACTTCTCGCCGCCTGGATGAAGATGGATGTCCGGACTTCAGGAACTGTGAGTAGATTTCCTGGGGTTAGTGTTAGTTTGTTTTTTTGGGTGTTTTTTTTTTTAGATTAGGGCACAAAAGAGCTGAATGCCCTTTTAAGGGCAATGCCCATACAAATGTCCCTTTAGGGGCAATGGGTAACTTAGGTTTTTTTCAGACAGGTTTTTTGTTTTGGGGGTTGGGTGGGTGATTTTACTTTTAGGCGGGATTTGTAATTTTTTAAGGTAAAAGAGCTGATTGCTTCAGGGCAATGCCCTACAAAATGCCATTTTAGGGGCTATTGGTAGTTTATTGTAAGGTTAAGGGTTGTTTTTATTTGGGGGGGCTTTTTTGTTTTATAGGGGTATTAGATTAGGTTTAATTGTTATTATTTTGGATTATTCCGTTTATTATTTTTTGTAATTTTAGAGATTTTATTTTTTGGCAATGTAATTATTTTCGCATTGTTAGGATTTTTTTAATTTGTAATTTAGATTTTATTTTTCGTTAATTTTATTGTTTTAAAATAGTAATGTTAGATTACTTTATAGTTTAAACTTAGGTTTTTTTATCTCACAGGTAAGTTTTTATCTATTTAAAGATAGTTCTATTATAAATTTAATTTAAAATTAGGGGTTAATATGTTTATTATAGTAGTAGCAATGTGGGGGGCCGGCGGTTTAGGAGTTAATAGGTTTATTATAGTAGTAGCGATGTGGGGGGGCGGCAGTTTAAGGGTTAATAGGTTTATTTAGTGTCGGCAATGTCGGGGGCGACGGATTAGGGGTTAATAACTTTAATTAGTGTCGGCGGATTAAGGGTATTTAGACTAGGGCTTTATGTTAGGGTCTTTTCCCCATAGACATGATTGGGGATTGCGTTACGGCGATCGCCATTTCTCGATCGCAGGTGTTAGTTTTTTTTCTGACACTTTCTCCCCATTGATGTCTATGGGGGAAAGCGTGTACAAGCACGTAAAGTCAGGCCTTGGCTTTTGTGTAATTTGAAGCTTATCGAACCATATCGCACAACAAGAGAAGGTTTTTCAGTAACTTGTAATGGCAGCGCTATGGAAAGTTTGATAACGCTAATTTGTTTGCGTTATTTACTCACCTGGTATAGCTTAAAACTTGTAATTTTGTATATAGTTTCTTGTTTTGGTAAAGCATTTAGCTTTGATCCTATTAAACATTCGCAAAAATAGAATAAATATAGATGAAAATATGCAGCATCCTATTCTCCACAGTACATTAGCTGATATTAATGTTTCATTAGATAATAGTGAATCTTTGCAGTCACAATCAACAGCCTACTAAATGCTTCTGAAGTAAGCATTGGTACCAATATAATATCAGAACTAATCTAACTGGCCCACTACCTAACTGCAGCCACATCTACCTTCCTCACAGCAATGATCTACCACTCTGTCTTACTAGATTTAGCAACCCCAGTCCCACTACAAATAGTAACCTCCTAGCTTATGCTACATCATCCAAGGGACCTTTCCCTTTAAATAAAAACACATACTAATAGAACTTACATATTACTCCGACACAAGAGACACCTTACTGCAACCACCCCGTCCACAAAACTCCAGCCCAAAATAGGTTCCTATTCTAACCATTGTTCCAGGGTTCTCATGATATGACTTTCATCACCATTTTTATTTGGCTTAATAAAAAAAGATTATCGCAAGTTGATGAAGTTCCCTGTCTTGTCATTTTATCCTAATTTACCTAACCAGTCATTACCAAGAGCACCCCAAGTAGCATAGAAGGAAAAAAGTACTTAGTAAATAATAAATGATTAGAACAATCTTCTGTTCTCCTTGTACACTGATTGATTAATTACCAAACTAGTCAGAAATTATTTAATTAACAAGCAATTCCCAATAACCAGCACTAACAACCACTGCCATGAAGACACTGGCTGGAGAACATAACTTTTTCTAAAACCAGGTTTAAGTCAACTACCCACTTTGTATTTGGGCTATCTTAGGTATTGCACTTAAGTTGTGATAGTGGGTCCCTTCGATAAGAGAGTACCTTAGGTCTTGGGTGGAGTGTTATTTTTTGGGGGAGGGTGGTTGGGTGAAACATTTTGTTTTTAGGGCAGGATGATGTTCTTTTTTTTTTATTTTTTTATTTTTTTTAAGAAATGGTCCCTTTGGTGATAAAGGGTTTGCACTGAGTGGATGTAGTAACTTGCTAGAGAAGGTTTGTCTGGGATTACTTAGCAGGACTAGGATTAGTGCAATGTTGCAGTGGAGTGAAAGAGCTCGTATTTATTACAGTGGAAGGAGGTAAAATTATGCACCAATACCTTATATCAGGGTTCTTAAAAAACCCAGTGCCAAGATACCACATTCCTTTGCAACCCTATTTTTATGGTTGGTCTGAAATTTTCAGAAGTAATAAACCACAAGATAGCTGACATTTTTGGCTAAAATGTGTGTGTTCTTTATTCCTGATTGTAGTCAAACTTGAAAGTGTTATAAAAGGTAATAACACACACACACATATTCATACAATACACACATAGTCATACAACACACTCACCACCACACTCTCATACAACACAGGCACACACACACACCACACACACCCATACAACACAGACACACACTCTCATATACAACACACTCTTATACAACACACACACAAGTCACGACCCAAGAAATGTGGTGTTGCGACCCAGTAATGGGTCCGGACCCGTGGTTTGAAGAACCCTTCCTTATATAGTATTATTTCAGTGCAATAGATAATTTTATGTTGATCTGTCTATATTTTAAAATTTGTTTACCACCCCTTGTTTGATTTTATTTATTTATTTTTAACTTTTTCATGCAGTTTCCCATGCAAACAGATCTTCCCCAATATCAATTCCGAGCAGTGATGAAGACAGTATTGCTGATCCAGATAGTAGCACTCCAGATCTATTTGAATCAGATTTGCTTGTTCCACCTAATAGAACCTCTGAGATCCAAGAGGAGATATCACCACTTATTTTCTCTGAAAGAAGCAGACATTCAGATACCCAAGAGCCAGTCAAAGAGGCGCATGACGTGTGCAAGAAAGACACTAGTCTAGTAGATACTTCTGGTAACAGCTCTGGAGTACCCTGTGCACAAGCTAAAAGAAAGGAAGATGCTACCCACACATCACATAAATTACCTCTTCTATCTCAGTCCTCACAAAGTAGCCCCATGAGTTCCAGTCTGTTACAAAGTTGTCCTCTCAGAAGGGTGTCTTTGGGCAACTCTTTCAAGCTAAGTCCAATAGCATGGTCTGGTTCTGAAAGTGAGTTCAGCCCAGGAAGTTCTAGGATTTCCCCCACTAAGCGTGATGATCAAACTAACAGAAACCATAACCAGCTCATAGAGTGTAAAGGGGTTAAGAGGAAACAAGAATTGCAAGATATAGACACAGACTGGATTGACATGCACAGCAAGAACACCAGAATATCTGCAAAAGATTTTGAAAAAGGGCCTAAGGAAGGAGAAAGGATAATTAAAAAAATAAATATGGAATGTTCCAGAGATTTTAAAATTAACTTAGACAAAACTACACCCAGCTTAAGTTTTGCAGTAAAGGAAAGACTGGCAGAAAGTAACAATATGGACAAAGCACTAATAAATAAGGAGAGAGCAACAACCAGCACAGTAAGGCAAAATAAAGCACCATTCAAACCTCCTCTCATCTTCAAGGTTAAAGAGAAAACTGCACCACCTGTCATAGAGATGAACCAAGAAAAGCAGGTGAAGAATGCTTTTTATTTTGTTAACATATTACATGCTATTATAATAAATGCAATATTTAGACATAATAACATCCATTGCGCAGACTAAATTGATATTTTACAGCATTGAAGTTTAGTATTTAGTGCAGTGTATCAGTTTGAAAATACTCTTTGTTAACCTATTGTATAGTAAATATATAACTTTCTACATTGGCCCTTCATCTGGCTGTGTAAAGTTAATTTCAGAATTCTAATAGTGCATTTATGCTATAAACACAGTAGACTGTACCACTTAGTCAGTCCTCACAAAAGATCTCAACGAGTTCTAGTCTGCTATAAAGTTGTTCTCTCAAGCTAAGTCCAGCAGCACTGTCTGGTTCTGAAAGAGAATTCCGCCAGGAAATGCTAGGACAATAATTTCTCCATCTGCAAATTCAGGGACATAGAACTCTAATTTTTTCTTTCATAATTCAGATACAGTATACAATTTGAAACAAATTCTATTATCGAATTTGCTCCATTATCTTAGCATCCTTGTTAAAGGAGCAGCATTGCACTACTGGGAGCTAACTGAACACACCAGGTGAGCCAATAACAAAAGGCACATATCTGCAGCCATCAATCAACAGCTAACTCCCAGTAGTGTGTTGCTGCTCCTAAACCTACATAGGTATGTTTTTCAACAAAGAATATAAAAAGAACAAAATAAATTAGATAATAAGTTATAATAAGTAAACTGGATTTACTTTTAATTGCGTACTCTGATTCATTAAAGAAAATGTGGGGGGTTTATGTCCCTTTAACTGCAAGAGATTACATTTTCTTTAGGTCAAGTGTAGGGGAATAAATATCGCCTCGAGACCCTCACGGGTGATTAGTTTGCGCTCTATAAGTACCCAATAGATAGAAATAAAATACTCATTTATGATGCTGGTAATAATTTCTGTTTTCAGTTTTATTATGAGCTTTTCTTCTTCATGGCTTAAAGTCGTAACATAATAATGGTTGCATTAAATGGGTATAAAGTCTGGTTAATAAAATGTATAGCCTAAGTTTAAAGGGATAGAAAACACCAGAATTGTTGTTGTTTAAAAAGATAAATAATCCCTTTATTACTCATTCCCCAGTTTTGCATAACCAACACAGTTATAATAATACACGTTTTACCTCTGTAATTACCTTGTATCTAAGCCTGTGCAAACTGCCCCTTATTTCAGTTCTTTTGACAGACTTGCATTTCCATCTAAAGGGTAGGAGAGTCCACGGCTTCATTCATTACTTGTGGGAATTAAGAACCTGGCCACCAGGAGGAGGCAAAGACACCCCAGCCAAAGGCTTAAATACCTCCCCCACTCCCCCAGTCATTCTTTGCCTTTCGTCACAGGAGGTGGCAGAGAGGTGCCGGAAAATCGGAGGTCTCTTATGAGGGGTTCTACCCTTCACTATGGGACAGGAGTTTAAGTAGCCCTTCAAGCTTCTCGATTGAGGGCCTGGATGAACGTTAGAGTCTGGAGATGCAGAGGGAGCTTCCCTTTGCGACACCATCCCGACTCATAATAACAGCTCCTACAGCAATCGGCGTTGACGAGTTTTGCAGATTGCGTTCTTCTCTCAAGTCCATGTTAGGAGCGCAGCTATCACCTGTCACACTTGAAGGGCCGTGTTCCTGTTCCACGGCGTAGATTCTGGTAAGATCGTTTCATATTATATTTCTCCAACATTGGTGTGTCCGGTCCACGGCGTCATCCTTACTTGTGGGATATTCTCTTCCCCAACAGGAAATGGCAAAGAGTCCCAGCAAAGCTGGTCACATGATCCCTCCTAGGCTCCGCCCACCCCAGTCATTCTCTTTGCCGTTGCACAGGCAACATCTCCACGGAGATGGTTAAGAGTTTTTTGGTGTTTAAATGTAGTTTTATTCTTCTATCAAGTGTTTGTTATTTTAAAATAGTGCTGGTATGTACTATTTACTCTGAAACAGAAAAGGATGAAGATTTCTGTTTGTAAGAGGAAGATGATTTTAGCAGACAGTAACTGAAATCAATTGCTGTTTCCACACAGGACTGTTGAGATGAAGTAACTTCAGTTGGGGGAAACAGTTAGCAGTCTTTTCTGCTTAAGGTATGACTAGCCATATTTCTAACAAGACCATGTAATGCTGGAAGGCTGTCATTTCCCCTCATGGGGACCAGTAAGCCATTTTCTTAGTTAAACATAAAAGAATAAAGGGCTTCAAAAAGGGCTTAAAAACTGGTAGACATTTTTCTGGGCTAAAACAATTGCTTTACTAGGCATATTATGCAGATTCTAACTAATTATTGGTATTATAATCTTGGGGAACGTTTAGAAAAACGGCAGGCACTGTGTTGGACACCTTTTTCAGATGGGGGCCTTTCTAGTTATAGACAGAGCCTCATTCTGGGACTGTATAGGGGTTAAATGTAAAAACGGTTCCGGTTCCGTTAATTTAATTTTGAACAATTCCTTCATACTTTTTCACATATTCAGTAATAAAGTGTTTTCAGTTTGAAATTTAAAGTGACAGTAACGGTTTTATTTTAAGACGTTTTTTGTGCTTTGTTGACAAGTTTAAGCCTGTTTAACATGTCTGTACCATCAGATAAGCTATGTTCTATATGTATGAAAGCCAATGTGTCTCCCCATTTAAATTTATGTGATAATTGTGCCATAGTGTCCAAACAAAGTAAGGACAGTATTGCAACAGATAATGATATTTCCCAAGATGATTCCTTAAAATGAGGGGAGTAAACATGATACTACATCATCCCCTACTGTGTCTACACCAGTTATGCCCACACAGGAGGCCCCTAGTACATCTAGTGCGCCAATACTTATTACCATGCAACAATTAACGGCTGTAATGGATAACTCCATAGCAAATCTTTTATCCAAAATGCCTACTTATCAGAGAAAGCGCGATTGCTCTGTTTTAAACACTGAAGAGCAAGAGGACGCTGATGATAACTGTTCTGACATACCCTCACACCAATCTCAAGGGGCCATGAGGGAGGTTTTGTCTGATGGAGAAATTTCAGATTCAGGAAAAATTTCTCATCAAGCTGAACCTGATGTTGTGACATTTAAATTTAAATAAGAACATCTCCGCGCACTGCTTAAGGAGGTGTTATCTACTCTGGATGATTGTGACAATTTGGTAATTCCAGAGAAATTATGTAAGATGGACAAGTTCCTAGAGGTTCCGGTGCCCCCCGACGCTTTTCCTATACCCAAGCGGGTGGCGGACATAGTAAATAAAGAGTGGGAAAGGCCCGGCATACCTTTTGTTCCCCCCCCTATATTTAAGAAATTATTTCCTATAGTCGACCCCAGAAAGGACTTATGGCAGACAGTCCCCAAGGTCGAGGGGGCGGTTTCTACTCTAAACAAACGCACTACTATTCCTATCGAAGATAGTTGTGCTTTCGAAGATCCTATGGATAAGAATTTAGAGGGTTTGCTTAAAAAGATTTTTGTACAGCAAGGTTACCTTCTACAACAAATTTCATGCATTGTTCCTGTCACTACGGCAGCGTGTTTCTGGTTCGAGGAACTAGAAAAATCGCTTAGTAAAGAATCTTCGTATGAGGAGGTTATGGACAGAGTTCAAGCACTTAAATTGGCTAACTCTTTTGTTTTAGATGCCGCTTTGCAATTAGCTAGATTAGCGGCGAAAAATTCAGGGTTTGCTGTCGTGGCGCGCAGAGTGCTTTGACTAAAGTCTTGGTCAGCGGATGTGTCTTCCAAGACAAAATTGCTTAACATTCCTTTCAAAGGTAAAACATTATTTGGACCTGATTTGAAAGAGATTATTTCAGACATCACTGGGGGAAAGGGCCACGCCCTCCCACAGGATAGGTCTTTTAAGGCTAATAATAAGCCTAATTTTCGTCCCTTTCGCAGAAACGGACCAGTCTCTAATTCTGTATCCTCTAAGCAAGAGGGTAATACTTCACAACCCAAACCAGCCTGGAAACCAATGCAAGGCTGGAACAAGGGTAAGCAGGCCAAGAAGCCTACCACTGCTACCAAAACAGCATGAAGGGATAGCCCCCGATCCGGGACCGGATCTAGTGGGGGGCAGACTTTCTCTCTTTGCTCAGGCTTGGGCAAGAGATGTTCAGGATCCTTGGGCGCTAGAAATAGTTTCTCAAGGTTATCTCCTGGAATTCAAGGAACTACCCCCAAGGGGAAGGTTCCACAGGTCTCAATTATCTTCAAACCAAATAAAGAGACAGGCATTCTTACATTGTGTAGAAGACCTGTTAAAGATGGGAGTGATACATCCAGTTCCAATAAGAGAACAAGGAATGGGATTTTATTCCAATCTGTTCATAGTTCCCAAAAAAGAGGGAACATTCAGACCAATTTTGGATCTAAAGATCCTAAACAAATTTCTCAGGGTACCATCGTTCAAAATGGAAACTATTCGAACGATCCTACCTACTATCCAGGAAAATCAATTTATGACTACCGTGGATTTAAAGGATGCGTACCTACATATTCCTATCCACAAGGAACATCATCAGTTCCTAAGGTTCGCTTTTCTGGACAAGCATTACCAGTTTGTGGCACTTCCATTTGGATTAGCCACTGCTCCAAGGATTTTCACAAAGGTACTAGGGTCCCTTCTAGCGGTTCTAAGACCAAGGGGCATTGCAGTAGTACCTTACTTGGACGACATCCTGATTCAAGCGTCGTCCCTGTCAAAAGCAAAGGCTCATACGGACATCGTCCTAGCCTTTCTCAGATCTCACGGATGGAAGGTGAACAAAGAAAAAAGTTCTCTGTCCCCGTCAACAAGAGTTCCCTTCTTGGGAACAATAATAGATTCCTTAGAAATGAGGATTTTTCTGACAGAGGTCAGAAAATCAAAACTTCTAAGCTCTTGTCAAGTACTTCATTCTGTTCCTCGTCCTTCCATAGCGCAGTGCATGGAAGTAATAGGATTGATGGTTGCAACAATGGACATAGTTCCTTTTGCACAAATTCATCTAAGACCATTACAACTGTGCATGCTCAGACAGTGGAATGGGGATTATACAGACTTGTCTCCGACGATTCAAGTAGATCAAAAGACCAGAGATTCACTCCGTTGGTGGCTGACCCTGGACAATCTGTCACAGGGAATGAGCTTCCGCAGACCAGAGTGGGTCATTGTCACGACCGACGCCAGCCTAGTGGGCTGGGGCGCGGTCTGGGAATCCCTGAAAGCTCAGGGTCTATGGTCTCGGGAAGAGTCTCTTCTCCCGATAAACATTCTGGAACTGAGAGCGATATTCAATGCTCTCAGAGCTTGGCCTCAACTAGCAAAGGCCAAATTCATAAGGTTTCAGTCAGACAACATGACGACCGTTGCATATATCAATCATCAGGGGGGAACAAGGACTTCCCTGGCGATGAAAGAAGTGACCAAGATAATTCAATGGGCGGAGGATCACTCCTGCCACTTGTCTGCGATCCACATCCCAGGAGTGGAAAATTGGGAAGCGGATTTTCTGAGTCGTCAGACATTCCATCCGGGGGAGTGGGAACTCCATCCGGAAATCTTTGCCCAAATAACTCAATTATGGGGCATTCCAGACATCGATCTGATGGCGTCTCGTCAGAACTTCAAGGTTCCTTGCTACGGGTCCAGATCCAGGGATCCCAAGGCGACCCTAGTAGATGCACTAGTAGCACCTTGGACCTTCAACCTAGCTTATGTATTCCCACCGTTTCCTCTCATCCCCAGGCTGGTAGCCAGGATCAATCAGGAGAGGGCCTCGGTGATCTTGATAGCTCCTGCGTGGCCACGCAGGACTTGGTATGCAGACCTGGTGAATATGTCATCGGCTTCACCATGGAAGCTACCTTTGAGACAGGACCTTCTTGTTCAGGGTCCATTCGAACATCCGAATCTGGTTTCCCTCCAACTGACGGCTTGGAGATTGAACGCTTGATTTTATCAAAGCGTGGGTTTTCAGATTCTGTAATAGATACTCTGATTCAGGCTAGAAAGCCTGTAACTAGAAAAATTTACCATAAAATATGGAAAAAATATATCTGTTGGTGTGAATCTAAAGGATTCCCATGGAACAAGATAAAAATTCCTAAGATTCTATCCTTTCTACAAGAAGGTTTGGAGAAAGGATTATCTGCAAGTTCTCTGAAGGGACAGATCTCTGCTTTATCTGTTTTACTTCACAAAAGACTGGCAGCTGTGCCAGATGTTCAAGCATTTGTTCAGGCTCTGGTTAGGATCAAGCCTGTTTACAGACCTTTGACTCCTCCCTGGAGTCTAAATCTAGTTCTTTCAGTTCTTCAAGGGGTTCCGTTTGAACCCTTACATTCCGTAGATATTAAGTTATTATCTTGGAAAGTTTTTGTTTTTGGTTGCAATTTCTTCTGCTAGAAGAGTTTCAGAGTTATCTGCTCTGCAGTGTTCTCCGCCCTATCTGGTGTTCCATGCAGATAAGGTGGTTTTGCGTACTAAGCCTGGTTTTCTTCCGAAAGTTGTTTCCAACAAAAATATTAACCAGGAGATAGTTGTACCTTCTTTGTATCCAGTTTCAAAGAAGGAACGTTTGTTACACAATTTGGACGTAGTCCGTGCTCTAAAATTCTATTTAGAGGCTACTAAAGATTTCAGACAAACATCTTCCTTGTTTGTTGTTTATTCTGGTAAAAGGAGAGGTCAAAAAGCGACTTCTACCTCTCTTTCCTTTTGGCTTAAAAGCATTATCCGATTGGCTTATGAGACTGCCGGACGGCAGCCTCCTGAAAGAATCACAGCTCACTCCACTAGGGCTGTGGCTTCCACATGGGCCTTCAAGAACGAGGCTTCTGTTGACCAGATATGTAAGGCAGCGACTTGGTCTTCACTGCACACTTTTGCCAAATTTTACAAATTTGATACTTTTGCTTCTTCGGAGGCTATTTTTGGGGGAGAGGTTTTGCAAGCCGTGGTGCCTTCCATTTAGGTGACCTGATTTGCTCCCTCCCTTCATCCGTGTCCTAAAGCTTTGGTATTGGTTCCCACAAGTAAGGATGACGCCGTGGACCGGACACACCAATGTTGGAGAAAACAGAATTTATGCTTACCTGATAAATTACTTTCTCCAACGGTGTGTCCGGTCCACGGCCCGCCCTGGTTTTTTAATCAGGTCTGATGAATTATTTTCTCTAACTACAGTCACCACGGTATCATATGGTTTCTCCTATATATATTTCCTCCTGTCCGTCGGTCGAATGACTGGGGTGGGCGGAGCCTAGGAGGGATCATGTGACCAGCTTTGCTGGGACTCTTTGCCATTTCCTGTTGGGGAAGAGAATATCCCACAAGTAAGGATGACGCCGTGGACCGGACACACCGTTGGAGAAAGTAATTTATCAGGTAAGCATAAATTCTGTTATCATGATAACGCAGAAGACAGGGCCACATTGTGGCACCTTTATCTTTAATGAATCAAGGGTTATTATTCCTTTAGGGGGATTATTGAACAGGGGGGTATGTACATGATATGTTTATTGTGTGATTGCTGTGTTATGTGCAAGGACGAGGCTCTGGCATTTTTCTCTTGTTAAGTGTGTTCAGTCCACGGGTCATCCATTACTTATGGGATATATTCTCCTTCCCAACAGGAAGTTGCAAGAGGATCACCCAAGCAGAGCTGCTATATAGCTCCTCCCCTCACATGTCATATCCAGTCATTCTCTTGCAACCCTCAACAAAGAAGGAGGTCGCGAGAGGAGTTGGAGTTTTTACTTAATTATTCTTCAATCAAAAGTTTGTTATTTTAAATGGCACCGGAGTGTGCTGTTTTTTCTATCTCAGGCAGTATTTGGAAGAAGAATCTGCCTGCGTTTTCTATGATCTTAGCAGGCGTAACTAAGATCCACTGGCTGTTCTCGACATTCTGAGGAGTAGGGTAACTTCAGAAAAGGGGAATAGCATGCGGGGTCCCCCGCAAATGAGGTATGTGCAGTACAATTTTTTCTGGGAATGGAATTGACTAAGAAAACACTGCTGTTACCCATATGATGTAAGTACAGCCTTAAATGCAGTAGTAGTGACTGGTATCAGGCTGATAAATGTATGCGCAGTTGAGTTATTTTCTAGGGACTAGAATTTGACTGAGAAAATACTGTTAATACTGAAATAATGCTTAAGCCTTATCTGCAGTAGAAGCGACTGGTAGCAGGCTTAGTGATAACTTTGCATGACATTGAAAAAGTTTGTTTTAAAACGTTTACTGGCATGTTATTCGTTTTGTGAGGTACTTTGGTGATAAATCCTTTTGGGCATGATTTTTTTCCACATGGCTAACGTATTTTTCTGCATAGAAACCGTTATATCAGGTCTCCCACTGTTGTAATATGAGTGGGAGGGACCTTTTCTTTTTAGCGCCTTGTTGCGCAGTTAAAATTCTAGCACAGTCTTTCTGCTTCTTCCTCCTTGATCCAGGACGTCTCTAGAGAGCTCAGGGGTCTTCAAAATTCGTTTTTGAGGGAGGTAATCAGTCACAGCAGACCTGTGACAGTGTGTTTGACTGTGATAAAAGCGTTAAATCTTAATGATATCCGTTTTTTGGGTATTGAGGGGTTAATCATCCTTTTGCTAATGGGTGCAATCCTCTGCTAATTAATTCATTTACCGTTAAGAATTGTTGACTAATACTGAATTAGTTCTTTGTTATTCAACTGTGTTTGTTAAAAGCGCTGCAGCGTTTTTTATATTGCTTGTAAATTTATTGAAAGTAATTCCAAGCTTGCTAGCTTCATTGCTAGTCTGTTTAAGCAGAGGAATCTGCTTGTTCATTATGTTCAAAAGCCGATGTGGAGCCCAATAGAAATATGTGTACCAATTGTATTGATATTACTTTGAATAAAAGTCAATCTGTACCGATAAAGAAATTATCACCAGACAACGAGGGGGAAGTTATGCCGTCTAACTCTCCTCACGTGTCAGTACCTTCTCGGGAGGTGCGTGAGATTGAGGCGCCAAGTACATCAAGGCCCTTACAAATCACTTTACATGATATGGCTAATGTTATGAAAGAAGTATTATACAATATGCCCGAGTTAAGAGGCAAGCGCGATAGCTCTGGGTTAAGGACAGAGCGCGCCAATGACACGAGAGCCATGTCTGATACTGCGTCACAATTTGCAGAACATGAGGACGGAGAGCTTCATTCTGTGGGTGACGGTTCTGATTCGGGGAGACCGGATTCAGAAATTTCAAATTTTAAATTTAAGCTTGAGAACCTCCGCGTGTTGCTAGGGGAGGTGTTAGCGGCTCTGAATGATTGTGACACGGTGGCAATCCCAGAGAAATTATGTAGGCTGGATAAATACTATGCGGTACCGGTGTGTACTGACGTTTTTCCTATACCAAAAAGGCTTATAAAGATTATTAGCAAGGAGTGGGATAGACCTGGTGTGCCTTTTTCCCCTCCTCCGATATTTAGAAAAATGTTCCCTATAAACGCCGCCACACGAGACTTATGGCAGACGGTCCCTAAGGTGGAGGGAGCAGTTTCTACTTTAGCCAAGCGTACCACTATCCCGGTGGAGGATAGCTGTGCTTTCTCAGATCCAATGGATAAAAAATTAGAGGGTTACCTTAAGAAAATGTTTGTTCAACAAGGTTTTATATTACAGCCTCTTGCATGCATTGCGCCTGTCACTGCTGCAGCGGCATTCTGGTTTGAGTCTCTGGAAGAGGCGATTCGCACAGCACCATTGGATGAGACTTTGAGCAAGCTTAGAACGCTTAAGCTGGCTAATGCGTTTGTTTCGGATGCCGTAGTGCATTTAACCAAACTTACGGCTAAGAATTCCGGATTCGCCATACAGGCGCGCAGAGCGCTATGGCTTAAATCCTGGTCAGCAGATGTAACTTCTAAGTCTAAACTACTGAATATTCCTTTCAAAGGGCAGACCTTATTCGGGCCCGGCTTGAAGGAAATTATTGCTGACATTACTGGAGGTAAGGGCCACACCCTTCCTCAGGACAGGGCCAAATCAAAGGCCAGACAGTCTAATTTTCGTGCCTTTCGTAATTTCAAGGCAGGAGCAGCATCAACTTCCTCCGCTCCAAAACAGGAAGGAACTATTGCTCGTTACAGACAGGGTTGGAAAGGCAACCAGTCATGGAACAAGGGCAAGCAGGCCAGAAAGCCTACTTCCGCCCCTAAGACAGCATGAAGACAGGGCCCCCTTTCCGGAGACGGATCTAGTGGGGGGCAGACTTTCTCTCTTCGCCCAGGCTTGGGCAAGAGATGTACAGGATCCCTGGACGTTGGAGATTATATCTCAGGGATACCTTCTGGATTTCAAAACTTCTCCTCCACAAGGGAGGTTTCATCTGTCAAGGTTATCAACAAACCTAGTAAAGAAAGAGGCATTTCTACAATGTGTACAAGACCTCTTAGTGATTGGAGTGATCCACCCAGTTCCGCGAACGGAATAAGTGCAAGGGTTTTACTCAAATCTGTTTGTGGTTCCCAAAAAAGAGGGAACCTTCAGACCAATCTTAGACTTAAAAATCTTAAACAAATTCCTAAGGGTTCCATCGTTCAAGATGGAAACCATTCGGACCATCCTACCCATGATCCAAGAGGGTCAATATATGACCACAGTGGACTTAAAGGATGCCTACCTTCACATACCGATTCACAAACATCATTATCGGTACCTAAGGTTTGCCTTTCTAGACAGGCATTACCAGTTTGTAGCTCTTCCCTTCAGGTTAGCTACGGCCCCGATAATTTTTACAAAGGTTCTGGGCTCACTTCTGGCGGTACTAAGACCACGAGGCATAGCGGTGGCTCCGTACCTAGACGACATTCTGATACAAGCGTCAAGTTTTCAAAATGCAAAGTCTCATACAGAGATAGTTCTAGCATTTCTGAGGTCGCATGGGTGGAAAGTGAACGTGGAAAAGAGTTCTCTGTTACCACTCACAAGGGTTCCTTTTCTAGGGACTCTTATAGATTCTGTAGAGATGAAGATTTACCTGACGGAGTCCAGGTTATCAAAGATTCTCAATGCTTGCCGTGTCCTTCACTCCATTCCAAGCCCATCAGTAGCTCAGTGCATGGAAGTAATCGGCTTAATGGTCGCGGCAATGGACATAGTGCCATTTGCGCGCCTGCATCTCAGACCGCTGCAACTATGCATGCTAAGTCAGTGGAACGGGGATTACTCAGATTTGTCCCCTTTGCTAAATCTGGACCTGGAGACCAGAGATTCTCTTCTCTGGTGGTTGTCACGGGTTCATCTGTCCAAAGGAATGACCTTTCGCAGACCAGATTGGATGATTGTAACAACAGATGCCAGCCTACTAGGCTGGGGAGCAGTCTGGAACTCCCTGAAGGCTCAGGGATCGTGGACTCAGGAGGAGAAACTCCTCCCAATAAACATTCTAGAATTAAGAGCAATATTCAATGCTCTTCTAGCTTGGCCTCAGTTAGCAACACTGAGGTTCATCAGATTTCAGTCGGACAACATCACGACTGTGGCTTACATCAATCATCAAGGGGGAACCAGGAGTTCCCTAGCGATGTTGGAAGTCTCAAAGATAATTCGCTGGGCAGAGTCTCACTCTAGCCACCTGTCAGCGATCTACATCCCATGCGTGGAGAACTGGGAGGCAGATTTTCTAAGTCGCCAGACTTTTCATCCGGGGGAGTGGGAACTTCACCCGGAGGTATTTGCTCAACTGATTCGTTGTTGGGGCGAACTGGATCTCATGGCATCTCGCCAGAACGCCAAGCTTCCTTGTTACGGATCCAGGTCCAGGGACCCGGGAGCGGTGCTGGTAGATGCACTAGCAGCCCCTTGGGTTTTCAACATAGCTTATGTGTTTCCACCTTTTCCGTTGCTACCTCGACTGATTGCCAGGATCAAACAGGAGAGAGCATCAGTGATTCTGATAGCGCCTGCGTGGCCACGCAGGACCTGGTATGCAGACCTAGTGGACATGTCGTCCTGTCCACCATGGTCTCTACCCCTGAGGCAGGACCTTCTAATTCAGGGTCCTTTCAACCATCCAAACTTAATTTCTCTGAGGCTGACTGCTTGGAAATTGAACGCTTGATTCTATCAAAGCGTGGGTTTTCGGATTCGGTTATTGATACATTAATACAGGCTCGGAAACCTGTTACCAGAAAAATTTACCATAAGATATGGCGTAAATATTTATATTGGTGTGAATCCAAGAGTTACTCATGGAGTAAGGTTAGGATTCCTAGGATATTGTCTTTTCTACAAGAGGGTTT
Source organism: Bombina bombina (assembly GCF_027579735.1). Lineage (NCBI taxonomy): Eukaryota > Metazoa > Chordata > Amphibia > Anura > Bombinatoridae > Bombina > Bombina bombina. The sequence continues at coordinate 690,401,073 of NC_069503.1, read as the reverse complement.
AGAAAAGGGCTTATCCGCTAGTTCACTAAAGGGACAGATTTCTGCTCTGTCTATTCTTTTACACAAGCGTCTGGCAGAGAATCCAGACGTCCAGGCCTTTTGTCAGGCTTTGGCTAGAATTAAGCCTGTGTTTAAAACTGTTGCTCCTCCTTGGAGCTTAAACTTGGTTCTTAAAGTTCTTCAGGGTGTTCCGTTTGAACCCCTTCATTCCATTGATATTAAACTTTTATCTTGGAAAGTTCTGTTTTTGATTGCTATTTCCTCGGCTCGAAGAGTCTCTGAGTTATCTGCCTTACATTGTGATTCCCCTTATCTGATCTTTCATTCAGACAAGGTAGTCCTGCGTACTAAACCTGGGTTTTTACCTAAGGTTGTTTCTAACAGGAATATCAATCAAGAGATTGTTGTTCCATCATTATGTCCTAATCCTTCTTCAAAGAAGGAACGTCTTTTGCATAATCTAGACGTGGTCCGTGCCCTGAAGTTCTACTTACAGGCAACTAAAGATTTTCGGCAAACTTCTTCTCTGTTTGTCGTTTACTCTGGACAGAGGAGAGGTCAAAAGGCTTCGGCTACCTCTCTCTCTTTTTGGCTTCGTAGCATAATACGTTTAGCCTATGAGACTGCTGGACAGCAGCCTCCTGAAAGAATTACAGCTCATTCCACTAGAGCTGTGGCTTCCACTTGGGCCTTTAAGAATGAGGCCTCTGTTGAACAGATTTGCAAGGCTGCAACTTGGTCTTCACTTCATACTTTTTCCAAATTTTACAAATTTGATACTTTTGCTTCTTCGGAGGCTGTTTTTGGGAGAAAGGTTCTACAGGCAGTGGTTCCTTCTGTTTAAAGTTCCTGCCTTGTCCCTCCCATCATCCGTGTACTTTAGCTTTGGTATTGGTATCCCATAAGTAATGGATGACCCGTGGACTGAACACACTTAACAAGAGAAAACATAATTTATGCTTACCTGATAAATTTATTTCTCTTGTAGTGTGTTCAGTCCACGGCCCGCCCTGTCTTTTTTGAGGCAGGTTCTAAATTTTAAATTATAACTCCAGTCACCACTGCACCCTATAGTTTCTCCTTTCTCGTCTTGTTTCGGTCGAATGACTGGATATGACATGTGAGGGGAGGAGCTATATAGCAGCTCTGCTTGGGTGATCCTCTTGCAACTTCCTGTTGGGAAGGAGAATATATCCCATAAGTAATGGATGACCCGTGGACTGAACACACTACAAGAGAAATAAATTTATCAGGTAAGCATAAATTATGTTTTTGTGAAACTGGCAGGTTCTCTTCCGGGAGTTTTTGCACTGTCTTTTTTGGCGCATTTTCTCCTCGGCAGGGGCGGTCCTGCGGAGTCATCCTTGTGACCGGTTGGGGCCTCTTCACTTCCGGTCTGATCTGCGACGGAGGAGATGAAACGGCTTCTGCAGTCCGGGTCATAGGGGGTGGTGAGTTCCCCCGGCCATTGGTGGTTATAAAGGTGGCTGTCTTATCTTTTTTCTAAAAACTATGGAGTATTCTGACGCGTTAGAGGGTACTCCCTCTAACTAAGTCTTATACCTGTGTTTATTGTGAGGTTTTGGTAGACCAGCCTGCGCAACTATATGTTCCACATGCCTTGAGAAGGCTACGACTTCCAAACATAATAGAATGTCTACCACTACTGAGCCGTCCACCTCTGAGGGGTCACTGTCCCGTGAGGTGCGTTCCCTAATGGCGTCCCCTATCCCACATGCAGCGCCCCAGGGTCCCACTGTTACTCCTTCGGGGGAGATTGCTTGGCCGCCTGATTTTGCGGATCAGCTTGAAACGGCAGTCGCTAAGGTGATCCATGCTTTGCCGCGTTCTGCTAAGCACAAGTGTAGAGCTTTTCATAGCGGCCCGTCCCTGGATTTGTCTGTCAGACCCCCGGGAGGGGTGGTACGATGACGAGGCCCATTCCGACGCATCGAAAGGGGCCCTTTCGGGGTCGAAGTCCGTGTTTTCTAAACCTCCGGTAGAGGAGGAGTCCGGTTTTAGGTTTACAATGGAGAACTTGCGTTTCTTACTAAAACAAGTACTGGCTACTTTGGAGGTTCCGGAAATGAAGCTTCCAGAAGAGCCCTCCATTTCTAAATTGGATATGGTCTACGAGGACAGGCTGGTTCCCTAGACTTTCCCGGTGCCCATCAAGATGGCGAACATTATAAAGAACGAGTGGGGGCGGTTAGGTTCTTCCTTTTTCCCCTCTTCTCATTTTAAAAAGCTTTTCCCCATCCCAGAGGCCCAGCTAGAGTTGTGGGGGACCATTCCCACGGTTGGATAGGGCACACAATGATTCCTTTAGAGGATAGTTCTTCGTTTAAGGAGCCTATGGATAAAAAGTTGGAAAACATGTTACGATAGATTTTTCAACACAAAGGTTTGTTTTTCAACCGGCAGCAGCGGTTGCCGCGGTTGCTGGGGCTGCGTCATATTGGTGAAACGCCTTATTTGATATGACAGGGGAAGTGGTCTCGCTTCGAGTCTTTTCTTCCAATAAATATTCTGGAGCTTCGAGCGATCTACAATGCTCTGTGGGCGTGGTCTCGCCTGGGGGACTTCGGCTTTATCAGGTTCCAGATGGACAATATTACCTTGGTGGCTTACATCAACCACCAGGGGGGCACAAGGAGCTCCCTGGCAATGAGGGAGGTGTCTCGGATTCTGGAGTGGGTGGAGCCCCACAACTGTTTGCTCTCTGCGATCCACATCCCGGGTGTGGACAACTGGGAGGCGAATTTTCTCAGCAGGCAGACTTTTCATCCGGGGGAATGATCTCTTCACCCCGAAGTGTTTGCGGAGATCTGTCTCAGATGGGGGACGCCGGAGATTGATCTCATGGCATCGAGGTTGAATTGCAAGCTTCCCCGATATGGATTGAAGTTGAGGGACCCCCAGGCGGAACTGATAGATGCATTAGCGATGGCTTGGGGGTTTGGTGTAGTATACATATTTCCTCTGCTACTGCATCTTCCTTGTGTAGTGGCTCGTATAAAACGGGAGAGAGTGTCCTCCATTCTGATTGCTCCCTTGTGGCCAAGGAGGACGTGGTTTGCAGATCTGGTGGGGATGTCATCCCCTTCCGCCGTGGAGGTTACCCTGTCACAGGGATCTGCTAGAGCAGGGTCCTTTTCAACATCAAAATCTAGATTCTCTGAGGCTGACTGCGAATGTGATTGACACTAGTTCAGGCAAGAAAGCCAGTCACTCGACGCATCTATCATAAGGTGTGGAGGACTTACTTGTCCTGGTGTGCGAGTGATGGCTACCCTTGGCACAAGGTGAGGGTATCCAGGATTTTGTCTTTTCTCCAAGAGGGTTTGGAGAAGGGTCTCGCCGCTAGTTCCCTAAAAGGACAAATTTCGGCTTTATCGGTTCTGTTGCATAGGAAACTTGCGGATCTCCCTGACATCCAATCTTTTGTTCAGGCTCTGTCTCGAATCAGGCCTGTTTTTAGGCAGGCTGCTCCACCTTGGAGCTTAAACTTGGTTCTTAAGGTCTTACAGAGGGTTCCGTTTGAGCCTATGCATTCTCTTGACATAAAGGATCGCTCTTGGAAGGTTCTCTTTCTTTTGCCATTGCATCTGCACGCAGAGTCTCTGAGCTGGCGGCCTTGCAATATGAGCCCCCTTATCTGGTGTTTTATACGGATAAGGCTGTTCTTCGCACAGGCTTGGGGTTTCTCCCCAAGGTGCTGTCTAACCGTATCATCAATCAGGAGATAGTTGTTCCTTCTTTATGTCCTAACCCTTCTTCTCCTAAGGAGAGGTTACTTCATAATCTGGATGTGGTTCGTGCTTTGAAATTACGGCTCATTCCACTAGAGCGGTAGCTTCATCCTGGGCCTTCAAAAACTATGGAGCAGATTTGCAAGGCGGCTACCTGGTCCTCCTTGCATACCTTCACTAAGTTTTACAAATTTGACGTTTTTGCTTCTGCAGAAGCTGTTTTTGGGAGAAAGGTTTTACAGGCTGTGGTGTCCTCAGATTAAGGGTCCGCTTTTTACCCTCCCAGTTTTATTCAGTGTCCTCTAAAAGCTTGGGTATATGTTCCCACAAGTAATGAATGAAGCCATGGACTCTCCTCCCCTTTAGATGGAAAATATAAATTATGCTTACCTGATAATTTTATTTTTATCGGGAGCAGGAGAGTCCACGGCCCCCGTCTGCATCTCCGATGGGCGGACCTAAATTTTGTATTTTCTTCTGGCACTATTTATACCCTGATATTTCTCCTACTGTTCCTTGTTCCCTCGGCAGAATGACTGGGGGATGAGGGGAGTGGGGGAGGTATTTAAGCCTTTGACAGGGGTGTCTTTGCCTCCTCCTGGTGGCTAGGTTCTTAATTCCCACAAGTAATGAATGAAGCCGTGGACTCTCCTCCCCACGATGGAAATAAAATTATCAGGTAAGCATAATTTATGTTTTTAGCCAATCAGTGCTGACTCCTAGGTAACTTCACGTGCGTGAGCTCAATGTTATCTATATGACACACATGAACTAACGCCCTCTAGTGGGGGAAAACTGTCAAAATGCATTCAGATTAGAGGAGGCCTTCAAGGTCTAAGAAATTAGCATATGAGCCTACCTAGGTTTAGCTTTCAACTAAGAATACCAAAAGAACAAAGCAAAATTGGTGATAAAAGTAAATTGGAAAGTTGTTTAAAATGACATGCCCTATCTGAATCATGAAAGTTTAATTTTGGACTGTCTCTTTAAGTTCACTCTGAAAGTTTATGTTGTACACCATTTTTCAAATGCTTTTACTTATTAAAGGGACAAAACAGACATACTGTAGACAGTGCAATTAGTGCAGTGATCTTATAAAATAGATCCTGTGGAATAGAGCATCTTTGTGTGCATACTTCTTTTCCTCTGTATCTCACCTCCTTAGACTTCTGAGAAGTGTTTCTACTTACTTTATAAAGTAAAAAAAATGCCCTCCATTTCAGCAATGTTTCTAAGAAATTAATTTATTGGTAATTATAAATCAGATTTTATCTGTGTCAGTGCTACTAATAAAAGTGACCACCTTATCAGGAGTTTACTTTTTAAAAATATTTATTATTTTATTACATCCAAATGAATCTTTTACTTCTAGGCTTTTTAACCCAGTGCTCACATTTTACGGTTTGCTGTTTCTGTACAGAAGCACTATGACGGCAGTCCATTCCAGTATAAGTACAAGCCACCTCCTCAAGATCTTTGCGATCGAGTGGATACCGTAAGGTTAGTTATATTCTTTAGCTGTAAGTTTATGTCTTGAAATAAGATGAGGGTGATTGATGAATACTGCTTATGTGAAAGAAAAAATCATTGTATAAGTTGTGTATCAGACGCAGGTTACATTATTCAAATGATCATATTTTAAAGGTTGCTTTTCCATATTTTAATAGAATTCTTTTAAATATGTATGAAACTATTAAGTTTATAAGGGGTTCTGCTCTAAATGAGGGGAGTATATTTCATCATTTAAAAAAAAAAGTTCTTCTGCTAAATAAATCTGCTTTTTCCTGATCAGATATGTAAAAGCTTGTTCCTGTCAGAAATACAGGAAGTTGTTTCTATTGGCTATATGAATCAATTGTACAACAAATGTCTTTCCTTCTAGTTTTTATTTCAATTTAAACAGCTTTTACTTAAAGGGACATAAACATGCAAAAGGAAATATGTTACATCATTTTATTATTGCACTATTCTTTGCATAGAACTGTGTTTTTTTATTTTGATGCCCCTTTATTGCTGAAGATTGTAAAGTTTTCATATGTATTTACTCACAGTTTTGGGAAAAACAGAAAGGTTAGCACTCAAGTATGTGTAAATTGTCATGTCATACTGTGAAGAGATTTTACATTTTTATGAGTTTCCTTTTGTACTCAATCACAGTGAAGAATATCCACAATGCATGTTACTCAATATTTCACAAATTCAGCCATGGAAACCCTTTAGGTTGTCTAAATTACTAGAACCTCTAGAAATAGCCCCTATCAGACATACATAAATACGCAGCTTTGCAAACTGCTTATCAAATACCAATATTATTACCCAATACTGTGCTTATGCAGTTTCTTCCTTAACCAGGCATCACTTTTATAGAGAGAGAAGTTTTGAATTCATTTTCTCTGCTTTTATAATTTATCTGCGTTGTAAGCCGTGTAAAAAGAGAAAAAAAGAGATGGGCTGGAAACTTGGCACATTGATTTACTGCAGTTTGCCTGTGGTTGATTATATACCAGGCAATGCTGTATAGTATTTAAAGGGATACTGAACCCACATTTTTTTCTTTCATTATTCAGATAGAGCATGCTGTTTAGAGCAAGGACTTCCGTGCAAGTAGGGTGTTAGATTTTTTTTTACGTGCATCAGGTTAGCATGCAAACGAAAACCGTTTACCGACGAACGCAAAAAGCTTACTTCTTGAACGTTAAATAGCTCTCCACTTGTAATTTGGCCATGTGTGTTTGGTCCTTATATTTATCAATTTGCTGTAGCCACCAATCAGCAAGCGCTACCCAGGTGCTGAACCAAAGATGGTCCGGTTCGTAGGCTTACATTCCTGCTTTTTCAAATAAAGATAGTTGCTTAAAATTTGCATGAATCATGAAAGAAAAAATTGGGTTTAGTATCCGTTTAATCTAGAATGATCTCCTGCTTTATGTGCTGTCATTTAGAATCTAGTATCATATCCTGCTTTATGTGCTGTCATGTAGAATCTAGATACATATCCTGCTTTATGTGCTGTCATTTAGAATCTATAATCACATCCTGCTTTATGTGCTGTCATGTAGAATCTAGATACATATCCTGCTTTATGTGCTGTTATTTAGAATCTATAATCATATCCTGCTTTATGTACTGTTGTGTAGAATCTAGAATCATATCCTACTTTATGTGTTGTCATGTAGAATCTAGAATCATACCCTGCTTTATGTGCTGTCATTTAGAATATAGAATCATATCCTGCTTTATGTGCTGTCATTTAGAATATAGAATCATATCCTGTTTTATGTGCTGTCATGTGGAATCTAGATGCAAATCCTGCTTTATGTGCTGTCATTTAGAATCTAGTATCATATCCTGTTTTATGTGCTGTCATTTAGAATCTATAATCATATCCTGCTTTATGTGTTGTCATTTAGAATCTTGAATCATATCCTGCTTTATGTGCAGTCATTTAGAATCTAGATACATATCCTGCTTTATGTGCTGTCATTTAGAATCTAGAATCATATCCTGCTTTATGTTCTGTCATGTAGAATCTTGATACCTATCCTGCTTTATGTGCTGTCATTTAGAATCTAGAATCATATCCTGCTTTATGTGCTGTCATGTAGAATCTAGAATCATATCCTGCTTTATGTTCTGTCATGTAGAATCTAGATACAAATCCTGCTTTATGTGCTGTCATTTAGAATCTAGTAACATATCCTGCTTTATGTGCTGTCATGTAGAATCTAGATACATATCCTGCTTTTTGTGCTGTCATTTAGAATCTAGTATCATATCCTGCTTTATGTGCTGTCATGTAGAATCTAGAATCGTATCCTGCTTTGTGTTGTCATTTAGAATCTAGAATCATATCCTGCTTTATGTGCTGTCATTTAGAATATAGAATAATATCCTGCTTTATGTGCTGTCATTTAGAATCTAGAATCATATCCTGTTTTATGTGCTGTCATGTATAATCTAGATACAAATCCTGCTTTATGTGGTGTCATTTAGAATCTAGTATCATATCCTGCTTTATGTGCTGTCATGTAGAATCCGGAATCATATCCTGCTTAATGTGCAGTCATTTAGAATCTAGAATCATATCCTGCTTTATGTGCTGTCATGTAGAATCTAGAATCATATCATGCTTTATGTGCTGTCATGTAGAATCCGGAATCATATCCTGCTTTATGTGTTGTCATTTAGAATCTTGAATCATATCCTGCTTTATGTGCTGTCATGTAGAATCTAGAATCATACCCTGCTTTATGTTCTGTCATGTAGAATATAGAATCATACCCTGCTTTATGTGCTGTCATTTAGAATATAAAATCATATTCTGCGGGGGGCGGAGCTAGCCGCCATACTGATAGGACGCATGTAGAAGGAGCTCCGTGTTTCTCAACATTAAAAAGTTAACTTTCTACTACAGACCCGTTACAAAAAACTTATTACCGAGTAGAATTTGACACCCTAAGTGACCTGAAGGCTTCAGGCATCGATAGTCCCATCACTACGGACTGAATTTGCGGGGAAACATTAGGGCCCTTCCTGCCTACACCGGATCCCGTATAACAAATTGGCAACTCGCCCCCTCACTCCGGAGGGCCGGGGCTCCGCTCCGGAGTGAGTACCTGACCAGCAATAAACTACCAGCACTCTGCATACGGACAAGAGACATCCCCCTTCAAGCCTACCAGAGGATTCCAATACTGGCTACCGGGAAGCAACTCGGACTTAGAAGATTTTAAAGTGCAGCCGTAAGTACCCTCAGCCATCAGGGCTCCTCCGCTTATGCCCGACAGCACTGATATAAAGAACATACCTCCCGCCTGCAGCCGCACACATTAGATCCCCACCGAGACGGCCTCTAGCTACGAGCAGGTGACTTACCCCTTTAGGCGACTACGGCTGATCGCGCCGGACCACTGTCCAACCCAGGAGGATAACTTGAGAGGCTGAGTGCATTGGGGGAGCCTTACTGGGGGAATCAGTTGCGGAGGCCCGACGGACACAAATTGGCGCGAAGAGCCGCCATCTTTTTTCTTCTCCCGGCTTCTTCCTCACGGAACTTTGCGCTAACAGCTATTCAGAGACGGAGACTTGCTGTGAGTATTGATTGCCTAACCTAATAAGAGCTTTTACCCCTGCCTTGCCCATTTGTGACCTGGGAGATATTCTAGAAGGGGTCCCTTCACACCGTGACAAGCATAACAGTGGGCCCCTGTAACTACCTGCATACCTGTTGTTCCCCAGCCACTAAAAGGGAGCTGTACTTCACACCACCTTGGGGACACAGGACCTGGGACTAGGTCACTAAACTCACTAACCATTTACCAAGCACCGTATGAAGGAACTTTAAGTGGCCTATTTATATTTGCTAGCAAGACACCTAGAGCAGGCTTCTTCAAGACATTTGTACCCTACCTAATTTGATAATACCAGTGAAGCGGTGAACTTTCTCTTTTGGATTGAGTAGTAAGGGGCTTCTTATTCTGTCTTCTAAGCAAGTAGCTCTTGTGTCCACATACCCCCCCACAGGAAAATATTACAGACAACCTCTATCACTCATGCATGTAGTACTACACCCTGAGGTGCTGCCTCCTTTCAACAGATATATTTATACAGCATATCTTTAGTGGGACTACAGAATCCATTTTGCTGCAACAGCCTATCCCACTATTGTGTAAAACTACTGCTGCTGCGTCAGCCTGTATGCCTTTGGGCTTTCAGCCCAAAGTGGAGTGTTATTTTACTTAAATATCTGTCTAACCATTGCTTTTACCTACAGGTCCTATCTACAGCAGTAAACCTACTATCTGCAATTTACAGGTTAGGAATTTATCTACTTGATTTTATTTGTCTTTGCATAAAACGTTGTGTTAACACTGTATTGTTATTAGCTGGGTAAATTCATATCCACTGCCTTAGATACACTAGTACAGGAGGGGCGGGGGATACGGCCTGGTTCTTCTGGCTCCCCTATCGCACCTCCCCCTTTCAGATCCAGCTTGTCTGGATTGGTCACGCCCCACATCCTTTTCCCTTCCTTTTGGTCGAATCCCCCTTCCTGAGGTGCGTGGGGGATCCTAGGGCCCTCCCCCTCCCCCCCCTCTTCATCCTCTCTAGAAGGCTACTGAACTGACTTATTCTGAGCAGCTGGCTCAGTAAGCAGTTGCCATGTTTTAAGTGTTAATACCTCCTATGGGTTATACCTGGCCCCGCTCTCTATCTCATTTATGTATTACTGTATTGAAGCACTAAACCTTGGTTATTGTAATTCTTACTAGCTAGTTCTTATGTATTAGCGGCTTCTCTCTCAGGTCCCGGAGTGGTCAGGGTAGACTATCATTCCAGTCAATAACTGCTCCAAAAAAGTACTAGCCATGCCTCACGCATCTAAAAGAAACCCTAGAACTCCCGCAGCAATCAAGAAAACGGTGCTTGATCATTTCTCTCAACCTCATAAAGACTCTCTTCCTCTGCGGAAGGAAGGAAGCGACCCAGAGTCGCAAGACGAGGACTCCCAATCAAGCTCTCACTCAGGAGCTCACTTAAACCACTGCATTACAGAGAGCACACTACAAAAGATGCTAGCGGCCCAAACTAAATCCATCACAGCCGAGATTCAGAGGAGCTCAGCGGAACTTAGGAAAGACATCGGTGAGATGGGTGACAGGATTGACACCTTGGAGAGACAACATGATGACCTAGCCACAGACAATTCCAACATCCTTGCATACGCTGAAAACCTAGCAGAACAGATCTCCCAACTCGAACTAAAGCTGGCAGATGTGGAAGATAGGGCCAGAAGAAATAATATACGATTTAGAGGTATACCCGAGTCAGTTCTGCCGGGGAACTTGCAGGAATTTCTCATAACCCTCTTCACTGCTCTGCTTGGCCCCCTAGAGGGTGATAGTCACAATATGGAACGAGCACACAGGGCTTTGAGGCCGAGATCAATGTCTTCTGACAGACCACGAGATGTGGTGGTCTGCTTTCACAACTTCAAATTCAAAGACCGCTTGATGCAGGCATCTTATAACAAACCCAGTTTACCCGATGACTTCAAAGATATTCAATTCCTCCCTGATCTCTCATCGCATACACTACAACAGCGCAAATTGTATGCTCCTATCACTACACAACTTAGGAAGGACAACATCAAATATAGATGGGGATTCCCCACTAAATTAATAGTGACAAAGGACAATCAGTCTCATGTTATTTCCTCTCCTTCGGTGGGCAGTACTCTTCTGGCTAACTGGGGCCTACAACCTGCGGCTGAACCTCAGACAGTTATCCAATCCAAGCTACGTGTCTCAGCCCCAGCTTGGTCTGTTAGAGAGCAGAGACCCAAACGCCAAAAACCTAATCCACCTGACCACATTCCGAGGCCTCAAGCCTCACCTACCTGATATTCCACTGGACACATGTTCATATGTTAATTGGTTTTTGTTAACACTTATTATCTGTATACAAATGTTTGTGTTTACCTGTCCAGAGCAATGCAGGTTGGCTGGCCTCTGGCTGGACCGCCAGATTTGAAACTAACCAACATCCACATGGAAGATTACCATGAACGATGTGGCGGTCCGGACGGATGACTAGCCTCCCTGTATTCTTTTAGAGAGCGGGGCTATGCGTTTATTAGCCCTATCCTGTTGGTTTGGTTTAGCTCCCCCCCAGACTTTGGAACCCACGCTTGGGTCCCACTTAGGTGGACTACTTCCACCAGCCTCCCTATCCTCACCTTCCCTTCCATACCCCTCACCTCCCCTACTGATCCCCCCATCTACCTTAACTTTTAAGAGTTTAAAGTGCGTAAATGGCGCCCCTTAGGTTTTTGACACTAAATGTAAGAGGTCTAAACACCTTTGGTAAACGTAGCTTGCTAACTAGAACACTAAAATTCCACAAGGCCGATGTAGCCTTTCTTCAGGAAACGCACCTCTTAGGAGATGCCTCCCCCGGCCCGTCATTCCGGGATTATCCCGTGGTAAAAACTGCCTCTTATACTAAGAAAGCCAGAGGCGTGGCTATCCTCATTAACAAAAGAGTGGCCTTTGAACCGCTTCATGAGTTTAGAGATCCACAAGCAAGATACCTTATCCTGATATGTAACCTTGACCATGTCACTTACACCTTAGTATCTGTATATTTGCCTAACACCCTCCAGCCCAGATATCTGAAGAAAATCTTACATAAAGTGGACCAAGTTAGACAAGGCAGGGTGATTGTGGCAGGTGACCTGAATATGGTGTGGGATGGCGGCCTTGACAGACAGACAAAATTACCTAAAAAGAGCTCCTCTTGCCCAGAGACCATTAGCCGTAGATTCCGAGAGCTTATGTCCCAATTTAATTTTTTCGATGTTTGGAGATCTCTACATCCTCTGGACAGAGACTATACTCACTATTCTATACCCCACTCCACACACTCTAGACTGGATTATATGTTTTGTCACCCAGACTCCTTAGACCTTATACTTCACACAAAGATCTGTGCGTGCCCATGGTCAGACCATGACATGGTTTTAATGGACATAGAGTCGCAGAACACCATTAGACCCAGACCCAACTGGAAACTACCCCACACCCTTCTGTCCGACATCCCCTTCAGAGAGGAACTTAGGAAAGAGATAAACTTCACCTTACAAATCAATGACACCCCTGGGATCCGGGAAGATATTCTGTGGGGAGCCTTTAAGGCCACCACTAGAGGTTTCTTTATTCAAAAACAAGCCCACTTGAGGAAACAGGCAGGCCTCTCCTTGTCTCAAGCCCATCGTAAACTTAGGGATCTTGAATCACAAAGTCATAAAGCAGATAACATACAAATTGAGGAGGAGATTAGAAATGTGAGGAGGCACATATGCAAGCTAGAATATACCAAAACCCAAAATAACTTGCTCAAATTGAAACAGCTATTCTACACTAAGGGTAATAAGGCTGACACAATCTTAGCGAACAAATTAAGACACTGCACTAGTAACTCTCGCATTCACGAGATTAAACAGGGTGCTCATTCCTACAAACTCCCATCACACATAGGCCAACAGTTCAACAAGTATTACTCAACACTGTATAACATCCAAAATGATACCTCATTCCAGCCAGCCCCATCAGAGGCTATAGGCCCCTTCCTGCTCTCCTTAAGACTACCTACTCTAGATGAGGCTACTGCTGATAGCTTAGATGGCCCGGTCACGCCCCAAGAGATTAAATTCGTTATTAAAAATTTGAAGTCTCTCAAGGCCCCTGGACCGGACGGTTTTACCGCAATCTTCTATAAAACATACCTCCGGGAGATTGTCCCCATCCTGACCAGATTCTATAACTTAGCTAGAGACGAAGGAAAATTTCAAAGGGAGTTCCTAGAGGCCTCCATCACCACAATTCTCAAGCCCAACAAAGACCCAACACTCTGCGCTAGCTATAGGCCCATATCTTTGATCAATACTGACGTTAAAATATATGCAAAAATCTTAGCAAATAGGCTCGCAAGACTCCTCCCCTCGCTTATCAACCCTGACCAGGTTGGTTTCATACCTGGAAGAGAAGGTCCTGACAATACGAGAAGGCTCCTTAATATTCTCCTAGAAGCCAAAAGACTCAACAAACCAATTGCAGTGCTCTCTCTCGATGCTGAGAAAGCATTTGACCGGGTCAGGTGGGACTTCCTGTGGGAAGTTCTAAAGACCTTTCGCTTCCCGGCTTCCATCATCCAAGCAGTACAAGCTTTGTACTCGGCCCCTACGGCCTCAGTTAGGGGCCTGGGATTTCATTCCTCTCCCTTCCCTATCTCAAATGGCACCCGACAGGGTTGCCCTCTCTCACCCATCCTGTTCGCGCTGGCCATTGAACCGCTCGCTGCTGCCATTAGAGCTGACAAAGAGATATCTGGAGTTACCCTGCATGGAACAGTCCACAAAGTGGCTCTGTTCGCAGATGACACCACCATATTTTCCGCAAACCCCCTCAGTGAGATACCTAAACTCCTATCCACACTAGATACATTCAGTAGCCTATCCTTTTATAGGCTAAATCAATCCAAAACGGAACTCTACACACAGGGTTTCCCGGAATTTGTCACTAATTCACTACGAGACAAATACAACTTTGTTATCAACAATACGTATGTCTCCCACTTAGGAGTTAAGCTCTCTAACTCCATCCCCAACCTTATCTTGAATAATTATAAGCCCCTTTTAACCGAATTACATACTCTGACCAGTCAATGGAATTTCCGTTCCATTTCTTGGCTGGGTCGAGTAACAGCCCTTAAAATGAGCTATCTTCCAAAACTAACATATATCATGCGTTGCCTTCCTGTCAGAGTACCTAGAGCCCTACTCACTCAGTTTCAGGGCGCATGTACCAAATATATATGGCAAAATAAGCCTCCACAAGTAGCCCATAGGCTCCTGCAGTATCCTAGAATGCATGGGGGAGTGGCCTCTCCGTCTGTATTCAGATACTATGAGGCCGCCATGCTCACGCACATTACCCAATGGGGCGTAAAGGACTCTGATAGTAGATGGAGGTCAATCGAACAGGCCTCCCTACCTTTCGACCTTACCCTGAGGGATCTGATTTGGACCCCTCCACACTGCCGAAGATCCTTAGGTATAGAGAATCAGATAATCCGAGAATGCCTAGCCTCTTGGGAACTTCTGAGACATTACTCCCAGGTGGCCCCCCACCCATCCCCTATCACTACATTAACTGGTCTCTTATCTGGTCTCCCTGACTCCCACCCCTCGGCGTGGCTGAGACTGGGTGTCTCGAGAGTAGCTGACCTCTGGTCCTCATCTTCTCACGATTCGTTTGTGCCCTTTACCCAAATTGGCGGCTCATCACCTCCCCCGCTTTACATGCGATTCGAATATGTAAGAGTCCTCAGCTTTCTGACTAGCTGGGGCTTTAAACCATCTCTCTCTAGACCACCAACCATCTGGGAAGCCAGATGGCAGCAGGGATTGAGGCTAGGTAAGCCACTATCTCTCCATTACTCCATCATGGAGGGCGCATCCCCTACAGACAAAGCTACACATATCACTAAATGGGAACAGAAACTTGAGTTCATTGCCCCCACCAAAGAATGGCACCGTACATTACTCCTCACAAATAAAACCCTCCACTGTGTCACTATGCATGAGAACTACATTAAATTGCTCACACAATGGTACTTTGTGCCTGCTAGATTAGCTACAATTTTCCCTGGGGCATCTCCTATCTGCTGGAGAGGTTGCGGTAGGGTAGGAGACATGGCACACATTTGGTGGACTTGCTCCAAATTGAGGCCCATTTGGAATAAGTGTTTCTCAACTCTTATGTCTATGGGTATCTCCCTTCCCAATACACCAGAAGTCGCCTTACTCCACGTAGGTATCTGCAAACTCCCTAGACACTATGCTTCATTAAGCATCTATTTCCTTTCGGCTATCAAACTCAATATAGCCAAAGCTTGGAAAAGAACTAACCCCCCATCTTGGTCTGACATCACCCAAACCATGGCCTATATCTACACCATGGAAAAACCTATCTACTACTCCAAGGGTAAAGTCGACTTTTTTGAACTGATTTGGGCAGAATGGAAAGATAGATTTGACACGACTTGGCTCCCTAGCTTTGAGACTTATACCCTCACTCAGTAATGTCGGTACGACATCCCACACCTATCTAGTTTTAATTAGTGTCCATTGCAGGTTTATTCCCTTGGCCTTAGACCCTATCCTCCCCCCTCCCCTCTCCCATGGATGATCCCACCCCCATCCCCCCCACCCCTTTTTTTTTTTTTTTTTTTTTTTCCTCAGTTACTTCTGATTTAAGTGAACAATTCTGTAATACCCTCACTTTGGATATAGAGGTTACATATGTTTATTTGATCCATTAATGCATATACTGTGTTTCCTTATGTATCCATTCTTTTTGTCATGTTACTGAAATAGTACGCTTTGGTCGTACTAATGTTGTATTTGTTTATTTCATCTGAAAAATCTAATAAAAATATTTAATAAAAAAAAAAATCATATTCTGCTTTATGTGCTGTCATTTAGAATATAGAATCATATCCTACTTTATGTGCTGTCATGTAGAATCTAGATACATATCCTGCTTTATGTGCTGTCATTTAGAATCTAGATTCATATCCTGCTTTATGTGCTGTCATTTAGAATCTAGAATCATATCCTGCTTTATGTTCTGTCATGTAGAATCTAGATACCTATCCTGCTTTATATGCTGTCATTTAGAATCTAGAATCATATCCTGCTTCATATGCTGTCATTTAGAATCTAGAATCATATTCTGCTTTATGTGCTGTCATGTAGAATCTAGATACATATCCTGCTTTATGTGCTGTCATTTAGAATCTAGAATCATATCCTGCTTTATGTGCTGTGATGTAGAATCTAGAATCATATGTTGCTTTATGTGCTGTCATGTAGAATCTAGAATCATATGTTGCTTTATGTGCTGTCATGTAGAATCTAGAATCATATGTTGCTTTATGTGCTGTCATGTAGAATCTAGATTAGAGCTGCAACAACTAATTGGCATAATCGATAATAATCGATTATGAAAATAGTTGTCAACGAATCTCATAATCGATTAGTTGGTGTGCAATTAGTTGGTCTGTGCACAGCACCAGCTGCTTCACTCCAATGATCTCCTGCACATGGAATTGTGTTTTATGGTTATGCCCTTAGCCTAAAGGACGTCTACAGATGCTTACTATTCACTTTTTCAGGACACTAAGTTTTTTTTTAAGTTTACAACCACTCCTGTCTTATGTGCAAATCAGAAATAATGAGTCACAATTTAGATTTTTTATATTAAATCAGGTGATTTGGGACTATGCTATGCATGATAAAGTGCCGAGCTTGTTATTTACACCTAGCCCTAGATTGATGGCATTCGTAATATGAATTGATGTCACTATTACCTGTTTACACAATTTTTAGTGGATCGCTTGCTATTGCGGATTATACGTACTGTACAGATAAATTTGTAAGGCTGTGTCCTGTTACTGATATATAGTCTTTAGCCCTTTTCTGCAGGGGGCGGCGTTGCACCAGCAGCTCACAAGAGCTGCTAGTGCAATGCTGAATACGGAGAGCATATTGCTCTCCGTATTCAGCGAGGTCTGTCGGACCTGATCCGCACTGTCGGATCAGGTCCGACAGACCTTTGTTAAATAGGGACCCTTATCTGTTATTTTAAGAGTGGACTAGATATTTTTCCCCCTAACCTTATAGCTGGTAGTTTACCATTGCATATAGATATTCAAGATATTTTTTATGTCAGACTGAAGTTCAGGCTTACTTTGTTAAGCCCCTTGTATTGGTGGAAAGCTAACAAAGATAAAAATTGGACCATCAGTTGTGTTAATGTAAAGTTGTAAAGTTTTAGTCTGAAGTTTATATTTATAACACTTAGTATGTGGATTTTCTTTAAATATAGGATTTTTTGTTTTTAATCCGATTAGTCGATTAATCGGAAAAAAAAATTGATTATGAAAATAATCGTTAGTTGCAGCCCTAATCTAGATATATATCCTGCTTTATGTACTGTCAGGTAGAATCTAGAATCATATCCTGCTTTATGTGCTGTCATGTAGAATCTAGAATCATATGTTGCTTTATGTACTGTTATGTAGAATCTAGAATCATATCCTGCTTTATGTGTTATCATTTAGAATCTAGATACATATCCTGCTTTATGTTGTCAGGCACTGATTGGCTAGACTGCAAGTCTGTCAAAAGAAATGAAAAAAGGGGCAGTTTACAGAGGCTTAGATGCAAGATAATCACAGAGGTTAAAAGTATATTATTATAACTGTGTTGGTTATGCAAAACTGGGAAATGGGTAATAAAGGGATTATCTATATTTTAAAACAATAAAAATTCTGGTGTAGACTGTCCCTTTTAGTTGCATAACTTTGCTGGAGAACGGACAGCTCCACCTACTGGCTATTTTAATTAGTGCACTTTGCTTTCCAAAGCTTTTCAATAGCAGTCACATGACTGAAAAAAAGTTGTTATTCTGAAACGGTGCAAATTGAACCGGCGTAAACCGAGCAAATTGTACCGGCGTAAACCAATTTCTATGCCAATTTATCTGAGCTGAAATAAATTCTTAATTTTCTACAATTAAGACAAATTCTAAAATATATTTATATATTTGCAAAGATAAATTACTTAGCATTAATGATTAGTTTTAAAAATACACAGGGCCATGAAACACAAGTTTAAAATACAAAATACCCTTTTAAAATGACTAACTTCTATTTGACTATACCTTTGATTTAAATATTAAAACATAGAACAATCATACATCACCAACCTGAGCCAATTAAACAATTAATGTTTCAACTTCCAGAGTTTCTCCAGTAACTCCAATTTCACCTCATAAATTGAAAGAGGTAATTTTTACAAGATGGATAAAAAAATATATGCCCAGGTTGCTTTATAATAGACTGGATCGCAGAATTTTGCAGCCAGAGTGTCCTCTTTTTCTCTCTTGCTTGGGATTATATTTTGCTATATAGTCCCACCCCTTTTTATTCTAATCATCGTGAAATTGGAAACTCACAACGGATGCTTAGCATGGATTGGCCCTTTGAATCGAAACATTTGATTGGCTACTCGGATTTGCCATTTTAACAGCCAAATGTCTTTTGGTTGTAATTCTGGATTTAGGCCATCGGGGGCAGCAGACAAGACAAACAGTTTCATTTTTAACACTGCTATACAGTAAAATACAGTTCTTTAAAAATGTTTATTTAATATACTATAACTTATTGCATTAATCACTTACAATATTGATTATAGATGGGGTAATATAATGTCATTTTTCTGATTACTCAAATACCAAATACAGTATGTTTCTATTGGTCAAATTGATAAACAATTACACTGTCTATTATTTGCTCTCCCCCAGAATTATAGCATTTAAAATCCTGATATATATTCATACAAACACAGCATATTTCACATTCCCAACAATTTTTGAATACACAGATCCATGTTCATGGCTAACATTCAATGGACATCTTAAATTGACTGTATTGTTATTTATTAACTCAGCATATGTATCCTAATTTTTCATAGATGACATAGTTTTAATTTGGAAAGGTGATAGGGAAATTTTAGAAATATTTTTAGAGGATTTTAATAATAATGAATTTGGTATAAAATTAACTTATGAAATCAGTACCAGTAATATTAACTATTTGTATATAGATATTGGAATACAGAATAATGAAATCATAACAAAAACTCACTTCAAGGAAGTTGATTCCAATGGTTATATCCATAATAATAGTTGCCACTACAAAAAATGGTTAGAAAATATTCCCAAAAATCAATTCTTGCGAATTAGGAAAAATTGTACCAAACTAGAAGATTTTGAAAAGCAGGCCACTCATTTGGAAAATAAATTTAAAAAGAGAGGATATAATAAGGAACTCATAAGTACTGCTAGAGTGGAAGCTAAAGAAAAAACACAGTACGATCTACCACAAGGAAAAATTATAAAAGAGCGTAATGATGAACTTTTAGATATACCTTTTATTACAGATTATAATATTAATCACAATAAATTAAGAGATGTTTTAAATAAGCACTGGCACTTACTTCAAAGAGACCCCTATATTGGTGAATCCCTTACAGATAAACCGAGAATAGTGTTTAGAAAAGCGAGAAATCTCAAAAATGTATTGGCACCTAGCACTTTTAAACCCAGGAGAATGGGTCCCATGGATGTGGACATAAAATAGAGGGATATTTCCCTTGTATATCTTGTAAAGCATGCCAATACAGTAGTAAAAAAACCAGTGTGAAATCAACTGTGACTCAAAAAGAATATAAATTAGAGATCTAATAAAATGTTCCGATAAAAACGTTGTGTACTTAATAGAATGTCCATGCCATAAGCAATACTTGGGAGAGACCTCACGTATGTTGAGGGATAGGATTAGAGAGCACATCCTAAATATAGAGAGAGGATATGAAAATCATTTGCTCTCTAAACATTTTAAAGAAGAACATAATCAAAACCCAAAAGGCTTAAAATACTGGGGCCTGAGAAAGGTTAAACAAGACTGGCGAGGGGGAGATATTAATAAGAAACTTCTGAGGACAGAAGCTGAATTAATTTTTAATTTTAAGACCTTAACCCCCTTAGGCCTTAATGCCGAATTAGATCTTAACCCTTTTATATGAATCCATTTTTAGATAAAAGAATTGTTCTATATGGTATCATTTTAATAATTTTAGAAATAATTTTTAATTTTATGGTATCCCTATTAGATAAACACATAACTCCCTATTTATTAAAAGCAATACTAGGAAAGTTATATTTGTCATCAAATGCCTGAGATTTATTTAAAATCTTTTAGTCTTTTATAATTTTAGGTTTTTATAAAACTAATTCAATATGTATTAATATATATGCATTCTATTTATAAGTATGTTTTTTTATGAATTCATAAAATAAATTCACCTATGAATTAAATGTATGAACTTAATATTTTTACTTTTATTCTTTTTGTCTATTTTTATTAATATCCTTTTTATCCTTATTTTGATCGCCTTTTTTAAATATTCATCTGATTGAAATAATCACTAAATAGCAAATGCTAAAAACGAAAATATATGGTGATTATGTATAATAATTTTTTTTATGATATTTGATGTTGATCTATTAAACTGATTGTAATAACTTTATAACAAAATATCCCTGGCTCACAATTAAAAGGATAAGCAGATAAAATCGATTGATGAAATAATGATATAAATTGTCCCTTTAAGAAATACATGTCCCTTTAAGGAAATCCGTATAAAAGGTTGCTGCACAGGAATGAGCTCATCTTGAAAAAAGCTTACGAGCTGAAACGCGTAGATGACCAATGACTGAATCTGTTTAGCTGGCCAGCTTCTACAACAGAATCATATTCCTGTAAACAGCTTCCTTGAGGTGTAAGTGTCACTGTGAGTGACTGAACAGAAAGGAGGACCCCTTGAGACCCCATCAATGTGGATATTACAACTTTGAAAGAAATTTGCAACTCAAAAAAATCTTATTGCAAGTTTGAAAAATTCCCTCCGGCAACCCGACTTGGCTATTGGCGCATTGGAGCGATCACGTGAGGAGCAAACGTCACAGCCTGAACAAACGGCTGACTTGGAGACGCCAATATCGCTGCGAAGGAAAAATAGCACAGTCGGGGAAAGGTAAAAGTAAAACTTTTCGGATTCTGGTGAGTGAGAATTAACTTTCTATTTTTGGGGCAAATAGTTCTACAACTAAACCTCCGCAAAAAGAGGATATTAGTAATCGCAATTGACAAACACTATATTGACCAACAATCACAAGTAACCAAACGTGCATCAATATAAATATAGTCAAAAAAGACTCTTTTGGGGACATAAAATACTCAAAAATTGCATAACAAAAAGAGGACAAGACACATAACATTGACACTTTCAATAATTGTTACAACAAAAAAGGATTCAATAAGCCTGAGAGGAACATTGTTACAAATATATATCAGGTTTAACGCTACTATAGATATCCTTATCCTTGAGCATTTGGGAATTTTGGTTTGTTTAGTATTTGTGCTGCTAATTGGGCAATATAAAATTGTTATACTATTAACCATAAGGTGCACCTTATAACATTATAACTTTAAAGTGTTTTTTATTTATTTTGTGAAAATAAAGTACAAAATTTGTTTTTTATATATTTTATAGTTCATATGTTTTACTAGATAATATGCAGAGCTATTTATATTTATACATTTATAGTTCATATGTTTTACTAGACAATAGGTAGAGCTATTTGTAGCGCACTCTGTTTTTTTGTATTCTATTTTATTTAGTGTGGGTTTTGGGAAACCACACATTATAGAGTTGCTTTTTTCTACCTCTAGGGTTAATTTTTTTTTTTTATATGTTATCTTTTTATTTTCAGTTAAACATAATACAGCAGAAAGAAAAATCCTAACAGATACATCTCTGTCGCTTAAGAACATTACAAAATTAACAATGTCACGTTATAGAAACATAATTCTAAAAGATAATACCCAAATGTCCTTCATTAGTTTCTTTTTCTTCATCTTGTGCTGAGGCTCCGGGGTTTTATGAGAGACAAAGATTTCAAAAATAGTTGTAGGAGAGTAAACCCCGTTTGTGTTCAAAGTGGACAAATGGGTTAAGTTAACTGAAGAGTCCAATGGTGACATAAATTTTGTAGCAATACAGAGATTGTATGTCAAGCAGTGTACTAGAGGGAACTAAAAGGACAGTACACAAAAAAAAAAAAAAGGAAGTAGATATGATAGCATAAGATGTAATAGGTGCCGAACTCACTCCAAGTCAATTTAATTTGTGTAGGTGCTCACACGTATTGGTAGTAAGGTCTCTTTGTGTTATCTAATTAGAATGTCCGTGGTGTAACGGGCAACAAATCAGTAAGTGGGACTTTATATAGTTACTCATTTAGTACCAGTCGAAGCGTTACTAAAGGTGAAGGACTCCCATAAAAATTGCATATCTTGATAAAAGGGGATTTGCCCTAACCTAAGATAGTGCAGCCTTTCTAGTGTTAAATTCCTATGTACTAGTGTTTTCCAATCTTGCAGACTGGGTATCTGTGTAGATTTCCACTTTTTTGGGATCAATTGATTTGCTGCACTAAGCATTATTTGATATAGGCAACGCCTTATTTTGCATTTGATATTAGTCGGGTGACAAAGTAAAACAAGATCTGGACTAAGGGACAAATGTGTATTCAGTACTATATTGATGCTATTAAAGATTTCAGACCAGTATGATTTTATATGGGCACACTCCCACCAAATGTGGGATAAGTGGCCCTCTTGAGGGCATCCTCTCCAGCAAGATCCAGATGATTTTTTAAAGATATATTTGATTCGCGCCGAGGTAAGGTACCACCTCATCATGATTTTAATATTGGTCTCTTTTGCATGTATGGAGTGTGCAGAATGACAAAGGTTCTCAAACCTATGAAGCCAGGTTTTTGAGTTTGTGTTTGTGCCAAGTTCTCTGTCCCATTTATATGTATTTGAGAGGATGAATTTATGTAGTTTAGAGATCTTTCCAGTGATGTTTTCCCTGGAGATGCAAATTTGTTCAAAGGGGGTTAATTTGCGTGTCAGGTTTTCCTTACATCTATGTGTTAATATGTAATGTCGCAATTGATGTACCTTTAACCAGGATGTTAAAAAGGGGTGACCTAGAGAATCCAGCTGGGGCTTAGTCTTAACAATGTGTGTGTTATCTGTCAGAGTGTATAATGGGAGATATTGAATAGGATGTAGAAGGTGCGGAGAGGTTTGGCTCATGCCTGGAAGAAACTCAGGGTTATCTAAGAGAGTTGTGAGTGGGGAGTACCAGGACGAGACCTTGTTTGGGGATTTACATATCTTCCTCCAGTCAGACCAAGTTTCATTGGTGATTGAGGAAGTCGAGATAAGGTATTTGTTAGTATACGCCGGGTTCCAGCATACTCTATTTAAATTGTGTGAGGCTATTAGTGCATTTTCAATTTGCAGCCATCTTTTTAGGGAGTAAAGTCATTTTAGTTGCATTAATTCTGCCTAGCCAAGAGATATTCTTGGGGAGCCAGGTGGACGTGAGTGTTTTAAATTCTGTAATTAGGTTGCCATAATTATAGAGACGCAAATCAGTTTTATTTGGTGTAAGGCGAATACCTAGATATTTTAAATATTTTGTCTGTTGTTTGAGGGGGCAGGATGAGGTTAGGGTCTCTAAGGAATGTCCTGGGAGGTTTATAGGTAGATATTCGGATTTGGTCATATTCACTAGGTAATTCGAAACAAGTCCAAAGCGCTCCAATTCAGAGATGGTTAATTGGAGAGAGGAGAGGGGGTTCGTGAGCGTGAATAGTAGGTCATCTGCAAAAATAGCCAATTTGTGCGTTTGGTTGTCTATATCTATTCCGTGGATGTCCCTATTTAACCTTATTTTGATGGCCAAAGGCTCTAATGAGAGAATGAAAAGGAGGGGGGACAGGGGGCAGCCCTGTCTAGAACCATTTCTGATTTCAAATTAATCAGAAAGTGTGCCATTTATTTTTATCTGTGCCGTGGGATTGGTATATAACGTTAGTATTTTTTTAATAAAAGAATCTGGGAAATGGAACCGTCTCAAGGTCTCCTGTAAATATGTCCAGTCCAGTCGGTCGAATGCTTTTTCAGCGTCAGTCGATAAGAATAAAGTCGGGATTTTGTTTTGTGTGATATATTCTAAAAGATTGAGGATTCTAACCGTATTATCTTTTGCTTCTCTATTGGGTACAAACCCAACCTGGTCTTGGTGGATTATTGACGGTAAGATCTGGTTCAGGCGAGTGGCAAGAATTTTGGCATAAAGTTTAAGGTCGACGTTAAGTAAAGAGATCGGTCTAAAGTTTGCCGGGGAAGTTGGGGGTTTGCCAGGCTTAGCTATGACCGAAATATTGGCTTGCAGCATATTGTCGGGGAAAGGGTGGGATTCTGTGATCGAATTAAATAGAGTTGTTAAGTGTGGGATTAGGTGTCTTGCAAATGTTTTATAATATAAACCTGTGAAACCGTCTGGGCCTGGGGCTTTGTTCTGTTTAAGTTGTTTTATTGCGTCCTGTACTTCTGATGGGCGAATAGGTTGGTCAAGGAGGTTATATTGGTCAGGATTTATTTGTGGGATTGGTATCTTATCTAAATATTTGCAACATAGGCGTGAATGAGAGTGTGGGCGTCTGTTAGGGAAGAGATTATAAAGTTTGTGATAGAACGTTTTAAATTCATCTGCTATGGTGTTGGTATCTTCTATCTGTTTGCCCTGAGGTGTTGTAATAGAGTGGATATATGTGTTTTGCTGTTGTTTTTTAAGAGCTCTGGCTAGAAGCCGGCCGGGTTTATTTCCCTCTGTGTAGAATTTTTGTTGGAGAAATAAAAGCTGTTTCTGTGAGTTAATCTGCAGGATTGAATTTAGATTTTCTCTTTTATTTTTAAGTTGTTGCAGGATCAAGTCATCAGAGGGATTGACCTTATGTGCATAGTCTAGCCTAGCAATGTCCTTAGATAAGAGTTCCACCTCTTCCCTACTCTTTCTCTTTATTTGTGCTTTAGTTTTGATAAATTCCCCCCTTATAGTACACTTATGAGCTTCCCAAAGGGCAGCGATGCCTACGTCCGGGGTATTATTTAATACAAAATAAGATTTTATATGCTTCGAGAAGAGTTTTTTCTGCTCGGGTTCAAGTAGGATAGAGTCGTCTAACTTCCACTGAAAAGCTTGGAGTGGAGCAGAGGGCCATTGTATTGTGCAAGACACTAGAGAGTGGTCTGACCAGGATGTATGTGTGATTGTTTGGTGTGAGATAAAATCAGGTGGTCTACTAGAATATAATCTAGTCTAGAGTAATTTCGATTGGGGTGTGAGAAAAAGGTGAAATCTGATTTCTGGGGGTGAAAGTATCTCCAAACATCATGCAATCCTAAAGTCCTAAATTTCCTCCAAATATTAATCAAGTTTGGCGTTTTAGTTCTAGTACCTGGGTTTGAGCAATCTACTGTAGGGTCTAACGGAAAATTTAAATCTCCCGAGACTATCAGGGAACCTTTGCTTTCTTTATATATCACGTCTGTAATTGTGGATATGAATTTGTCTTGGTGAGAGTTAGGGGCATAAACATTCACCAGTGTCACTGGCTTCCCAAATAACAGCCCCCTTAAACAAATGTATCGTCCCTCTTTGTCTGAAACGATATGCGTCTTGGTAAAGGGGATGGATTTATGGATTAGAATGCTAACGCCATTAACTTTTTTATTCGGATTGGTACTATGGAAGTGTTGAGGGTAGTGCGGGGAAAAGTATTTAGGAATATTTTTTGATTTAAAGTGGGTTTCTTGGAGTAGTAAAATGTGGCCTCCTTTGCTGTGTAGGTCTTTTATGGCCATTCTTCTTTTATTGGGACAGTTTAGGCCCTTCGCATTTTGTGTGATAATAACTAGGTCTTGTGACTTGTGTTTATTCATTGATGTAGCGTGAGGTGAGAAGAGTTATGAGACCTATTATAGCAAGAGACAGTTTAGGTATTTCAGAGCAAGCACAGCACACATTAAGTACGAGGTGAAAGAATTTACAAGAAAAAAGAAAAGAAAGAAAAGTACAAAATATAAACAGTACATTTTTAACTTCCATCCTAACTTACAGGAGAAAATCTCCCAACTGAGTGAAAACAAGAATACATAATTGTACATCTTTAACAATTAACCATAAATTAACAAGCAGGACCTCTTAATGAGGACTGCAAAGGGAGCAAGGTGGGTATTACCTTAAGATGAGGGAATAGTCCTGCAGTCCATTTGGGAGCATTTGTAGTGCAATATTCATGGACGCCCTTGTTTTGCAAGTGGGCTATGGTAAGTGGTCTTATTGCACAAGGAACCAATTCAAAAACATAGGATATCATAAAAAAGGAGAATGAAGCTACATATATAAATTATTATCAACCTTTTTCTCCCAATGAAGATTGTCTAACAGGCATAGGTCTTGGTGTCTTCCGTTGACGAGCTTGGATCCACTCCCTTCTTTGTGGGAGTGGAGGAGATCCATTCGCAATTTGTAGTGTTTCCTGATGAGCCGGGGGGTCCTCTAACTGAGGGGGAGGAATGTCTAGTTCCTTGCAGATAGACGATATGTCCTTGGTAGAGGAACAAGAGAATCTTCTGCCTTTCCATAATATTATCAGGTGAAAGGGGAAACCCCACCTATAGGGTATGTTCAATTTCCTCAGCAGCAATGTGAGTGGTTTAAGATCTCTTCGTTTGGAGAGTGTCCTTTGGGAGAGGTCTGCGAATACTTGAATGTCAGCATTCTCATGCCTAATGGGCTGTTGTTCCCTGGCCAGCTTCATTAATTCCTCTTTCACTTGGAAATTTGTGATCCGGATTATTACATCCCTTGGTGGTTGGCCGGTCTGCGGCTTAGGGCGTAAAGCTCTGTGAGCTCTATCAATGTCAATTTTTGTTGGCTCCTCTCCTTTCTTTAGGGCATTGAAAAAATCTTGCAGGTATTGATCCAAATCTGCTGTTGTGATAGCTTCAGGGATTCCTCTTAGCCTGATATTGTGACGTCTGCTACGATTTTCAGCATCGTCAAGCTTATCTTCAAGCTCTGATATATTTGTGCCTTGCTGATGGATAATGTTATGTAAATCAGAGATGGCTTCTGTGTGTGCTTCTTGGTTATTTTCCAGAGTTTCAACTCTGTGGCCTATCTCAGATGTCTTTTTTAAGGTCGGATATTTCATCCTTAATGCACTGTTTAACCTGAGTGATTAATGAGGAGAAATCTTTTTTTGAGGGTAGGGAGTTAAAAAGAGCTGTGGGAATTGTAATATTGTCAGGTGAAGGGTCACATTCAGATTCAGAGGAGCTTTGCCCTGAGGTTTGATCAGGGAGGTCAGGATCTGCAGAGTTAGTAGTCTTAGTTTCCAAGGTCTTGAAGAAATTATTAACAGTGTGAGAAGTAGTTTTAAGTTGCTTATTGCCTTTATTTGGTTTGCAGCCTTTTTTGGGAGACATTGTGTGCTTCAAATGCAGCTGCAAGTGTAAAAAGCAGGTACTTCCAGTGACTGAGACTTAGTGCAAAGGGTATAAAAATAGGTGTTCTGTGAAGATTGAAAAAGATTTTTCTGCTGGTGGCTGTATGAGTGATTCGTTTTACACCTTATTTTGTGTAAGGGGCTTAATTATTTGCTGGAGAAAGGTATCTTTAAGTACTTACTGAGTGTCAGATCATGTGACCCCAGCTGTGTGTGAGATTAGCCCCTCAAGTCTTTTCTACCAATTTTCCTCAGAACAAACCGTTACAATCCTTGTGGAGATTATACAACTTTATATATGCATTGTATATTAAATCAAATATATTGTTGGTTCAAGCGGTCATTCTCTTTACATATTGGTCCCTCACCGGAATTCCCCACAGCCTGTCTGCACAGATTCCCTGCTCTGTGAGGATGCTGCGTATGAAAACTTTAGCTGAGGCTGCGGCCTGCCACGGGACCAGCCCCCAAGATATTGGTAAGTGATCGCAATGCGATCAGCTAGCCGGGTGCGATATTGACTGGCGGCGGGTCCGCGGCAGCAATCCTCAAGAGTGTAAGTCTTTTTAAGTGCGGTGACAGCCCCAAGCTTCTTTAGAAATGATGGCGGGCACAGCCCATGCAGGTGCGCAGCTCGTCCAGTGTAGCGGGTGTTGCGGCTTAGGAGTAAGGTAAAATTCCTCTCAGATAGGGATTGCTATGTCCCCTTACATCCCTGCTGCTTTTATTTGCTTTAAGTTTATGTTGGCACTAGCCTAATACGTTTTCACTCAGATGGGGCTCAGGAGCTCTACAGGAAAGCAGCCATCTCCTAGGCTGGCTAGCTCCGCCCCCCTCTAGGGTTAATTTTATCTGCTATATATCCTAATTTGTCCTTTAGATGTCTGAAATGAAATAAATAATGTTGATAAAAATGTTCATTTTAAATCCTTAAAACATTCTATGCTTCCAAAAATACATAGGTTAATACATGCTGGAATCTTAACTTTCAGGTTTTCAACTTTCTAAGCCTAGATAATCTCCCAGGTTTTTATATTCATATTTAATATGTTGTCTGAATATATATATATACATATATTCATTTGTAATTTTATACAAATAGACAATCTGTTATCCATTAATGTTCTTCCTGTCATTTTCCATTAGCTTCCTGGAACATAGAGAAACTGTATTTATTTTGAAATAACTTAAGCATTTTATATATACTAATGCAGTTATTCATTTAATTTATTACAATCTGAATTGCATTTCCCCAGATCCTTATGTAGACATTTAATACAGTATTTCAAATTATATAGGCTGTATTTTAAAATGAATTTTAGTTGCAATGCTACATTTGTCTCTGTTTAGCCATTTTTCATCTAGACATGCCGTCTAGAATTTGTGGATTCAACCCCACAGCAGGTATCAATTTAGCACCTATGTGCATAAGACTATTTCCTTTGAAAATAATTGTTCAGCTAAGTACTGGTTCTTCGAATCTGTTTAAGTTTAAAAAGAAATCCAGTGATTTTTCAGACATTGTGTCTGTATCACTGCATGAGGTCATTTATCTGATAATCTTTGTTCTCAGATGTCCTGTTAATCAGGAAAGGGAATCTTCATGTCTGATCTAAGATTTGCAATACACAAAATATAGATGACCATCTCTTTGGAACAAATTGCCTGACTTAATGGCCAAATGTGTCAGAGCCAGGAGGAGGGGGGGTTGTTTCAAAAACAGTTTCACAAATAAAAATGAATCATTTGGTGTACAAAACCATATATTTATTAACAAATTGCCTGACTTAATGACCAAATGTGTCAGAGCCAGGAGGAGGGGGGTTGTTTCAAAAACAGTTTCACAATGTGCAGTCATGTAGAATCTGGAATCATATCCTGCTTTATGTGCAGTCATGTTGAATCTAGATATATATCCTGCTTTATGTGTTGTCATGTAGAATCTAGAATCATATCCTGCTTTATGTGCTGTTGTGTAGAATCTAGAATCATATCCTGCTTTATGTGCTGTCATGTAGAATCTAGATATATATCCTGCTTTATGTGCTGTCATGTAGAATCTAGATACCTATCCTGATTTATGTGCGGTCATGTAGAATCTAGAATCATATGCTGCTT
The DNA here is from genome assembly GCF_027579735.1 of Bombina bombina. Lineage (NCBI taxonomy): Eukaryota > Metazoa > Chordata > Amphibia > Anura > Bombinatoridae > Bombina > Bombina bombina. Next base: position 690,371,579 of record NC_069503.1, on the reverse strand, counting down.
TATGTGCTGTTGTGTAGAATCTAGAATCATATCCTGCTTTATGTGCTGTTGTGTAGAATCTAGAATCATATGCTGCTTTATGTACAGTCATTTAGAACATTAAGACAATACTGTAACAGTAACTACCGAATCAAATTAGATCTTTCACCTAAAGTACAGTTTTACTCTAGGAAGTGCCAGAAGAGAGATTTGAAAACAGACTTCTTCCTACATATTAATAAAAAAACAAACTGTGTTTTGATTGTTTATTTTGTCAACTGTGAGAAATGTATAATGTATTGATAAATGATCAATGTTTTCTTACAATTTGTATTGTATGCAGAATACCACCTGACCTTTATGAATGGGCTTTAAAGTATCTATCTAAACCTGAGGAAGATGTTCAATAAACTTTTGCTACTGTTGTTTCAACGTTTGACAGATGAAGACCATCGACTATACTAGACATCAGACAAACTTCGGTCCAAAATAATTCTCAGCTGCTTGTTCTTTTTGTTATAATAAAAGGATATGTAGCTATTTAAAACTAATGTATTTATACAACCCTTGTTTGTCTTTTATCATATCGTATATATTCATTTTTACTATGGAAATAATATTCTATTTGAAAAGTTTAACGCTTTCAATAAATAAATTAATATTTTGTAGTTTTGTAGTTTTTATTAGGAAAAACATGGCTCAATAGTCTGATTTTCAGATATTCACAGTTTTAAAGGGACAGTCTAGACAAAATTAGACTTTCATGATTCAGATAGGGCATGTAATTTTAAACAACTTTCCGATTTACTTTTATCATCAAATTTGTTTTGCTCTCTTGGTATTTTTTGTGGCAAGCTAAACCTAGGTGGGCTCATACGCTAATTTCTAAGCCGTTGAACTTCCTCTTATCTCAGTGCATTTTGACAGTTAGACACTGCTAGTTGGTTATGCAAAACTGAGGAATGGATAATAAAGGGATTATCTTTTAAAAAAAATATCAATTCTGGAGTAGACTGTCCCTTTAAGCTTCCTTTTTTTTTCTTTCCCCTTTTAAATTAAAAAATGTGTAAAAAAAAAATAATTTAAATTTAAAAAAAAAACAACAACATTTAGAAGGTGTATGGTATACCAAAAAAACAAAACAAAAAAAAAACTAGTTTCCAGATAAACAGTCAAGCTGATTACTACACATTCAATACATTCCTCTTTTCTTTGTAAATATTATTTTTCATTTTTCATAATGTTAATCTCTGTTTCAGCAAACCAATAAAGTGAGCTTCCGTGGACAGCACATTTGGTCTTTTATAAACCTTCACTTCCACAGTTATTTTATCTCCACTTCACTTCTCTGCTGGTCCAGAGTGGAACTTGCACACCACTCAGATATAAAACTAACGTTACTGAATTGATCAGCGGAGATCTTGAGCGGCACTTCTACTCTACTCTTCTACACTTTTTTTTGTCGGGATCTACTGTTCAAACAACCAGCTCAACGTGATCTACTCATAAAAAGCACACCTTTTCATAAATAAAGTACATTAAAATCCAATAAATCTCTCCTCCCTACAGATAGCTTTTCTTAGTTTAAAAGCTATCTGTAGTGAAAGGGGACGGAGACAGTTAAACACATGGTGGGGGTAAGGGTAAAGGTAATAAAATCAGGCAGGATGGCATGTCTGGCCCACAGCTAGCAGAGACTTTTGGAGGACACTAAAAGAGACATTGATACCTCAAACATTGTCCAAAGGGGTGAAGATGTCAACCAAATAGAGAGACCACCTAGACCACTGGCTTGTTAATCTTGATATGGAATTGCATAGTTTAAGAGATAGTTGTAGAGGGAGGATAGGAGGATTGAAAAGGGGGGAGGGCGGGGAGCTATGTTTAAGGAAAGTAAAACACCCAGTGCGGTTGCATAACCAATGTTCATGGTTTTACCTTGTAATAACGGATTTGTAACTGTTATTGTCTACTCATGTATGCTGCACTGGAAAAAATAAAATATTAAAAAAAAAAAAACCAGGCAGGATGTCTAGCCTCCAAATCATCTTACAATATTGATTATACTATAATTATTAGGGCTAATACCATGTAATCCAGTATTAAACCATGAAGAATCAATGCCAATTATTAACATTTCTGTGGTAGCTTTTGTATATTGTGTATATATATATATATATATATATATATATATATATATATATATATATATATATATATATATATATTGTAATGTGAGGCTGGCAATGGATCACATAATTTTCTCTTAGGCTTATCCAGCTCTTTGAGAAAGCGCCAGTGGGGCATAAAACTCGTCAGATGATGTATCTCCTCCTTGTCTTCTTTGAGTCTGTCTTTAACTTTTAATGTATATTGAATACAGTTTCAATTGTTTTATAAGACTTGTGCATAGTGTCAATCCTCTACCACTAAGGACTGCATCCAACTATTTACCTGTATGGAGATTTTGTTGCTTCTCTATTGTATGCAAATACACACGCTTGTGGATCTCACCTACAATTCTGGATCCCAGGGTGTTAAGCCTCCTTAAGGAGGTGTGGAGTGCCCAGGCCATTGGGGTATAAAGGTGCCATTTAATTTCTATCTAGTCTGTAATAAAAGCGCAAGCTTTGGAGGATTCTGATATGTTAGAGGGTACTCCCTCTTTAACCAAATCTAATTCCTGTGTTTATTGTGAGGAGGTTCAGGTAGATCCGCCTGCTCAACTATGTTCCACATGCTTTGATAATATTGCAATATCTAAAAAGAATAATATATTTAGTACAACTGAGCCGTCCACCTCTGAGGGTTCTCCGTCCCGCGAGGTGCGTTCCCTACATTCATCTCTGATTACACATGCAGCTCCCCAGGGCACTACTAATACCCCCGCGGGAGGGGCCCTTTGGCCGCCAGATTTCGCTGAGCAGTTACAAATGGCGGGCTCTGCTGCCTTCAATACCTTACCACGCCCTGCTAAGCACAAGCGAAAGGTGAAACATAGCTATCCTTCCCAGGGGTCATCTACTCCGTTGGATGTTTCTGATAGATTATCCGCTGATGAAGACAACTCCGACTCTTCGGAGGATGCTCTTTCTGGGTCGGAATCAGCGACATCTAGACCTCCGGCTGCAGAGGAGCCAGACTTAAAGTTTAAGATGGAGCATTTGCGCTTTTTGTTGAAAGAGGTGCTTGCTATGTTAGAGGTTCCAGAGCCGAAACTACTGGAGGAACCTTCAATCCCTAAGCTAGATAAGGTTTACGAGGACAGGGTGGTGCCTCAGACCTTCTCAGTCCCCGTTAAGATGGCTAATATTATTAAGAACGAATGGGAGAAACTTGGCTTGTCTTTTTCTCCCTCTACTTCTTTTAAAAAACTGTTCCCCGTTCTGGACTCTCAGCTTAAACTGTGGGGGCCATCCCTAAGGTGGATGGTGCTATCTCCAAGCTCGAGGATAGCTCTTCGTTCAAAGAGCCCATGGATAAAAAATTAGAATCCATGTTGAGAAAGATGTTTCAACTCACAGGGTTTGTTTTTCAACTGGTAGTGGCGGTCAATCCGGTGGCTGGGGCTGCTACTTACTGGTGTGACGCTCTATCAGCTATGGTCGAGGTGGTGTCTCCCCTCGAGGAGATACAGGAATGAATTAAGGCCTTAAGGGTAGCTAATTCATTCATGTGATGCAAATATGCAGATTATTCGCCTGAATGCCAAGACATCAGGTTTGTCTGTTCTAGCCCGTAGGGCTCTGTGGTTAAAGTCGTGGTCTGCTGACATGACTTCCAAGTCTAGATTACTATCCCTCCCTTTTCAGGGGAAAGTTATTTTTGGTCCGGTCCTGGACTCTATTATATCCACAGTCATGGGAGGCAAGGGTGCTTTTCTACCGCAGGATAAGAAGACTAAACCTAAGGGGTCTAATTTTCATCCCTTTCATTCGGACAAGTCCCCACGCCAGCAGCCTGCCGCGAAAACCGTGCAGTCCAAGGGATCTTGGAAACCAGCTCAATCTTGGAACTAGGCAAAGCAGAGCAATAAGCCCGTTGAGACAAAATCGGCATGAAGGGGCGGCCCCCGATCCATCTATGGATCGCATAGGGGCAGGCCTGGGTGAGAGACGTTCAGGACCCTTGGGTTCTGGAGGTCATCACTCAGGGTTACAGAATAGGGTTGAAGACTCATCCGCCCAGGGGCAGATTCCTCCTGTCAAACCTATCATCAAGACCAGAGAAGAGGGACGCCTTTCTAGAGTGCGTAAGGGATCTCTCCTTTGGGGTAATCGTACCAGTACCTCTGGTAGAAAGAGGTCTGGGGTATTATTCAAAACTTTTCGTGGTCCCAAAGAAGGAGGGCACATTTCGCCCAATTCTAGATCTAAAGTGCATAAACAAGTTTCTGTCGGTCCCATCATTCAAGATGGAGACGATAAAGTCTATTCTGCCCCAAGTTCATGACTACAATAGATTTGAAGGATGCTTACCTTCACATGCCAATCCTCAAGTATCACTTCAGGTTCCTAAGATTTGCCTTTCTGGACCAACACTTCCAGTTTTTGGCCCTACCGTTTGGCCTGGTGACTGCCCCAAGAGTCTTTACGAAGGATCTGGGAGCGTTGCTCGCGATGGCGAGAGCCAGGGGTATTGCAGTAGTGCCTTATCTGGAGGACATCCTGGTCCAGGCTCCGTCCTGCAGTCTTGCAGAGGATCATTCGAGGGCTCTTCTTCTCCTTCAATCTCATGGATGGAAGAGAAACGTAGGAAAGAGTTCCCTGGTTCCCAGCAACAGAGTACAATTTCTGTGCACGATAATAGATTCCATATCCATGAAGATTTTCCTGACAGATCAGAAACGTTGCAAGATTGGGTCCAGCTGTCTTGCCCTTCAGACCTCCTCAAGGCCATCTGTGGCCCGGTGTATGGAGGTGGTTGGGCTCATGGTATCCAGCATAGATGTCATTCCATACACCAGGTTCCATCTCCGTCCTCTTCAGTTGTGCATGTTGAGACAATGGAACGGCGATCACTTGGATCTATCCCAACAGATCTCTCTGGACAACCGAACAAGGGAATCCGTCTCTTGGTGGATATGTCCGGACCAACTGTCCCAGGGGACATCCTTCTTGAGACCTTCCTGGGAGAATGTGACCACGGACGCAAGTCTGTCAGGATGGGGAGCTGTTTGGGGTGCCAGGAAGGGTCTCCATCCCGAGGTGTTTGCGGAGATCTGCATCAGATGGGGGACGCCGGAAATAGATCTCATGGCGTCCAGACTCAACTTCAAGCTACCCAGATATGGGTCACGGTCCCGGGATCCCCAGGCTGAGCTGATAGATGTCTTAGCGGTACCTTGGGAGTTCAACCTAGTCTACATATTTCCACCGTTACCACTCCTACCTCGTGTAGTGGCAACGGTGGATGTCATTGTCTCCTCCATGGAGGTTACCTTGTCGCAGAGATCTGCTGGTTCAGGGCCCCTTTCTACATCAAAATCTCGATTCTCTGAGGCTGACTGCGTGGAGGTTGAACGCTTATTCCTAGCCAAGAGAGGTTTTTCTGAAAGAGTGATTGATACTCTCATTCAAGTCAGGAAACCGGTCACTCAGCGCATCTATCATAAGGTGTGGAGGACCTACTTGTCCTGGTGTGAGAAACGTGGATATCCCTGGCATAAGGTTAGGGTATCCAGGATCCTGTCCTTCCTTCAGGATGGGTTGGAAAAGGGACTTGCCGCCAGTTTCTTAAAGGGACAGATTTCGGCTTTATCTGTACTATTACACAAGAAGCTTACGGAGCTTCCTGATGTTCAGTCCTTTGTACAGGCTCTGATTTGTAAGGCGGCTACTTATTCCTCCTTACATACTTTTGCTAAATTTTGTAAATTTGATGTCTTTGCTTTGGCAGAAGCGACTTTTGGGAGAAAGGTTTTGCAGGCTGTGGTGCCCTCAGTTTAGGGTCCGCCTCCTTTTGCCCTCCCGTTTTTTTCATTCAGTGTCCTCTAGAGCTTGGGTATTTGTTTCCTACATGTAATGAATGAAGCCGTGGACTCTCCTCCCATTAAGATGGAAAACATAAATTATGCTTACCTGATAATTTAATTTCCATCTGTGGGAGGAGAGTCTACGGCTTCCGCCCGTTTCTCCGGTGGGCGGACCTAAATTTATTTTTGTTCTTCTGGCACCATTTATACCCTGATATTTCTCCTACTGTTCCTTTCCTTGTTCCCTTGGCAGAGTGACTGGGGGGTGAGGGAAGTGGGGGAGGTATTTAAGCCTTTGGCTGAGGTGTCTTTGCCTCCTCCTGGTGGCCAGGTTCTTAATTCCCACAAGTAATGAATGAAGCTGTGGACTCTCCTCCCACAGATGGAAATGAAATTATCAGGTAAGCATAATTTATGTTTTCCTGAACCATGCACAAACATCTATTTTACCTTGATCTGGGCTTCTGTTTCACTGCTGAGTGTACTACATCTGACAGTATCCCCTTTAGCAGTGTTCGCTCCGGTACCCAGATCTTTCTTTACCGCCTCCCTTCAAAAGCTAATACACCATCAACCGTGCCTACTATGAGCCCAGAGCATCCTGGGAGGTGTAATCTTTTGAGTACTGAGCAGTCTGAGAAACATTTTGCCTTGTGGAATCTGCAGTTGTTTTTACGGGTTCACTATTTTTCAGAAAACCGGCCGCAATCTACCATCAAGACCTTCGCGATCGACTGGTAGATCGTGATTTACCTATTGGGCACCCCTGGTCTATAGTCTTAAAATTACATGCTCTAATTTTTCGTCTATTATGACCTTTTAAATCAGCAGAGTTTCTGCTGATAATCTACTTATTTTAAGTAGTGATAAGGATCAAACCTCCTGGTGCAATCATTGGCTCCTTTAGTGCCTTTTTTGAGAAAAGTCTTTCATTGCAATATAACCATAAACATGTTTTGTTCTCTTACTTCATGTAGAATGGTCATAGATCTACAGGTGTTTTTATTTTCAGAAAAATCTATGTTATAATATATAAAATATATTTGATCAGGGTAAAGTGGTGGTGAAGCCAGTTAAAGTGCTTATAACTAAGGAGGCCACCAAGGTTCATTTCCCTTCTTTTTGTCCTGTCCAGCAGAGGATGAAGACTTCATACACTGTACATGATGGAATGTCTTTAGATCTATTCCTTGCAATGAACAGAGGAAAATTACTGTGATTCCCCAGGTCATAGGAAAACTGCTTTAGGCTATGTCTGAGTTGGCAGGACGGATAATGCTTTCCATTATCAAATCCTTACCAATATCAGAAAGGTTGATCTATTAGGTTTTAAGAGAATATTTTAGTAGGGAAATGTCTACATCCCGGGCAGAACCTAAAGTCTCACTCAGATATTTATAAAGCAGCAGTGTACACCACATACCTTTTTTAAGTTGCTACATGACTGGATGTCTGGGCATCCTCTGAAGAAAGAAAATTATTTTGTGTTTTGGATTACAATAATACATTACACATGTTATGTGGTGTTCCATTATCTTTATACACACCCAGGTGCTTTTAGGGTTTCTCTGGTACTTATCATTCATGAATTGGCCACTAATGTGAGTGAAAAAGCATATCTTACTTTAAATGCAGTAAATAAGCAGTACTCAGCACATAGCTGGTATTGTCCTTTCTAAAGCTTTTCAGTTTGTTTTTACAGTTTCATTCCATGACCTGGGGATGGACTTCAGTGCTTTGTTTACTTCTTCTACTGTGCTGAATGAAGAACTAGAATTAATTGCATATATGGAAAAAAAAAAGTATTTTTCTTGTCCAGCTTGTTAATACACTTCCTTGTTCGTCAATAAAGTGGTGTCAGTTGCTTTTTAATTGCTATTATTTCATTTTTCATATGCCTACAATGACCTTTTTTATTTGAAGTTTGAGAACAAAATGGCAGGCACGTATGAACGTATACAAATATTTCTCCATAAACCCATGTCAAAACAATATTGCATATATGATTATAGATCAAAAATTAGATTTTAAAGTCCCTCCATAAACCTTCAAGCAAATCCATATTATCCTTGTTTTATTTTTTTCAATTCTGTGCTTTGACTGTAATTGATGTTATTTTCACAAAAAGAAACAGTAAACTAATAGAATCATATAAAGTTTGCCATATACAATAGCTAAACCTTGAATATTGAATATGGAGCCACTCATAGACCTCCAACATAATAAAACATCAGATAGGGTCTTTTAGGATAAAGAAGTCTGCTGCAAATAAGATGGGCACAATCACATAGAATTAACTATGTGATTAGTCAGACAGAGAGCGCTATTGTAAAGATGAAATTTAAGCATAGGTACATGAGTGTGCTGTCTCCATGATATTATGCTTAGTTTTCATCTCTGTTCATGATAGGATCCTAATATGAAATCATATAATAGCATTGGTCCACATAGTCTCAATAGTAAACTATTGTTATAAACTATTATTGACTACATATACAAAAGAGGGCTTGTCATTGTAACAGGGGTGCCCCCTTACCTGAGCATCGACGGAGGGCTTAGCAGGTGCGGTCACAGCACTTCCCCCGCTACTGTCATGGCGTCCATGGGCGTTTTTGTGGGTGTGCGTACACGCGTGCCTTGCATGGTGCATCCTCGGCTGATGACAGGCTGGGGGAGTGTATTGCTATTACATCTTCATGCTCTGTATCTCCCATAGGAGCTCAGGTAACTGTTACACCTGGGTTACCTAGGCAACCGGGGCATTCCTGGCCCTTGCAGAGCTTAAAGCACGGACAGTCCTCTCACTCATTGCTGAGTTATTCTGCTGACTGGTTCAAAGATTGTAAGTGTCTTACATCCTTGTTCCCGTTTCCTCTTCCTTGGTTTTGGACTTTCTGGCTTTTGACCCCTGGTTTGCCCTTCTGACGTTGATCCTTTGCTACCTGCCCTGACCTCGGATATTCCTGATTACGAGTACTGCCTTTTCCTTGCCTGTTACTTCGCTTTTGGACTTTGCCTGTTTCTCTGCCATTGGGTTCTGCTCCTGCTACTGGGAAGCTCCTCTTCCCGTGACAACTAATCACATTAAGTAGAATGAAATCACTAACATGTGGGCATACTCAAAAATGTATGACTTGCTCCAATGCTCTAACCCAGTGTAGATAAGCATCAACCTAGATATTTAGGAATATAAAGATGATAAGAGGCTAATGAAATTTATATCTTACTAATTATCCTTGGTTGTTCACACCTAGAGCGCTATCATAAAGGCTCGACCGCAGAAATAAACAACTAAGTACTCAACTTAAACTACAATTATCTAGTGAAATAAAAATACAGAAGTTACTTGTCTCTATTACAATAGGGTAATTTACTACCAGCTTTAACACTAGGACCGAATAGTGCCACCAGGTAAGAACATATTAAATTATACCCTTAAGGGCTTACACAGCTACACCCACCCACTATTATATTATTGTCATAGCCTATTATATAGCGTAGAGTGGGCTACTGGAAGTGTTCATGTTGAAGATAGCAGATGTACTTTAGGTAATATTTAAAATTAAAGACACAGAAGAAAACAGGTATCTGTATAGTTTCAGACCATATGTCCTCATTTTCAAAGAAACTTTAATTCTGAGCTACAGAAAGTCAAACTTTTATGACGACAATAAATAGATGGACTTAACCTACTATTGACAAAATGGTAATGATCGAACTTGGCAAAGTCACTTATGTTTACTCCATTCAAGATCTGTCAAGGGCAACCAAGTTCACTGAGTTGTTCACTGCAGGGAGTTCATAGTCCTGTTTGTTTTATTTTCCTGTCGCTAAACCAAGGGATCTTGAGGACATCATATATGTTGAGACACTGGGAAAGAGCCTAGGCTCTTTCCACCAACCATACTTGAAAACTGGATCTAAACATGATTGATCACCTTATGCTGCTGCTTATTTATAAAGGGTCGCAAACCTTTGCAAAGGGGTTGCACTCCCCACCTCAGTCAGGTGTACTTCAAAATCCATCACTCCATTAGCCTTCCAATCCATGGCACAGTAGGTTTTAACATTTCCAACATTCAAGCCATTCTGTTCAGCCCAGATGGTTTAAACTCCGTGGCTGACTCCAGTACATGAGCTTTATCCACTCCTTGAGCCACTTCCTTTTAATCTGCTTCAAGAAGCAACAAATCTTCACGGTGAGTTCTGCACTAAGGAGAATCACAGATTGATGGTAAACCCAAAGCTGCTTCTAGAAGAGTGCTCATCTTGTGGAAATGAGCATTTAATAGATGCTCCTCTAGCTCTGTCTAGGTGATAGCAATTCACAGATGCGATCTTAGGTATAGATTCTTCACTCTTGTGCATGATTGTTTCTCTCTTACTGATCATTCAGCCAGCAGTATACCAGTATTGCCAAAGTAAGCTCTAGTAATAGATATGTGGCAGATTTGCAGCATAAAGCAGGCTGCAGTACCTGGATTACTGGGGGTTGTAAACTTGTAAGAAGGCAGCTGTCAAAGTTTTAACAATCAAGAACAGCCTGAGTGTGGAAGAGGTATCATATGATTAATATCATCTAGTTTGTTGATTTCTCACTAACAAAGATCCTCTAAGATAATTGACTATCCGTAGTCTACAAGCAGCTTCTGGTATTGCGACTTGTTGAGGCAGCTGCCTGGACACGCCCTCTCCTACAATGCTTTTTTAATTTTTGGACTGTTTGTAGCCATCAAAGACTGCATTTTGATACCTTTGGTTAGAAGAAACATTTTAAACAAAATTCAAAAAATTGTGCATTTTTGCCAAAAAGTTTTGTGCAACATCCAGGTTGTAAGACAAGCTATAAAAAATTTTTAGACAGCAGTGATTTCCTGTGTGGTGTCATTTTTATTACAGTGGACACATGAACAAAGACTTTTGTAGAGCTTTCTGGAGGTATTTTGCTGTTAGCCTTGGGTTCATTCTCACCTCTTTCAGGATAACTCGTTGTGCTTTTGGAGTGAGCTTTGCAGGACGCCCACTCCTAGGGAGAGTAGCAACAGTCCTGAAATTTCTTGTAGACAATTTGTCTTACTGTAGATTGATGAACACCCAGGTAGTTAGCGATAATTTTGTAAAAAGTTTCAGCTTCATGCATCTTCTAAGGTCATGTGAAAGTTGTTGGGATTGAGAAGAACAGATTTGTCAGTAACCAGTTTTTTGTGCCTTTATTAAAGGGCAGGGCACCTGTGCAACCCACACTTCCAATCTCATCTCATTAATTGAAACATCTGACGCTAATAAGCTTTTGGAAAACTTTTTAACTCAGAGGTTCACTTACTTTTTTGCAGCCTGCACTGTGAAGTGATTACTCAATGTCTTCAATAAAAATTTGAAAAGTACAACTGTTTGTGTGTTATAAGTATAGTCAAATTGTGTTTCTCTATAATTGTGATTTATATGAAGATCAGGCCATATTTTGAGTAATTAATGCACAAATCCAGGTAATTACAAAGGGTTTACAAACTTGTTCTTGCAAATGTATATGTTACGGGTAAAGTCAGAAATCCGGGTAATCCTAGGATTACCCAAGCGGTAAAGCCTGATGTACTGTAATTCGGCTGTGGGTAAAGCCCATTGTACTGTAATTCCCCTAACTACACTATTTTTATTTATTTTTTGCCCCGCCGATCCTCTGGCATCCTCCCCAAGTGAACCTTGGGAATGAGGTTTGCCCCCCCTTGAACCCCCCAGGTGGAGGCAAAAAGATAGTGTAGATGGGGGAATTACAGTGCATCGTATATACAGTATGTTTGATGCAGTGACTCGATCAGTCTGAGGGGATTTATGATCTTTACCCACAGCCGCTTGGGTAATCCTAGCATTACCCGGGTAATGCTAGGATTACCCAATATCTGACTTTACTTGCAACATATATATTGCATATGCCTGCATGTCTAGCACATATGCCCCTAATGTAAGAAAAAATGGAACTACAGAGAAAATTACAAATATGGGTATTTCTTACTATTATTACCATGTAGGGCCAGTCCTCAATCAAAACTGGAACACTTTTATCTCAGCAATATTTCAGGCAGTATTACCTTTGAATTTGCTTCATTCCCGTGATATCCTTTGCTGAAGGAACAGCAGTGCACTACTGAGAATGAATTGAACGCATTTAATCAGCCAATCACAAGAGACACCACTAGTAAAGGATATGTACATATTGGGGTTTTTTAACAACGGATACTAAAAATGTACATTTGAAAATAGAAGTGAATTTACGTCTCTTAAAGGGACAGTCTAGTCAAAAATAAACTTTCATCATTCAGATAGGAAATATCATTTTAAACAATTTTACAATTTACTTTTATCACCAATTTTGCTTTGTTCTTTTGGTATTCTTAGTTGAAAGCTAAGCCTAGGAGGTTCATATGCTAATTTCTAAACCCTTGAAGGCCGCCTCTAATCTTAGGGCATTTTGACCGTTTTTCACCACTAGAGGGTGTTAGTTCATGTGTGTCATAGATAACACTGTGCTCTCATGTACATGGAGTTCCTAGGAGCCAGCACTGATTGGTTAAAATGTAAGTTTGTCAAAATAACTGAAATAAGCTGGCAGTTTGCAGAGGCTTAGATACAAGGTAATCACAGAGGTAAAAGGTGTATTAATATAACTGTGTTGGTTATGCAAAACTAGGGAATGAGTAATAAAGGGATTATATATCTTTCTCTTGTAAGGTGTATCCAGTCCACTGATTCATCCTTTACTTGTGGGATATTCTCCTTCCCAACAGGAAGTGGCAAAGAGAGCACACAGCAGAGCTGTCCATATAGCTCCCCCTCTAGCTCCACCCCCCAGTCATTCTCTTTGCCAGCTCTAAGCAATCGGAAGGGTAAAGTGAATGTGGTGTTAGAATTGTAGTTTTGATTTTCTACAAGCAAAAGTTTGTTATTTTAAATGGTACCGGTGTGTACTATTTACTCTCTAGCAGAAAGTAGATGAAGATTTCTGCAGGGAGGAAGATGATTTTAGCATGTTGTAACTAAAATCCACTGCTGTTCCCACAAAGGATTGAGGAGTACAAGAAAACTTCAGTTGGGGGGAACGGTTGGTTAGGCTGCAATAAGGTATGTTCAGTCATTTATTTCTAGACAAGACTGTGATAATGCTGGAAAAGACTGATAAGATCCCCATGAGGGAAGGGTAAGCTGTATTCAGAGACTATGTATGGATTTGCTAGCTTACATTACAGGTCTAATTTATGCTGGTTGACACTGCTTAATGACAAACGTTTTTGTTTTGTTTTTTTTAGTTTTTTTTTTCAAAATTTTCTTTTATTGAAAGTAAAATTGCATACAAAGTTAAACAATCAAACAAAACAGGTTACAATAATGCTATTGTCTCACAGTAAGGGAATAGTTAACATTGAGATGGACAAAATTGTGTCAGTAATGATCCCTATAGTTGTCATCTATATTTATTGAATAAAGAGGAAAGGAGAGGAACAAAAATTTTCTTATTCGACATATTGCTTAATAGTATGCAGGTCTTAACTAAACACCATTTACTCCTTCTGAACACGGTTTAAGTAAAAATTTGCATAAAAGTATACATTCTAAGTATCTCACAGCCTATGAGCTAATGTGTCCGCTCTGCCGTATCGAATTACAATATTCTTCCCAAATAAAATTGATCCCAAGGAAATCATCCAATCTCTTTGTGTTAGTGTATTGGTATTTTTCCATTGCTAATGTACTAGTGACTAGAGTCCGCCATTCTCTAACCGAGGGGACTTCCACTGACTTCCACTTCCTTGGGATGAGCCGCCTAGCACAATTTAGTAAAATAATCAGTAGCCGTTATGACAAACGGTTTTTATTAGAAAAATATCGTTTTTGAGACACTTTGAAGGTTCCTTTGGGTTTCTTTCAGGGGTTGTTACCCACATGGCTATTATTAAAACACTTAGGAGTGTTTCTTTAGGCCTCACAGCACCGGAGTAAGGTGGGAGGGGCCTAATTTCGCGCCTCAGATGCGCAGTTATATTGACTAGGACTTCAGGCTGTCTTCACATGGAGGGTCCTGCTACAGTTTGAGGGCCCATAAGGAGCTTTTTCCCACCCAAATCTGACTCCTAAGGGAAGGTAGGGCCACAGCAGAGCTGTGGCAAGGTGCTGAAGTTATTTTTACCGGTCTTTTGCTTACTATTGATCTGGTTTGGGCATTAAGGGGTTAATCGTTTTTATTGCTAGTGGTGCAATCTTACTAATGCTTTAGGCACATACTGTGAAAATTTCGAAAAGTTTGCTGCATTTTTCACTATTTTGGAAAATTGTGTACCTTTTTTATTTCTTAAAGGCACAGTAATGTTTTTACTTGATTAAAGTGTTTTCTAAGCCTGTTTGTCTTACTACTAGTCTGTTAAACATGTCTGACACCAAGGAAAATCCTTGTTCAATGTGTTTAGAAGCCATGGTGGAACCCCCTCTCAGAATGTGTCCCACTTGTACTGATATGTCTATACATTTTAAAGATCATATTGTTGCACTTAAAAATGTAGCCAAAGATGATTCTCAGACAGAAGGTAATGAGGTTAGCCCGTTAACCTCTCCCCAAGTGTCACAACCAGTTACGCCCGCTCAAGCGACGCCTAGCACCTCTAGCGCGTCTAACTCTTTTACCTTACAAAACTTGGCGGCAGTTATGGATAATACCCTCTCAGTGTTTTTATCTAAACTGCCCGTGTTACCTGCAAAGCGTGATAGCTCTGTTTTAAGAACAGATTATGAGCATTCTGACGCTTTAGTAGCCGTATCCGATATACACTCACAACGCTCTGAAATGGGGGCGAGGGATGTGCTGTCGGAGGGAGAAATTTCCGATTCGGGAAAGGTTGCTCCTCAGACAGACTCAGATACGTTGGCTTTTAAATTTAAACTAGAACACCTCTGCTTATTGCTCAGGGAGGTATTAGTTACTCTGGATGACTGCGACCCTATGGTGGTTCCAGAGAAATTGTGTAAAATGGACAAGTACCTAGAAGTTCCTGTTTACACTGATGTGTTCCCGGTCCTAAGAGGATTGCGGATATCGTTACTAGGGAGTGGGATAAACCAGGTATTTCCTTCGTTCCCCCTCCGGTTTTTAAGAAAATGTTCCCCATATCTAACCCCATACGGGACTCGTGGCAGACGGTCCCTAAGGTGGAGGGGGCTGTTTCTTCACTTGCTAAACGCACAACTATACCAATCGAAGACAGTTGTGCTTTTAAAGACCCTATGGATAAAAAAATTAGAGGGTTTACTTAAGAAAATTTTTGTTCAACAAGGTTTTTCTTCTCCAACCTATTGCGTTCATTGTTCCTGTAACAACTGCAGCGGCTTTCTGGTTTGAGGCGCTGAAAGATGCGCTCCAGATGGAGACCTCATATGAGGACATTATGGACAGAATTAAGGCTCTTAAGCTGGCTAATTCTTTTATCACAGATGCCGCTTTCCAACTAACTAAGTTAGCGGCAAAAAATTCAGGTTTCGCCATTTTAGCGCAGGGCGTTATGGCTAAAGTCCTGGTCGGCTGATGTGTCGCCAAAATCCAAACTATTGAACATCCCTTTCAAAGGAAAGACCCTTTTTGGGCCTGAATTGAAAGAGATTATTTCAGAAATCACTGGGGGAAAAGGCCATGCTCTCCCCCAGGACAAGTCCTTCAAGACGAAGAACAAACAAAATAATTTTCATTCCTTTCAGAATTTCAGGAGCGGTCTCGCTTCACCCTCCCCTGCTGCAAAGCAAGAGGGTAATACTTCACAACCCAGGGCAGCCTGGAAACCTTACCAGGGCTGGAACAAGGGTAAACAGGCCAAGAAGCCTGCAGCTGCCTCCAAGACAGCATGATGGGGTAGCCCCAGATCCGGGACCGGATCTAGTAGGGGGCAGACTCTCTCTCTTTGCTCAGGCCTGGGCAAGAGATGTACACGATCCCTGGGCCTTAGAGATTGTATCCCAGGGGTATCTTTTAGAATTCAAGGACTCCCTTCCAAGGGGAAGGTTCCATATTTCTCGTCTGTCTACAGACATGACAAAGAAAGAGGCGTTCTTAAGCTGTGTAGAAGACCTACATACCATGGGAGTGATCCACCCAGTTCCATTTGCGGAACAAGGGCTGGGGTTCCCAAAAAAGAAGGAACTTTCAGACCAATCCTGGATCTCAAAATTCTAAACAAATTCCTCAGAGTCCCATCATTCAAGATGGAGACCATTCGTACAATCTTACCAATGATCCAGGAGGGTCAATATATGACTACCGTGGATCTAAAGGATGCATATCTGCACATTCCTATCCACAAAGATCATCACCAGTTTCTCAGGTTCGCCTTTCTGGACAAGCATTATCAGTTTGTGGCTCTTCCTTTTGGTTGGCCACTGCTCCCAGAATTTTCACAAAGGTGCTAGGGTCCCTCCTGGTGGTACTAAGACCGTGGGGCATAGCAGTGGCGCCTTATCTAGACGACATCTTAATTCAGGAGTCGACTTTCCAAAGAGCCAAGACTCACATGGAAATTGTAGTGGCCTTTCTGAGGTCTCACGGGTGGAAGGTGAACATCAAAAAGAGTTCTCTCTCCCCCCTCACAAGAGTTCCCTTCCTAGGAACCCTAATAGACTCGGTAGAAATGAAAATATTTCTGACGGCGGTCAGAAAGTTAAAACTTTTAACTACTTGCCAAGCTCTTCATTCCATTCCTCGGCCATCTGTAGCTCAGTGCATGGAGACAATCGGACTAATGGTAGCGGCAATGGACATAGTCCCTTTTGCACGGATACACCTCAGACCACTGCAACTGTGCATGCTCAAACAGTGGAATGGGGATTATGCAGATTTGTCTCCTCAAATACAGTTGGACCAGGGGACTAGAGATTCTCTTCTCTGGTGGTTGTCTCAGGATCACCTGTCTCAGGGAATGTGTTTCCGCAGACCAGAGTGGATCATCGTAACAACCGACGCCAGTCTGTTGGGCTGGGGTGCAGTCTGGGACTCCCTGAAAGCTCAGGGCTTATGGTCTCGGGAAGAAGCTCTTCTCCCGATAAACATTCTGGAACTGAGGGCGATATTCAACACGCTTCAAGCATGGCCTCAGCTAGCCGCGGCCAAATTCATCAGATTTCAGTCGGACAACATCACGACTGTAGCTTACGTCAATCATCAAGGCGGGACAAGGAGTTCCCTAGCAATGATGGAAGTAACCAAATAATCAGATGGGCGGATGATCACTCTTGCCATCTCTCAGCAATTCACATCCCAGGAGTAGACAACTGGGAGGCGGATTTTCTAAGTCGTCAGACTTTTCACCCGGGGGAGTGGGAACTCCACCCGGAGGTATTTGCCCAGCTGACTCAGCTATGGGGCACTCCAGAATTGGATCTGATGGCGTCCCGTCAGAACACCAAACTTCCTCTTTACGGGTCCAGGTCCCGGGATTCCCAGGCGGTGCTGATAGATGCTCTAGCAGCGCCTTGGTCCTTCAATCTGGCCTATGTTTTTCCACCGTTTCCTCTCCTCCCTCGTCTGGTTGCCAGAATCAAGCAGGAGAGGGCTTCGGTGATTCTAATAGCACCTGCGTGGCCACGCAGGACCTGGTATGCAGGCCTAGTGGACATGTCATCTGTGCCACCATGGACACTACCAATGAGGCAGGACCTTCTAATACACGGTCCTTTCAAACCTGTCACCAGGAAAATTTACCATAAGATTTGGCGAAAATATCTTTTTTGGTGCGGATCCAAGGGTTACTCATGGAGTAAGGTTAGGATTCCCAGAATTTTGTCCTTTCTCCAAGACGGATTGGAGAAAGGATTATCAGCTAGTTCCTTAAAGGGACAGATATCTGCTTTGTCTATTCTTTTTCACAAACGTCTGGCAGAGGTACCAGACGTTCAAACGTTTAGTCAGGCTTTAGTCAGAATCAAGCCTGTTTATAGATCTATGGCTCCGCCATGGAGTCTGAATTTAGTTCTTTCAGTTCTGCAAGGGGTTCCGTTTGAACCTTTACATTCCATAGATATTAAGTTTTTATCTTGGAAAGTTTTGTTTTTGGTAGCTATCTCTTCTCCCCGAAGAGTTTCAGAGTTATCTGCTTTACAGTGTGATTCACCTTACCTGGTGTTCCATACAGATAAGGTAGTTTTGCGTACCAAACCCGGTTTTCTTCCTAAGGTTGTGTCTAATAAGAATATTAATCAGGAAATTGTTGTTCCTTCTCTGTGTCCTAATCCTTCGTCGAAGAAGGAACGTCTGTTACACAATCTCGATGTGGTTCGTGCTTTAAAGTTCTATTTACAAGCAACTAAGGATTTCAGACAAACAACTTCTTTGTTTGTTATCTATTCTGGTAAGAGGAGAGGTCAGAAGGCGACCGCTACCTCTCTTTCCTTTTGGCTGAAAAGCATCATCCGTTTGGCCTATGAGACTGCTGGCCAGCAGCCTCCTGAAACAATTACTGCTCATTCTACCAGAGCAGTGGCTTCCACATGGGCTTTTAAATATGAGGCTTCTGTTGAACAGATTTGTAAGGCAGCGACTTGGTCTTCGCTGCATACTTTTTCCAAATTTTACAAATTCGATACTTTGCTTCTTCGGAGGCTATTTTTGGGAGAAAGGTTTTACAAGCAGTGGTGCCTTCCGTTTAAGGTACCTGTCTTGTTCCCTCCCTTCATCCATGTCCTAAAGCTTTGGTATTGGTATCCCACAAGTAAAGGATGAATCCGTGGACTGGATACACCTTACAAGAGAAAACAGAATTTATGCTTACCTGATAAATTACTTTCTCTTGTGGTGTATCCAGTCCATGGCCCGCCCTGTCATTTTAAGACAGGTGGTTTTTAATTTAAACTAGTCACCACGGCACCCTATGGTTTCTCCTTTTTCTTCCTAACCTCCGGTCGAATGACTGGGGAGTGGAGCTAGAGGGGGAGCTATATGGACAGCTCTGCTGTGTGCTCTCTTTGCCACTTCCTGTTGGGAAGGAGAATATCCCACAAGTAAAGGATCAATCCGTGGACTGGATACACCACAAGAGAAAGTAATTTATCAGGTAAGCATAAATTCTGTTTTTAAAACAATAACAATTCTGGTGTAGACTGTCCCTTTAAAATAAAATGTTCTATATGAATCATGCAAGTGTAATTTTTACTTTCCTGTCCCTTTAAACTCATATTTTTTTTCACATAGCCAATAACAATTTTTGACTTGCAATTATTTTATTTTTTTATGTTCAGACACTTGATTGCAATTACAAATTAACATTCTGATGATTGCATTTAAGTTATGTACAAGTGTTATCATTTGCAAGTGTGATTTAAAACAGTTGTGTTTAAATTATTACAGCAATATCAGCTGTGCATTTTTCTAATACCTCTCTGCTAATGAACATTAGTATGATTTATGTATTTTAAAAAGCTTTTTAGTTAACTGTTAAATTAAAAAAAATATCCCTATAATTATGTAGCATGACTGGTAGTGTAAATAAGTCTGACCCTTTATAAATAAGCAGCAGCATAAGGTTACCTATTATATTGTTGCTAAACATATTTACAAAAATGTATATTATACTATTTACAATATGTCCATTTTTATAGATTACTTTTTTTTTTACAGTATTTGGTTTGCAGAATATATAATGTACAGTCATGAGTTGGCTCTGTGAGTTTGTATATGAGTCCATCTGTTTTATGTAAATTGCCCTCCCTGAGGGAAACTAGATCACATTACCTCTTGTCCCGTAAATCAGACCAGCCGGCACTTAAAGGGACATTAAACACTAAATAAATGCTAGAAAAAGAATGATGCATTCACAGAAAAGATTAGTCTGAGAATACCATGTAGATGTATTTTTTAAAGTTTCATTAGCTGTTTAAATATTGACAAAATAAGTGTAACGTTTTAATGTCTATAAAATTATGGGAGCTGCCATGTTGTAACTTGGGTTACCTTTTCTGATGTGGCCAATTAGGGACAGTTATAAATAGATCACTAGAGTGTGCAGCCAATGGCTGTGTGAATTATAACAGTGTTCTGCACTTCCATTTCTAACCGGAACTGAAAAAACTCATAATTTTAGAATGGAATTACAGGGAAAATTGACAAAATAAATGAGTGTATGTATGTGTGTGTATATATGTAAATGTGTGTGTGTGTGTGTGTGTGTGTGTGTGTGTGTGTGTGTGTGTGTGTGTATATATATATATATATATATATATATATATATATATATATATATAATTTTATATTATCATCTCAAAATGTTTAATGTCTCCTTTTTAATAGCTTCATGTACAAATGATTACCCTGTCACATGCTGCTGGATGGGAACTACACACTTGTAATAACTGGGGTTCAGATACTAAAACTGTGCATGTTTATCCACCACTAAAGAAGGTCTGCTACAGGCACATTCCCATCATGTTTATAAACAGCTGGGTCTCTGTAGTAGACTGCATTGGTGACAGGAGGCTGAAGGGGAAATCTATGCTCTCTCTCATTCTACTGGATAAAGCCCCAGGGCACAGTGACATCCATGTGTCTCATTGTGTAGCAATAATCAATAGTCTACAGATATTGTGCAGGAACCAGTTTGGGAAGTAATTCAATCAACAGAAGGACATTTATATAAGGTTTATTTCCATTTATTGCACTTCTACAGAAAACACAATCAATGGGAATTTGAGATAATAAATCTATATTATTATTATTATTATCCGGTACTTGTAGAATGCCAACAGATTTGGCAGTGCTAATTATAATATATATAGTTTGGGATTCATTTCAACATTATAAAAGCAAAGTTGTAGCTTCTATGTATAATCTTGACATTTCCTCACTCATAATTATGCCTGCATTTTACTGGTGCAAGTCAGCTGTTTGAAATCCCTTTAATTCCATGCATGCCATAAAAACGTATTAATCATTGATAATGTAGATTTGGGGATAAGCATCGGAAGACTCTCATAACACGTTTAGCTACAAAACTATGACCTTAGTTTGTAAATATAATGTAGCTAATAGTGATATAGTTTTCCAGTTCAGTAAAATCCAAAAATAATCTATTATATTGAGGGCCTGGGTAGAATGTTATATATGGAAAGTCATCAGACTTCACCTGATCTTGTTCAAATATCATTCACCTGCATACTAGTAGAGTACTACCCCAAGTATTTAAAGGGGCATAAAACCAGGATTTTTTCTTTCATGATTCAAATAGAACATAACATTTTAAACAACTTTCCAATTTACTTCTATTATCAACTTTGCTTTATTTTTCTTGGTATCCTTTATTGAAGGATCAGCCATGCACTACTGGGAGCTTGCTGAACACGTTGGTAAGCCAATGACAAGAGGCATCTATATATGTGCATCCACCAATCAGCAGCTAGCTCCCAGCTCATTCAACAAAGGATACAAAAAGAATGAAACAAATTAGATTTAAAAAGAAAAAAGTAAAATGGAAAGTTGTTTAAAATTGCATGTTCTATCTGAATAATAAAATAAATAATTAGGGTTTCATGTCCCTTTAAATAAATATTCACTTATTGCAGGACAATTTACCACAGCTGTTGCTTCATTGAAATACTTAAAATATTGATTTTGTGGTCTGCTCCCACAACCTCTTTGTGTCATAAAAGATCTGTGTACAGGCACAGCCTAAGAGATAGAGAATTCTCATATTTCCATCCTATACTATGGAGTCTAAACACTAATACTGTTAAGATTTCTCCACTGTACAGAGAACAAGATCATTAAATTACTTAGAAATATATATTTTTTCAACTTGCTGTTGGGTAATAAAGTGGGGTCTTATTAGCAATTATTAAAAAGGTCTCTGGTAGGGTTGCCACCCATCCCTTAAAATACAGAACACTTATAAGTTACACATGCTGCAGGGTGTGCAGGGAGGAATATGAATAGTGCTGTCCATAAACACAATACATGTTCCTCCCTGCACACCATTTTCTTGGTATCTTTTGTTGAAATTAGCGGTGAGCTGGCTGAACGTGCTCGTGCACAATTTCCTCATAGGAATCAATGGGGGAGAGCTGGCTGTAAAAAAACTAACACCTGCAAAAAAGCAGCGTTTAGCTCCTAACGCAGCCCCATTGATTCCTATGGGGAAAATACATTTATGTCTACACCTAACACCCTAACATGAACCCCGAGTCTAAACACCCCTAATCTTACACTTATTAACCCCTAATCTGCCGCCCCCGACATCGCCGACACCTACATTATATTATTAACCCCTAATATGCCGCTCCGGACACCGCAGCCACCTACATTATACTGATGAACCCCTAATCTACTGCCCCCAACATCGCTGACACCTACATTATATTTATTAACCTCTAATCTGCCGCCCCCAATGTCGCTGCAACCTACCTACACTTATTAACCCCTAATCTGCTGCCCCCAACGTCGCCTCCACTATATTAAAGTTATTAACCCCTAAGCCTAACCCTAACACCCCCTAACTTAAAGGGACACTATACCCAAAAAAATTCTTTCGTGATTCAGATTGAGCATGAAATTTTAAGCAACTTTCTCATTTACTCCTATTATCAAATTTTCTTCATTCTCTTGGTATCTTTATTTGAAATGCAAGAATGTAAGTTTAGATGCCGGCCCATTTTTAGTGAACAACCTGGGTTGTCCTTGCTGATTGGTCGATAAATTCATCCACCAATACAAATGTGCTGTCCAGAGTACTGAAACCAAAAAAAAGCTTAGATGCCTTCTTTTTCAAATAATGATAGCAAGAGAACAAAGAAAATTTTATAATAGGAGTAAATTAGAAAGTTGCTTAAAATTGGATGCTCTTTCTGAATTACAAAAGAAAAAAATTGGGTACAGTGTCCCTTTAAATATAATTTAAACATATGAACCTCAGGTCATCTCTTGACACCTTAGGGCATAATTCTTCTGTTTTTTTTTCCTCTCTTTTTGCTATGTTAAGAGTTATTATTATGTGATTATTATAACCATTAACCCCCACTTGGAGGGGACTTGAAAAATCTACTTTTCGGTTACAGTCTATTTTTGTTTTGTTATATGAATGTTGTAAAACCTTAATAAAAAACATTTAAACATAAATATAATTTAAATAAATCTAAATAAAATTACTATCATTAACTAAATTATTCCTATTTAAAACTAAATACCTATAAAATTAACCCTATGCTAGCTACAATATAACTTATAGTTACATTGTAGCTAGCTTGGGGTTTATTTTTATTTTACAGGCAAGTTTGTATTTATTTTAACTAGGTAGAATAGTTACTAAATAGTTATTAACTATTTAATAACTACCTAGCTAAAATAAAGACAAAAGTACCTGTATAATAAAACCTAACCTAAGTTACAATTACACCTAACACTACCACTATAATTAAATTAATTCCCTAAATTAAATAAAATTATCTAAAGTACAAAAAAAACACTAAATTACAGAAAATAATAAACAAATTACAAGATTTTTAAACTAATTACACCTAATCTAATCCCCCTAACAAAATAAAAAAGCCGCCCCAAAATAAAAAAAAGCCCTACCCTACACTAAATTACAAATAGCCCTTAAAAGGGCCTTTTGCGGGGCATTGCCCCAAAGTAATCAGCTCTTTTACCTGTAAAAAAAAAAGTACAAATCCCCCCCCCAAACATTAAAACCCACCACCCACACAACCCACCCAATCCCCCCTTAAAAAACCTAACACCAGACGGGCAGAAGTCTTCATACAGACGGCATCTTCTATCTTCATCCATCCGGCGCGGAGCGGTCCATCTTCAAGACATCCGACGCGGAGCATCCTCTTCTTTCCACGGCTACAACTGAATGAAGGTTCCTTTAAATGACAAGATTGGCGTCCCTTCAATTCTGATTGGCTGATAGAATTCTATCAGCCAATCAGAATTAAAGGGACAGTCTACACCAGAATTTTTATTGTTTTAAAAGATAGATAATCCCTTTATTACCCATTTCCCAGTTTTTCATAACCAACACAGTTATAATAATATACTTTTAACCTCTGTGATTATCTTGTATCTAAGCCTCAGCAAACTGCCCCTTTTTTCAGTGCTTTTAACAGACTTGCAGTCTAGTCAATCAGTGCCTGCTCCCAGATAACTTCTCGGGCACGAGCACAGTGTTATCTATATGAAATATGTGAACTAACACCCTCTAGTGGTGAAAAACAGTTAAAATGCAATCTGAAAGAGGTGGGCTTCAAGATCTAAGAAATTAGCATATGAACCTCCTAGGTTAAGCTTTCAACTAAGCATACCAAGAGAACTAAGCAAAATTGGTGATAAAAGTAAATTGGAAAATTGTTTAAAATTACATTCTCTATCTGAATCATGAAAGTTTATTTTGGCCTAGACTTTCCCTTTAAGGTAGGAAAAATCCTATAGGCTGATGTAATCAGCCAATAGGATTGAGCTGGCATTCTATTGGCTGATCCAATCAGCCAATAGGATTGAGCTGGCATTCTATTGGCTGTTCCAATCAGCCAATAGAATGCCAGCTCAATCCTATTGGCTGATTGCATCAGCCAGTAGGATTTTTTTCTACCTTAATTCCGATTGGCTGATAGAATTGAAGGGATGCCATCTTGGATGACGTCACTTAAAGGAACCTTCATTCACTCGTCGGATGAAGAGGATGCTCCGCGTCAGATGTCTTGAAGATGGACCCGCTCCGCGCCGGATGGATGAAGATAGAAGATGCCGTCTGGAGGAAGACTTCTACCCATCTGGAGGATCACTTCTACCCGGCTTGGATGAAGACTTCTGCCCGTCTGGAGGACCACTTCTGCCCAGTTGGGTGAAGACGTCTCCCGGTAGGGTGATCTTCAGGGGGTTAGTGTTAAGTTTTTTAAGGGGGGATTGGGTGGGTTTTAGAGTAGGGTTGGTTGTGTGGGTGGTGGGTTTTAACGTTGGGGAGGGGGATTTTTAAAAAAAATTTACAGGTAAAAGAGCTGATTACTTTGGGGCAATGCCCCGCAAAAGGCCCTTTTAAGGGCTATTTGTAATTTAGTGTAGGGAAGGGCTTTTTTTTTTTTTTTTTTTTTTTTTTTTTTTTTTTTTGTTAGCAGGATTAGATTAGGTGTAATTAGTTTAAAAATCTTGTAATTTGTTTATTATTTTCTGTAATTTAGTGTTTGTTTGTTTTTTGTACTTTAGATAATTTAATTTAGGGAATTAATTTAATTATAGTGGTAGTGTTAGGTGTAATTGTAACTTAGGTTAGGTTTTATTTTACAGGTACTTTTGTATTTATTTTAGCTAGGTGGTTATTAAATAGTTAATAACTATTTAATAACTATTCTACCTAGTTAAAATAAATACAAACTTGCCTGTAAAATAAAAATAAACCCTAAACTAGCTACAATGTAATTATTAGTTATATTGTAGCTAGCTTAGGGTTTATTTTATAGGTAAGTATTTAGTTTTAAATAGGAATAATTTAGTTAATGATAGGAATTTTATTTATATTTATTTAAATTATATTTAAGTTAGGGGGGGTTAGGGTTAGACTTAGATTTAGGGGTTAATAACTTTAATATAGTGGCGGCAACGTTGGGGGCGGCAGATTAGGGGTTTTATAAATGTAGGTAGGTGTTGTCAATGTTAGCGACGGCAGATTAGAGGTTAATTAAATTTAACTAGTGTTAGTGCGGCGGTTTAGGGGTTAATATATTTATTATAGTGGCGGCGATGTCCGGTTCGATAGATTAGGGGTTAAAACATTTTTTTAAGTGTTTGCGATGTGGGGGGGCCTCGGTTTAGGGGTTAATAGATAGTTTATGGGTGTTAGTGTATTTTTAGCACTTTAGTTAAGAGTTTTATGCTATGGCATTGTAGTGTAAAACTCTTAACTACTGACTTTTAAATGCGGTACCAGTCTTGACAGGAGAGGGAATACCGCCAGTGTTGTGCAGTCACTAGAGGCAGGTGAGGCAGTGCTTCACCTCTCATATGGGCAAAAATATTTTATTTTAAAAAAATAAAATAAAAAAATTGCAATTTTTTTTCCCCAGCATTTTTTTTTTTCACAGATACATGTTGTGCAATGGAGAGGCACAAGCAGGTCTGCCCACCATTACACAACATGCTGCGCCACCTACTGGATGAAAGTGGTTAAGATTATTGCATGTCCCATAATTGCTTATTTGAGGCAGTCCTATTTGGGCTGAACCAATCTAGTGAGAGGCATTAGTCAGTGGAACTTAGGGTTGGGGCTGGATGTTAAATCATATAAAACAAAACAAAAACGGAAAAAAAACAACTTTCATTTATTTTGTTGCTGTGCTGTGAAGCTGCTAGCTTTTGTTAAAGTGAAAAAGAGAGTTCTGTACTTCCCCTCTAAGTGCAGTGCATTGTGCCACTGTCACTTCCTGAATACAGACAGAGGCAGAGCAGGAAGAGATTCAGTCAATAAGCAGTGTTTAAGACACATCTTTGAAGTAAGTTCTACAACCTTAGATTTCACTGAAAAGGATTCTGTTAGTGAAAATTATAATTTAATGAATGTGGTTTAGTGTTTTTTTGTTTTTTTACTCTTTAACAGCAGTTTAATGATCGTTTTTGTATTTTGTTTCCTCAACCTTTACACCCACTAACTTAACAGCTTGCCTTCACTTTCTGAACTCTCTGTAGCTCTGCTGTTTTAGTACTTAAAAATGCAGTGGTCTCTCTCCCTCCCCCCTTGTGTGTGTCTATCTATATCTATCTATCCATCTCTCTCCTTATGTGTTGTTCTCCCCCATGGTCTCTCTTCCTCCCCCTCTGACTCTTTCATCCCTTATGTGTCTCTCTAACCCTCTGTGTTTGATTGTGTCTCTCTCTCTTTCTCTAACCGTCTGTGTGTGATTGTGTGTCTCTCTCTCTAACCCTCTGTGTGTGTCTCTCTCTCTTTCTCTCTCTCTCTAACCCTCTGTGTGTGTCTCTCTCTCTTTCTCTCTCTCTCTCTAACCCTCTGTGTGTGTCTCTCTCTCTCTTTCTCTCTCTCTCTAACCCTCTGTGTGTGTCTCTTTCTCTCTCTCTCTCTCTCTCTCTCTAACCCTCTGTGTGTGTCTCTCTTTCTCTCTCTCTCTCTCACCCTCTGTGTGTGTCTCTCTCTCTCTTTCTCTCTCTAACCCTCTGTGTGTGTCTCTCTCTCTTTCTCTCACTCTCTAACCCTCTGTGTGTGTCTCTCTCTCTCTTTCTCTCTAACCCTCTGTGTGTGAGTGTGTCTCTCTCTCTCTTTCTCTCTCTAACCCTCTGTGTGTGTCTTTCTCTCTCTTTCTCTCTCTAACCCTCTGTGTATGTGTTTCTGTCTACCTTTTATTTATTTAATTAATGAATTGGTAGTGCTATCTGATGGTGTGGCTTTATTTAAAGGGGTGGGGTCAAGCGCCCCACCATCTTTAAATTTCACCAGCCGCCACTGGATCAAGACATTTTTATATTTACTGAATAATGAAAGAATCTATAATCATAATTTGCAGCATTAAAGTAAAAAGTATGTTTTAAACATATTTTAATGGGCATGGATTTCTAGATCTCATAATCAGAGCAAGCATTTTGTTATCTGGCAAGTGTTTCTGTTACATCCTTTAGACTAAAATCAGATGTTTACTAAGTTGACCAGTTTTCCAAGACACCATTTAAAGGGACATGAAACCCATATGTTTTCTTTCATGATTTAGAAAGAACATGCAATTTAAATAACTTTCCAATTTACATCTAATATCTAATTGTCTTCATTCTTTTGATATCCTTTGAAAATCATATCTAAATATGCTCAGTAGCTGCTGATTGGTGGCTGCACATAGATACCTCATGTGATTGGCTCACCCATGTGCATTGCTATTTCTTCTTAGGATATCTAAAGAATGAAGGCGTATCCAAGCCACTGCCTCACCAGCCTCTGACGTCACTGCACGTCGACTACCTCTCACTTTTTGTCAGACTCGTAATACCGGCGCTATGCAAGTCCCATTGAAAAAAAGGATACGCAATTGACGTAAGTGGATTTGCGGTATTTCCGAGTCTGGCCCAAAAAGTGAGCGGTACACTTGTACATGCAAGACTCGTAATACCAGCGGGCGTTAAAAAGCAGCGTTGGGACCGGCCAACGCTGCTTTTTAAGTCTAACGCAAGACTCGTAATCTAGCCAATAGTTTTATTCAAATTTCCAGGGCAGGCAGCACATATTGCACAAGACAGTGTCACACAGTGAGTCACAACAAACTTTATTTGAACTGCCGGCTGCCCCGGAACTTCCCATTTTGGCGCGCAGATAGGCTACAGATCAGACTCCTCCCTCCTGACTGGCTGCACATGCAGTCTCCTCAATTGTCTTGTGACTGCACGTGCAGCTTAAGAGTCGAGTCTGGGAGTCTGCACTGCGAATAAGTGGAGAGAGACGTCTTCTAGTGAGTTGCAGTGCACTGTGGCAGCCACGGTATGTGAGTTCGGGCGGAGGGGGCCGTGTCATTTCCTGTGGGCTCTGAAGTCTGGCTGGAGTGGAGAGAGAGTCTCCCGAGTATCTTCCCTAAAAACAGTAATGAGTAAAAAAATGATTACTACTTGTAAAAGGATCTAGACATAAATCTCTCGTGCAACCTTGGTTTGAACACACTGTTTTTTGTATTTTATTTTTGGTATTAGAAAATGAGTTGACAATTACTGATAGTATGGGATCTTCATTGTCTCTTTATAAATGGGTCATGAGTTATGAGCTATGATAATAGAAGTAAATTGTTTGTAAGTTGTTTAAAATTGTATGTTCTATCCAAATCATGAAAGAAAATGTTGGGTTTTCCTGTTCCTTAAAGTATTATATAGGGAGTCACATTTTAAATTTGACGATTAAACAATGCAATGCATAGTCCCAGCCATTCATATATAGGCTTAATCGCTTATTAAAGATACAGTCTTTCTGACAGTCTATAAGGTTGGCTATCTATCTATGGCAAGCACCAGGCAGTATTAGAGACTCCTCCTTTGCCCTGTTTGTGTGATTTAATTTGCATGAGGAGCAGAGAGAGCGAGACAGTCAGTGACAGAAGTGCAGATAGTCTGCAGACGCGGTCTAGTAATTTAAAGTGTGACACAGTCACATATAGTTTTGCTTATTTTTAAATAACATTGCGCTGATTTTCAGACTCCTAACCAAGCCCCAAAGTTTTAGGAGAATACTGACGTATACCTACTCCAGCTTGCTCCTGTTTGTGTAAAGAGTATTTTCATATGCAGAGGAAGTGTTCCAGCTAACCTTTTCAACAGAGCTAAACTGGAAGCTTCTAAGTAGGTTTTTAAACGGTTTTATACTGGATTCTTAGATCAGTATCTGTGCATATTATTCTTTTTTTATAGTAGTGTCTATTTTTTTTACTATTTTACATGTTGAAAAAAAAAAAAGCCCTTCATGGATTCTTGAACCGGGGCCCTGAGGTTTCTAGTTACGCCTCTGAGCAGGGATATATGCTTAGGAGCCGACCCATTTCTGGAGCACTATATGGCAGCAGTTTTGCAAGAATGTTATTTATTTGCAAGAGCACTAGATGGCAGCGCTATTTCCTGCCATGTAGTGCTCCAAATGCCTACCTAGGTATCTCTTCAACACAGAATATCATGGGAACGAAGCAAGTTTGATAATAGAAGTAAATTGCAAACTTTTAAAAAATGATATGCTCTGTCTGAATCACATAATAAAGTTTTTGGGTTTCATATCCCTTTAAGTTCACTGGATGTGCAAAAATCACATATAAATTCATATATGTACAAAATACAAAGCATTGTTTTATTGTAAAATGGGCTGAACATGGGCGAGTATGATATTTGTCTTTCAAATCCCAGCGTAATTCTGAAAACATTTTCGCACTACAGTTCTCACTGTTTTTTCTCTCCAGTTAAAAGGTGGCGAGCTTTTTAAAATACTCCAAACACGAATTACTCTTAAAGGTAAACCTGTGCATAGGAAAATAACAGCGAAGCTAATGTACAATGCACTATAAACAGCATTATTTGTTTTGTATTAGGCTTAATATTTAAGTTTAAAAATACGTCGGTTTCTCCCTGTGACTGTGTACTTCATCTTCCATTGCAAACCTTTACCTAGCAGAGAGCTCTCATTCATTCTTCTATGGGAGACATCTGGTCACTTACAGGGACAGCCCCTTTTTTATAGGATTCCACGAGGGCTGCCCCTGCAAGTGTTGGAGTGGGAAAACCACATCTAGAACTGCAATTTGTTTTAGATTCAGACCCTTAGAGAGAGGAGACCTGAATTTAGTTTTAGAATTCCAAAGAAACATGAAACCTAAAACTGTTCTTTCATGATTCAGATAGAGTATAGAATTTTAAACAAATTTCCAATTTACTTCTATTATCAAATATGCTTTATTCTCTTGGTATCCTTTGTTAAAGCAGTAGCAATGCACTACCGGGAGCTAGCTGAACACATCTGGTGAGCTAATGACAGAAGACATGTATATGCAGCCACCAATCAGCATATAGCTCCCAGTAGACCATTGCTGCTCCCAAGCCTACCTAGGTAGTTTTTTTTACAATGGATACCAAGAGAGCAAAGCACATTTAATAAGAGAAGTAAATTGCAAATTTGTTTAAAATTGTATGTACCGTAATTATGAAAGAAAAATGTGGTGTTTCATGTCCCTTAAAATGAACACTTAAACCCTTATAAATCTCTTTCAGCTAGATTACGAGTCTTGCGTTATGAGTAAAAAAGCAGCGTTAAGGATCATAACGCTGCTTTTTCACTACCGCTGCAATTACGAGTCTTGTAGGTACAGATGTCCCACACACTTTTTTTTCCTTACCCCAAATCAACTTACGCAATTTGCGTATAGTGTTTTTTCAATGGGACTTCCATAGCGCCGGTATTACAAGCTTTTTTTTTTGAGGCCACAAAGTGAGCGGTACAGCCTATCCCGCAAGATTCGTAACGCATTCTAAAGTCAGTAGTTATGAGTTTTATGCTACAAAGCCGTAGCATAAAACTCATAATTAAAGTGCTAAAAAGTACACTAACACCCATAAACTACCTATTAACCCCTAAACCGAGGCCCTCTCGCATTGGAAACACTAAAATAAAATTATTAACCCCTAATCTGCCACTCCGGACATCGCCGCCACTAGAATAAACATGTTAACCCCTAAACCGTCACACTCCTGCCTCGCAAACACTAGTTAAATATTAACCCCTAATCTGCTGCCCCTATCATCACCGCCACCTACCTACATTTATTAACCCCTAATCTGCCGCCCCCAACGTCTCTGCCACTATATTATATTTATTAATCCCTAAACCTAAGTCTAACCCTAACATCCCCTAACTTAAATATAATTAAAATAAGTCTAATTAAAACCTACAATTAATAACTAATTAATTCCTATTTAAAACTAAATACCTGTAAAATAAACCCTAAGCTAGCTACAATATAACTAATAGTTACATTGTATCTATCTTAGGTTTTATTTTTATTTTACAGGCAAGTTTGTATTTATTTTAACTAGGTAGAATAGTTACTAAATAGTTATTAACTATTTAATAACTACCTAGCTAAAATAAAAACAAATTTACCTGTAAAATAAAACCTAACCTAAGTTACACTAACACCTAACACTACACTACAATTAAATAAATTACCTAAATTAAATACAATTAAATCAATTAAATACAATTACCCAAATTACAAAAAACCCCACTAAATTACACAAAATAAAAAACAAATTACAAGATATTTAAACTAATTACACCTAATCTAATAGCCCTATCAAAATAAAAAAGCCCCCCCTCCAAAATAAAAAAACCCTAGCCTAAACTACCAATAGCCCTTAAAAGGGCCTTTTGCAGGGCATTGCCCCAAAGAAATCAGCTCTTTTACCTGAAAAAATACAAACAACCCCCCAACAGTAAAACGCACCACCCACACAACAAACCCCCCAAATAAAACCTTAACTAAAAAAAACCTAAGCTCCCCATTGCCCTGAAAAGGGTATTCGGATGGGCATTGCCCTTAAAAGGGCATTTAGCTCTATTGCAGCCCAAAGCCCTAACCTAAAAATAAAGCCCACCCAATAAATCCTTAAAAAAAACTAACACTAACCCCCTGAAGATCCACTTGCAGTTTTGAAGATTCGACATCCATCCTCAACGAAGCCGGGAGAAGTCCTCATCGAAGCGGCAAGAAGTCCTCAACAATGCCGTCTGGATGAAGACTTCTGCCCGTCTGGAGGACCACTTATCCTGGCTTATATGAAGCCAATAGGATTGAAGTTCAATCCTATTGGCTGATTGCATCAGCCAATGGGATTTTTTCAGCCTTAATTCCAGCCAATCGGAATCTAAGGGACGCCATCTTGGATGACATCATTTAAAGGAACCTTCATTCGGGAAGAAGACTTTGTGCGAAGAGGATTCTCCGCGCCGGATGTCTTTAATATGGACCTGCTCCGCGCTGGATGGATGAAGATAGAAGATGCCGTCTGGAGGACCACTTCTCCCGGCTTTGATGAAGACTTCTCCCGGCTTCATTGAGGATGGATGTCGGATCTTCAAAACTGTAAGTGGATCTTCAGGGGGTTAGTGTTAGGTTTTTTAAGGGTTTATTGGGTGGGTTTTATTTTTAGGTTAGGGCTTTGCTCTGCAATAGAGCTAAATGCCCTTTTAAGGGCAATGCCCATCCAAATGCCCTTTTCAGGGCAATGGGGAGCGTAGGTTTTTTTAGTTAGGGTTTTATTTGTGGAGTTGGTTGTGTGGGTGGTGGGTTTTACTGTTTGGGGGGTTGTTTGTATTTTTTTTTCAGGTAAAAGAGCTGATTTCTTTGGGGCAATGCCCCGCAAAAGGCCCTTTTAAGGGCTATTGGTAGTTTAGTTTAGACTAGGGTTTTTTTATTTTGGGGGGGCTTTTTTATTTTGATAGGGCTATTAGATTAGGTGTAAATAGTTTAAATATCTTGTAATTTGTTTTTTATTTTGTGTAATTTAGGTAATTGTATTTAATTTATTTAATTGTATTTAATTTATGTAATTTATTTAATTGTACTGTAAGGTTAGGTGTTAGTGTAACTTAGGTTAGGTTTTATTTTACAGGTAAATTTGTATTTATTTTAGCTAGGTAGTTGGTAAATAGTTAATAACTATTTAGTAACTATTCTACCTAGTTAAAATAAATACAAACTTGCCTGTAAAATAAGAATAAACCCTAAGCTAGATACAATTTAACTATTAGTTATATTGTAGCTAGTTTAGGGTTTATTTTACAGGTAAGAATTTAGTTTTAAATAGGAATTATTTAGTTATTAATTGTAGGTTTTAATTAGATTTATTTTAATTATATTTGTTAGGGGGTGTTAGGGTTAGGTTTAGGGGTTAATAAATATAATATAGTGGCGGCGACATTGGGGATGGCAGATTAGGGGTTAATAATTGTAGGTAGGTGATGGCGATGTTAGGGGCGGCAGATTAGGGGTTAATAATATTTAACTAATGTTTGTGATGCGGGAGTGCGGCGGTTTAAGGGTTAATATGTTTATTATAGTGGTGGTGACGGGGGCGGCAGATTAGGGGTTAATAAATGTAGGTAGGTTGCGGCGACATTGGGGGAGGGAGACTGGGGTTAATAAATATAATGTAGGTGTCGGCGATGTTGGGGGCAGCAGATTAGGGGTTAATAAGTATAATGTAGGTGGCGGCGATGTCCGGAGCGGCAGATTAGGGGTTAATAAGTATAATATAGGTGTCGGGCGGCAGATTAGAGGTTAATAAGTGTAAGATTATGGGTGTTTAGACTCGGGGTTCATGTTAGGGTGTTAGGTGTAAACATAACTTTAGTTTCCCCATAGGAATCAATGGGGCTGCGTTACGGAGCTTTA
The DNA here is from genome assembly GCF_027579735.1 of Bombina bombina. Taxonomy (NCBI): domain Eukaryota; kingdom Metazoa; phylum Chordata; class Amphibia; order Anura; family Bombinatoridae; genus Bombina; species Bombina bombina. Next base: position 690,337,714 of record NC_069503.1, on the reverse strand, counting down.
CGCTACTTTATTGCAGGTGTTAGGCTTTTTTTCAGACGGCTCTCCCCATTGATGTCTATGGGGAAATCGTGCACAAGCACGTACAACCAGCTCACCGCTGACTTAAGCAGCGCTGGTATTTGAGTGCGGTATGGAGCATAATTTTGCTCTACGCTCACTTCTTGCCTGTTACTGCCGGGTTTATAAAAACCTGTAATACCAGCGCTGTAGGGAAGTGAGCGGTGACAATAACGTGCAAGTTAGTACCGCACCCCTCATAACGCAAAATTCGTAATCTAGAAGATAATTTTGCAATATTAACTTAAAGTCTGGAATTATTTTATTCTTTTGTATGTATATAATTAATGATAAATTAATATGGAAAAAAATATAATTTAGCTTCTGCTTGAAATGTAAAAAAAAATGTTATTAAAAAAACTAAACTATTTCATTAAAAGAATGAGCAAGTCAAACATTTAACTATTGTTTCAGCATATTTTCTATAACATATTTAAAGGTTTTAAATGTAATATTTGTATTTATTTATTTATTAGTATGAAGCCTATATTAATGAGGATGTATGAGATGTTATGTTTGATATCACTGGCGGTTTAGGTTACATTATGTGTAACACAGGACAGATTATTTTACAAATTACCAAATGGTCAACTGACATTTTGAGAAAGCTAATTCCCTACCACATACCATAGCAATCGGCAAGCAACTGACTCAGCTATGCATAATTATGTATCTAGTTCATCTGTACATTTATACATGTATTTAAGGTTTTAAAGGGACATTAAACACTTTGAGATGGTAATATAAAATGATAAATTGTATTAATAAAAAAACTCAGCAATATACTTTATTTATTTTCCCCCCTTTTCCTTGAAATCCATTCAGAAATCGTGAGCGTTTCAGTTCCTGTTAGAAATGGAAGTGCAGAACACTGTTATATACCACACAGCCATTGGCTGCACACTCTAGTGACCTTTTTATAACTGTCCCTAATTAGCCACTGCAGAGAAGGTAACCTAAGTTACAACATGGCAGCTCCCATTGTTTTATAGACACTAAAATGTTATACTTATTTTGTCCATATTTAAACAACTAATGAAACTTTAAAAAATACATCTGAATGTTATTCTCAGATGAATCTTTTTTTGAATGCATCATTCTATCTAGCATAGTATTTAGTGTTTAATGTCCCTTTAATTTACTAAATAATACCACAAAATGATTAAATATGATTTATTACCACTTCAGCTTAATAATGAATGCATATAATAGAAAATAACACAATACTAGATGATAACATGCAGATGTGACCCATTAAAAGCTACTTTCACATACAAATAACATGCCAAGTTGACAAAAGTTAAAAATAGATTCCGCCATTAATGAAGTTTAAGGTTTCTATGAAAGTCCCTTATTGTATATAAGACTATCTTTATCACAGCATTATCTTTACAAAAAATGTGTATATACAGTACCAATAGCAATCTTACATAAAACACAGACAAAAAAAAGCTTAAAGGGACATTAAACACTAAATAAATGCTAGATAGAATGATGCATTTAAAGAAAAGAATAGTGTGAGAATAACATGTAATTGTATTTTTTAAACTTTCATTAGCTGTTTAAATATTGACAAAATAAGTGTAAAGTTTTAGTGTCTATAAAACTATGGGAGCTGCCATGTTGTAACTTAAGTTACCTTCTCTGCTGTGGCCAATCAGGGACAGTAATAAATTGGTTACTAGAGTGTGCAGCCCATGGCTGTGTGGAATATAATAGTGTTCTGCACTATTATATTCCACACAGGAAAAGGGACAAAATAATGAAAAAATATTGCAGCTTTTTTTTTTTTTAAATAAAGTTTTATATATATTTTTCATTTTAAATTATCATCTCAAAGTGTTTAATGTCCCTATAATGTATTCAGTGGAAACGTATTACATGCATCTACTGAATGTGCTTTAAACATTAAGGGCCAGATTACGAGTGGCGCGCAAATGATAACATAAATTATGCTTACCTGATAATTTAATTTCCTTCTGTATGAGGAGATTCCACGGCATCATTCCTTACTGTTGGGAAATACTGAACCTGGCCACCAGGAGGAGGCAAAGAAACCCCAGCCAAAGGCTTAAATACTCCCCCTACTTCCCTCATATCCCATCCATTCTGCCAAGGGAACAAGGAACAGTAGGATAAATATCAGGGTATAAATGGTGCTGGAAGAGAAAAACTTATTTTGGTCTGCCTGTCGGAGTATACGAGCGGGGGCCGTTGACTCTCCTCATACAGAAGGAAATTAAATTATCAGGTAAGCATAATTTGTTTTCCTTCTTAATATGAGGAGAGTCCATGGCATCATTCCTTACTGTTGGGAAAACTATACCCAAGCAATAGAGGACACTGAATGATGACGGGAGGGGTAAAAGAGATGCGGACCCTAATCCGAAGGCACCACAGCCTGTAAAACCTTTCTCCCAAAAGCTTCTTTGGCAGAAGCAAAAACGTCAAACTTGTAGAATTTTGAAAAAGTATGTAAGGAGGACCAGGTAGCCGCCTTACAAGTCTGATCCATAGAGGCCCCGTTCTTAAAGGCCCAAGAGGAAGCCACCGCTCTAGTGGAATGACCCATAATCCTCTGAGGAGGTCTAAATCCCGCTGACTCGTAAAATAAGCATATAACACTCCTCAACCATAAAGATAAGGAAGTCGAAGAAGCCTTCAGACCCTTACACTTCCCAGAGTAGATAGCAAACAAGGAAGAAGTTTGCCTAAAATCCTTAGTAGCTTGAAGATAAAACTTCAAATCTTGAACCAAATCCAGATTATGAAGTAAACATTCCTTTGAAGAAGAAGGATTAGGACATAAGGAAGTAACCACAATCTCCTGATTGATGTTACGATCAGACACAACCTTAGGGAGAAAACCCAAGCGGGTACGTAGGACAGCCTTATCAGTGTGGAACACCAGATAAGGAGGCTCACATTACAAGGCAGCTATTTCAGAAGCTCTGCTGCCGACGCAATAGCCAATAGAAAAAAAACCTTCCAGGACAACAATTTGATGTCAACCGAATGCATAAGAACAATATTCAAACTCCAAGGTGGAGCATTAGATCTAAAGACAGGTCTGATCCTAATCAGAACGTTAACGAAAGCTTGCACGTCAGGGAGCTCTGTGAGTCTCTAGTGCAGCAAAACAGAAAGGGCCGAAATCTGTCTCCTCAGGGAACTGGTAGAAAGGCCCTTCTCCAGACCTACCTGGGCAAGTCCGAAAAGAGCAACAGTCTGCCCCCTGCATGATCCAGAACCAGATCGGGGGCCGCCCCTTCATGCTGACTTTGACTCGGCAGGCTTCTTGCTCTTCTTGGATTTATTCCAGGACTGAGCCGGCTTCCAAGTACACTTGGACTGCTCGGGCTTTGCAGAGGGCTGCCGACGTTGGGATTTATCAGAACGAAAGGAACTAAAATTAGTACCTTGTCCCTTAGGTTTGTTCTTCTTATCCTGTGGTAAAAAGGCACCTTTGCCTCCAGTAACTGTGGAGATAATTAAGTCCAGGCCTGGACCAAATAAAATCTTTCCCTTAAAGGGGAGGGAAAGCAGTCTGGACTTAGAAGTCATGTCTGCAAACCAGGACTTCAGCCAGAGTGCCCTATGCTTGAACAGAAAAACCTGAAGCCTTAGCATTCAGGCAAATAATTTGCATATTAGCATCACAAATAAAAGAATTAGCTACCCCTAAGGCCTTAATTCTTTCCTGGATCACGTTGAGGGGACCCTCCACCTCGATCAACTCAGATAAGGAGTCGCACCAGTAGGTAGCCGCTCCAGCAACTGCAGCAACAGCCGCTGCCGGTTGAAACAAATATCCTGTATGTTGAAACATCTTTCTTAACAGAGTTTCTATCTTCTTATCCATGGGCTCTTTAAACGACAAACTATCCTCAAGCTGGATAGTAGTGCGTTTAGCAAGCATGGAGATAGCGCCATCCACCTTGGGGATGGAACCTCACAGCTCCAATTGAGAGTCCAGGACCGGGAACAATTTCTTAAAGGAAGAAGAAGGGGAAAAGGAAGAACCAATCCCTTCCCATTCATTCTTAACAATGTTCACCATCTTTACAGGAACCGAGAAAGTTTGTGGTACAACCCTGTCCTCGTAGACCTTATCTAATTTAGGAATCAAATTTGGGCTCTGAAACCTCAAACTTAGCCTAAACTTCCTTCAACAGAAAAAGTGTAAATGTTCAATCCTAAACCTAAAGTCTGGTTCCTCCGCAGCTGGAGGTTTAGAAGCAGCAGATACCGACCCAGAAAGAGCGCCCTCTGAAGTAACAGAGGCGCCTTCATCATCGGATAATCTTGTATCAGATAAATCCAACAAACTAGTTGATGACCCCTGGGAAAGATAGCAATATTTGACCTTTCGCTTGTGCTTAGTAGGGTGAGGTAAAGCACTAAAGGCTGCAGACACCGCCGTTTGTACCTGTGCAGTAAAGTCTGGCCGTAAAAGGCCTGCTCAATATGGAGGATCAGGAAAGCTATGGGAAGCTGCATGTGTATTAAGAGATGACTGTAGGGTGCGCACCTCACATGACGGAGACTCCTTAGAGGTGGATGGCTCAGTGGTATCAAACATATTAACCTTCTTTGACATGATTACTTTATCAAGTCATGTTTAACATAGTTAAAGGGACATTAAACCCCAAAAATGTATTTCATGATTCAGATAGAGGATACAATTTTTAAAAAGTTTCCAATTTACTTCTATTATCAATTTATTTTCATTCTCATGTTATTCTTTGTTGAAGAGATACCTAGGTAGGTAGCGTGCACATGCCTGAAGCACTACACAACAGGAAATAGTGCTGCCATTTAGTGCCCCTGCTAATGTAAAACATTGATGCAAAACTGCTGCTATGTAGTGCTGCAGCCACATGCACACTCTTGATCTTACATTTCTGCTTTTCCACAAAGGATAACAAGAAAACTAAGAAAATGTGATAATACAAGTAAATTAGAAAGTTGTTTAAAATGTTATGTTCTATGTAAATCATGAAAGAAAGAAAAATAATTGGGTTTTATGTCCCTTTAAGAGGGGAGGTATAACGCGGCCTCCTTACAATATAGACAGGTATTAGACTTAAGTAAAGAGGGAGTGCCCTCTAACGCATCAGAATCCCCCATAGCTTGCGCTTTCAAAGCAGACTATTGATTAATAAGAAAAAACAGCACCTTTATACCCCCAATGGCTGGGTCTCTCACCACCTCCTATGACCCAGACCAAACAGAGAAACTGCTTCTTCTCCAGTAAAGCGCATGGTCAGGAAAGAAGAAATAAGTGTGACAACACCCGATCACATGGTGCGCAATGAAGGACCGCCCTTGCTATAATAGCAAAAAAAAGCGCCAAGCCTTTCAGGCTGTGCAGCTCCCAAAACGAAAGTAAAACCCTGTACGTTCCAACATATGCCTGAGCCCAAAAAAAATCTCACACATGTCACAGCTTAATCAAATAAACTTATGTGATTAATCCCCACTCTTCAATAATCTCCCTCCGGAGATATTAACTCTTGATTCCATACAGGTAAAAGGAGCCACACTGTGACCTTGTCTTCTGGCGTTATCATATGTGTAAAAAATGAAACGGTCTTACCGGAATCTATGCCGTGGAACAGCCTCTCAAGTTTGACAGTCTTGTAGCATCGCTCCTGACATGGACTTGAGTGATGGAAGCAGGCAGTGAAACTCGTCAACACTGATTGCTTAGGAGCTGTTAATACGAGTCTGGATAGGTTCACAGAAAGACTCTCCCTGCATTTCCAGACTCTAACTTTCGTCAATGCTGTCAATGAGAGACTCACAAGACTACTTAAAACTCCAGTCCCATTTTGAAGGGCGGATACTAGGGATGGGCGAATGTTTTTTAAAATTCAAAATTTAAAACGAATTTTGATACGTTCGTTCGAATCGAATTTCGAATGTTTATATAACATTCTATTTTCGAATTTTCGTTTTCACATTTTTCAATAAAATTCGAAAATATTCGTTTGAATAATAGAATGTTTAGCTATGTATTCATTCAATTTCGAAATGTAATATTCAAATTCGAATGTGATATTCGAATTCGAATGTGACATTCAAATTTGAAATAGTATTTCTAGTCTACAACTGTGTTTAATAAATGTAATATTCGAATTTGAAATAGTATTTCTAGTCTAATACTGTTTTAAATGTGATATTCGATTTGAATGTGATATTCGATTCATTCGAATGTGACATTCGAATTCGAAATAGTATTTCTAGTCTAATACTGTGTTTTATAAATGTAATATTCGAATTCGAATGTGACATTCGATTCGAATGTGATATTCGATTTGAATGTGACATTCGAAATAGTGTTTCTAGTCTACAATTGTGTTTTATAAATGTAATATTCGAATGTGATATTCGAATGTAACATTCGAATTCGAATGTGACATTCGAAAACTGTAAATAACATTCGAAAATCGAATTTTTAAGAATATTCGTTCTTATCAACATTCTATTATGTGAATCGAATTTCTACAATAACATTCGTTCTAACATTCGAATTCGGATATAAACACATTCGCCCATCCCTAGCGGATACCCTTCATAAGGAACTACTCCGAATCTTGTGACACTTCTCTGCCAACCTCCTGTGACGAAAGGCAAAGAATGACTGGGATATGAGGGAAGTAAGGGGAGTATTTAAGCCTTTGGCTGGGGTTTCTTTGCCTCCTCCTGGTATCCAGGTTCAGTATTTCCCAACAGTAAGGAATGATGCCTTGAACTCTCCTCATATTAATAAGGAAAAGGGGTTTATCGCGAGTGTTTGCGCTCGTCTGGCTTATCACTGGTAAATGTAAAGTAAATGCGATCACTTGAGCGCAATCGCAATTTTTGCTAGAATGATTACCACGTCCTCAGAGCTCTGGTTAACTGTTTTGCAAAACAAAAAAGTTGCACAAAACATCAAAAATGTATTACAAAGTAGAGTTACACTCACAATAACACCATCTACTAAAAATTATTCACAAAAATAATGCACAAAAAATATACACATATAAACACACAAATATATATGCACACACATATATACATACATAAATATATATAAATGCATTGGAGCCCTTTGAAAACTCAAAATCATATTTATGCAATATTCATTTGTAATAAAGTGTTATAGTGTGTATTTACTGTAAATATGTCACATTCCAATGTCCTGCACATAGCAGAATATGTTCTATTTTTTTTATACATAGATATTCCTATATATATATGTATATATCTATAGCTATATATAATCATGTGTGTGTATATATATATATATATATATATATATATATATATATATATATATATAGGTATAGATATAAATTGTACAAAAAAAAATCATATATATGTAGAAATATTAAGTTATGAATAAATAGAAAATATTCTTGTATGTGAAGAACATTGGAATGTAAGATATTAATATTTTCATGTCGGGTTAGCGCACATGTGAATATGCGATCAGTTTGCGCAAGGGTGGGGTGTTTTGTTTCCACTTTATTTTTCTCCATTAACTTCTATGGTGGAATACGTCGTGAATATGCACGCAATATTGTAAGTTCGGCTATTTGCGCTTGTTAGGTTAGTACGTGACGGCCAACAGTTTACTTTCAACTCAAAATGCCAACACAACCCTACGAGCACAAAAAGCTAACTTCTAGCGCAGTTCATGCTCGAGCAAGAGCATTAAAGGGACAGTCTAGTCCAAAAAAACCTTTCTTGATTCAGATAGGGCATGTAATTTTAAACAATTTTCCAATTTACTTTTATCACCAATTTTTCTTTGTTCTCTTGGTATTCTTAGTTGAAAGCTTAACTTAGGAGGTTCATATGCTAATTTCTTAGACCTTGAAGGCCACTTCTTAAGAATGCATTTTAACAGATTTTTCACCACTAGAGGGTGTTAGTTCATGTTTTTCATATAGATAACACTGTGCTCGTGCACGTGAAGTTACCTGGGAGCCATCACTGATTGGCTAAACTGCAAGTCTGTCAAAAGAACAAATAAAGGGGCAGTCTGCAGAGGCTTAGATACAAGATAATCACAGAGGTAAAATATATATAAATATGAGGCGGAGCCAGCGCTCAGAGGAGATGGCTGCACGTATGTGAGCTCTGGTCTCCCTGCAGGGCAAAAAGCAGCCTAAATATGTATGCAGATAACCCCAAATGTCTGGAAACGCAGTTATATAAGTCCCGGACTCACATATCCGACTGGGGACTAAATCGGAAAGAAATTGGAGAAGCAGTGCAGTTTTTGCAGCAACGCCAGCTTAATACACGGATATGAGCCATGCGTGTGGGCCGCAACTAAACACCGGAATGTACCGCTGATCAATCGGCCATACGAGGAGACACAGGTGCCACCATCAAGCGGGGGAGTGCTCAGATGAGCGGAAGGTGAGATAAGGAGATGTTATACATCAGTGAGCTGTTGGGGCTAATTTGAAATAAACAGTCACCTAAATGGATAAATGTGGCGTCCGCCATCTTTGATTCTCCTATAGAGTTTATGATATTTAATCTAGCATTGAGGCACCTTAAGAGCATCGAAGCTGGATACAGGGACACCGCAAAAAAGTATGATGCATAACACCCTGCCAGTATATTGCAGTTGAAGCACACGCCATCACCAGCTTTTTATGTATACATCAATACTATTCTAATTTCCATGGAAGATTTACCGACAATACACACAAATCTGCTATGAGATACAGTTAATAAACTGGGAAGGGAGAGCAGCTTTTTCGAGCAGTATTAAAATTTATTTGGTGTTGGAGATTAAACTTTCTATATAGCTATACACTGCACTGAGCATTCTGTTACACCTGCATAGTGGATTTCTTTGCGCTATAATATTCAACATGTCTCCTAGAAAAGGCAGCAAGTCAGAAAAAGCAACTAAAAAGCAGGATGCAGCTACTCCCTCTGTAAACAACTTTTTTAAGCAATTAGAAACTACAGCCCTGAAGATAAACCCACTAGAAGCCAGAAATGATGGCTCTTCCACACCATCAGACTCAGAGGGGGATTGCCCCGATTCAGCTGTTCAAGTACCCAGGGCCTTATTGGACTCACTGCCTTCTAAAAAAGACTTTTCCACATTAATTTGTCAAGTAAAACAATGTATTAGAGAGGAGATTTCTGAGATTAAAAAAGATCTCTCAGACATGGGTCAGAGGGTGGAGAAGCTGGAGGATAGTGCAGACCTCACCTACTCTAATATAACATTTCTCCGGTCTAAAGTTTCTTCTCAAGATGATATAATTTCACAAATGGAAAACAAAATAGATGATCTGGAAAATCGAAGTCGCCGTGGCAACATTAGAATCAGGGGAATCCCAGAGTCTGTTGCCTCAGCAGAATTAGAAGATTATCTACAAGGTCTTTTTACGTCTATAATTGGGGTTGAACCTGAAGCCACAATAGCTTTGGATAGATTCCACAGAGCATTGCGTGCAAAACCATTAGGAGACCAACCTCCAAGAGACGTCATTGTGAAAATCACAAGCTACCAGATCAAAGAAGAAATCATGAAGAAAGCCCGTCAGAAATATCCACTCAGGTTTAGAGCAGAACCTATACAATTATATGAAGATTTGACTCCAAGAACCCTACAGAAAAGACGGGAATTCAAACACCTCACGGCAAAGCTGCGGCAGCTTAACATTCCTTACAGATGGGGTCACCCATTTAATTTGCAAGTACCATGGAAGGGTAGAAGATTGGTATGTAGCACGACGGAAGACATAACACGAATCTGTAAAGATCTGGGCATCATCCTTCCAGAAACACAAGATGAGACTCATCAGCCAGAATCAGCGGAAGCACATCAAGCACCACCACTCCCTCAAAGATCAGAATGGAGGAAAAAATCAGCTACAACACCTAATAAAGATCTCCAAGGTGCTGGACATTCAAAGTCCTTGGGAAGGTGAACTATTACAAGATGGTGAATGTTTTATACTTGTTTATTACTGAGTGTGCTTGTTAGCACTACAACCCCGGGCCCGGGTGCCCGCCTGTCCGGACCTACCCTGGTACTCTGCGATGGGGGGGTCTGGGCGGATGGGGCCTAGTGTCCGGGGTCGGGAGAGGTGAACCCTGTCGGCAGCTGACAACTGTAAGTCTGAGTAAAGGGCTGGATGTGGTAAAGTATTTAATTGATAAATATAACTCGCCTCACTGTATGCTATAGATCTGTATTGCATTGCTGACCACTATGCTCAAGATACCTACTGTTTAAAGTTGTTAGTCACATTAAACCTAGTCCCCCTAGTTTACTATGTAAAGTTCAATCCCAGGTTAATCCCAGGTTTTTCTGATGCAACATAAGATATACTATATGCATATAATCTGAGATACAATTAAGATGCCCTTTAGGGGTTGGTGTTCCCCCTTTAAAGAATGCTGTTTTTGTTCTTTTTAGTTGCACCAGTTGTGCAAAGATTGTTTTGAATGTATTTAGTTTAATTTATATCTCTACACTCTGCCACTGGGTACATTTTCAATTTGAATCTGCAGATCACGCTAGGAGTCATAAGATAAAAGCTTTGTTAGTATTTATTGTACGGGATGCCAAACCTTAATGCACAAACCATACGGCTCATAACCCAAAATGTAAAGGGTCTTAACTGTCCTAATAAGAGGTCGATGGCCATCCGGGACCTCCGCAAAAGAGGGGGCGAAATACTATTATTGCAAGAAACGCACTTTAAAACTGGTAGTCTCCCTAAGTATTTTTCCTCACACTACCCCCAACACTTTCATAGCACGAACTCCCATAAAAAGACTAATGGTGTTAGTATATTAATACATAAATCTATCCCATTTAAACTTCAGCATATAGACAAGGACAAGGAGGGTAGATATTTAGGCATCATGGGCCTGATGTATGGCAAACCGGTAACCATTATAAACTTATATGCACCTAACACAAGACAAGACCAGTTCTTCTCCCGCTTTTCCAACAAAATCGCTGGCCTAGCTAAAGGCCCCTTGATTGTTGCAGGAGACTTTAATATCCCCCTGGTACCTGCATTTGATAGCTCTAACCCCAGCGCACGACACAGTCCAAAAATGCTCCATTCCATATGGAAAGATATCAAGGAGCTAATGCTTCATGATACATGGAGGTACACACACCCACAAACTCGAGATTACACCTTTTTTTCAAACCCACAAAAAAGCTATTCTAGGCTCGATTATATACTGGTAGATCACATTGCACTATCGCTAGTCAAAGGTGTCAATATCAAGCACACGGTGTGGTCGGACCATTCATCAGTTGAATGTTCGATGGCATGGCCTGCTATTCCCCTCAAACCTTTTACATGGAGGCTAGACAACTCACTGTTGGCCGACCCAAAAGTAGTGGAGTCACTCGCTGAACAATTGGACACTTACTTTTCACTCAATAATACCCCAGACGTCAGTCCCACAACGGTTTGGGAGGCCCATAAGGCTTACATCCGTGGTGAATTTATTAAAATCAAGGCCCACAAACGTAAAGAATCCATTAAGGAATACCTCAAATTAGCACAAGAGGTCTCTGAAGCAGATCTATTGTTAAAACTCAATCCCGATGATAATGGCCTAGCCAAAGCTCTTCAAGAAAAAAGGGAGAACCTAAATACCCATTTACAACTGGAGTCAAAAAGACATCAACTATATATTAAACAAAAATTTTATGGCGAAGGTAATAGAACGGGGAAACTCCTTGCTAGGGCCCTAAAAAAGCAACATGCAGGCTCATATATTCACTCTCTTATGACAGCACATAATACCACAATAGAAGACACTAAATCTATCAAGGAATCCTTCAAAGCATATTACCATAGGCTTTATAATTTATTTCCTAATAGACCCCATACCCTGCACAAGCTAAAATGTGAGAAATATTTAGAAAACATTCCCTTACCCAAACTCACTGATACTGAAGTATCCATGCTGGAGGCCCCATTCTCCAGTAGGGAGATTCTGGCAGCTATAAAGGAGATGAAGCCAGAGAAAGCTCCGGGACCGGATGGCTTTGGCAACCGGTATTATAAAATATTCAGGGCTCAACTTACACCATACTTGCTAACTATGTTTAATCAAATATCAGACTCTGTAGTATTCCCAGATACCATGATGCAAGCCCATATCTCAGTACTTCCCAAACCGGGCAAGGACCCTGTAACCCCAGCAAATTTTCGACCAATTTCCTTATTAAATGCAGATCTCAAAATATACGCCAAAATTATAGCAAACAGAATAAATGCAATTCTACCTAAGTTAATACACCACGATCAAGTTGGCTTTGTCCCACAAAGGGAAGCTAAGGATAATATATGTAAAGTACTAAATTTGATGGAATATATTAAAAAAACAGACACCCCCTCCATATATCTCTCCACCGATGCTGAAAAAGCGTTCGACAGGTTAGATTGGACTTTTTTACAAGCCACTCTTCAAAGATTCGGATTCCCTACAAAAATTATCAAAAAAATTCTTGCACTATACACTAATCCAACCGCCCAAATTAGGGTCAATGGGGACTTGTCAGATCCTTTCGAAATTCGAAACGGTACGAGACAAGGATGCCCCCTCTCCCCCTTACTTTTTATACTGTCACTAGAGCCATTGGCTATTCAGTTACGTAACAACCCTAAAATAAAAGGTATTACCATACAGGATCAAATATACAAACTGGCATTATTTGCCGATGATATTCTCATGACCATATCAGAGCCTTTACAATCACTCCCCTACATCCAACAAGAACTACAATCCTATGGGACAGTGTCCAACTTCTCGATAAATGCTAATAAATCAGAACTTTACCCGATAAATATTCCCGAAGCAGAGGTGGGGGTGATTCGGGGTCTATACCCATATAAAATTCAGAGCCAAGCACTAAAATATCTGGGAATATTTTTATCCTGTAATAAAGAAATTTTGCGAAAATGTAATTATGGTCGCTTGCTGGATGAATTTGAGAGTCTAGTATCCTCCTGGCTTCCGAGAAAAAACATTTCTTGGCTGGGGAGAATTGCGGCCACTAAAATGACCCTGTTACCGAAAGCCCTATATGTTATGCAGGCATTGCCAGTCCCTGGTGTCACATCAGATATTAGTAAAATGCAAGCTATTATAGATGCCTATATATGGCATAGAAAACCTCCAAGAATAGCCAAGAGTACGCTATATAGACATAGAGATGACGGGGGCATGGGAGTTCCAAATTTGCATCTCTATAAGTTGGCGATCACCCTAAATAGGGTAGTAGAATGGTGCAGACAGGGAAATGATTTCTATAAAAGAAATGTCCACTTAGAATCACAATTGTTGAAAACTACCCAGATGGGGGGACTCTGTTGGGCACCCCAAAAAACCCCTACGGACATTTCTGCGGCCTACCCAATTATTAAGGAAACGTGGTCAGATTGGCTAAAAATCCGCAACAAATATAAGCGCATATCATCCCCTTATTCACCACTAACAATTTTAGACCAGAATAAAGAGCTTTCACCCTGTTTCTTGGGGACGAAGCAAAACTCACAGACACTAATAAAATTGACTGATCAGATCCCGGTTTTTTTGGTGACAGATCAGGGACAGATAGCGCCGAGAAACACTTTGTTGACACAAGGTCTTGCACATTTTAGCTCCTGGTTTGCCTATCATCAGGTTCGTCATTACATTTATACACATAAACATAAACAAGACATGCTTAGACCACTCACGACATTTGAACACCTATGCACGTCACAACAGCCCCCTAAAAAAGTAATATCTGTGATGTATAGAGATATGCTTCAAGCGCAATATTCTACTAAGCCTAATTATACACTTAGATGGGAAAAGGAGATGGGGAATGAATTCTCACAAAAACAATGGGCCAAATGGTTCCAGGCAACAGCGAGATCAGCACATTCAGCAACAGCACTTGAAACAAATATCAAGATTCTTACTAGATGGTATTTAACCCCCAGCAAATTGAAACATATGTTCCGCAACGCCAGTAATAGATGCTGGAGAGGCTGTGATCAAGAAGGTACAATGTACCATATCTGGTGGGACTGTAACGTAATACGCCCATACTGGACCCAAATATATGAACAAATTAGCAAAGTTGTAGGGATGGCCCTGACTCCCTCTTCTGAGGGTATCCTGTTTAATGCTGATCCACACATTACATGTAAAATTAGGAAGAGCTTATTCCAAATATTAGTGAATGCAGCAAAAAGGCTGGTACCTAGGTTCTGGAAGAAAATGCAGACACCTACACTTACTGATTGGTTGGTTCTGGTGAAAAACACTATGATACTGGAGAGACTTCATTACTTTAAACTGGGACGCCTAGATTTCTACCATGATATGTTACTTTTATGGGAACAATATACGTATGCTAATTGGGCAAATCAAAGATAATCTCCTACTGTGATGTAGTATGCTTAGCTGATGATAATCCTTTGGCAGAATACTTATCATTCCTATTACACTGTTGGTTTGTTTGTGGTTCTTTCTTTTGTGTTCGTTTTTCTTGTTTTAGTTTCCTAAATTGTATATATAAACTCCCACAGAGACAAGTTCAACGAGGGGGATAAAATAACTTGAATTGAGCAAAACTAGATACACTGTATGGACTACCATTTGAGCAAGGACAATTTTCTTGGACTCTATACTCGAGCCGTCCGCTTGAGTCATAATGGGAATAACCTTGAAGGGTATACATTGGTAACAACTTCGGCTATGTATTTGAGCTTTGTATCCCAAGACTGCTTTTCAATGTACAGTCATGATTGTATTAATCCATTCTTGTTATGTTGTATGACTTTTTGTTCTTTTTTGAAGCACAATAAAGGAAATTTGAAAAAAAAAAAAAAAAAATATAACTGTGTTGGTTATGCAAAACTAGGGAATGGGTAAACAAGGTATTATCAATATTTTAAAACAATAACAATTCTGGTGTAGACTGTCCCTTTAATTAGCGCTCCACTTGTAATCTGGTCCTAGGCGTTAGAACATAATATCAATCCCAGTAATATGGATCAAAATAAACCCATATAAAATAAAATGTATCATATAAAGCCAAAGCAAGAAAATCAATTGCCTACAAGCAAACAAACCTATTGACAAAATCAATATCCATCGACATACTGCAGTTAAATTATTTATTGCTTTCCTATCCCTTTATCTTCATCTAACATTACTCCTGCAGCTAAGCATGTGCATCTTCTGTAGCTATTACCCTCAGCAGGATCCTGAGAGCTTTTATGCTTTTCTTTTTGTAATTATGGCTGACTCATATACACCACACATAATAAATAAGCAATATAATGTAAAACCCATATAAGTGAATTTCCCTAATGCTGTGTAATTGCAAACAACACTGGGGGTTTATAACTTAACTTAACCCTTTTGTTGCTGAGCTATTTCACACCGTGTGCTAAATCCATTTTAAGGATTTTCAAATAATTTGTGCTTTTATTCTCAGCAGAAGACTTTAGCTTGGAGAGACCTCAAAGCCGCCCCTACAGCCCCTCTATTAGCTTCATACACACAACAATTTACACCACTGCCCAACAACCATTCTGTCAGGCCATACCTCATAAGATCTCATACCACTGACACTGAAACCTCTCTGTCAGTCCCTTTATCCCCCGGGACCTTGGCTGCTGTTTACCTCCTTTCAAACACTGCTCTCAGGGCCTTGCATTGCTGAGGTTTGTGGAGAAAACAATAGTTCTGGCACTAGTTGCCACACTGCCTGATAGCCAGGCCAAAATGATAGATAGATTGATAGATATATAAGATAGATAGATGATAGATTAGATAGATAAATAACCATCACAATATTGCTCTACAAAAAAAGATACTCAGGCATTGCTTTTTTTCAGCTAGGAGATTCCATTTTTTCTATCGCCTGGAAAATAAGCTTGTTTTGCTGCTAACAGGAAGCTGCTTGAGTCATAAAAGTATTAGTCATACCACTTAAGCTTGAATAATAGAAGGTCAGTCGAATTTTGTTCTGTATTATAATTTCTGGGTCTATTAGGCCCTTTATCTTCATATATTGAATATATAGTTAATTTCAGAGTAATGGGCAGTGTGAAACAATCACATGCATACAGTTGATAATTACACAAATAAGTCGGCTTTGTTGACCTCACCAAGCTCTCCAGCTCATTCAATAGCTAATTTCTCTTTTCTTTAGTAAAATAGCTACACATAATAATATAAAAATAGGCAAATCTGAAGAGGCTTCTTAGTTATTTTTTCCCATTGCCATTGGATCTATTTTTTGTCTAGTGTGTCAGGGGAGAAATTAATGATCTTCTATAGTTTCTACAAACTTTTCACCATATTCATCTTCACCATTTGCTTAGTGTTCTCTAAATATAATTTTTATTTCTTATGGGTGATTCAGATTTTGCTCATCCAAGACATTTTAATTTGAGAACATATCGCTACTAACTGGAGGGAAAAGGAAAATCAATTATTCAGTTACCTACTGAAAGATCCCAGGGCTAACTACACTGTAAGGCAAAATAAGACAACTGCCTTACAGCACTGCAACTAGGGATCATCAAAATTAAAAAAATATAATTGTAAATGTGATTATTGGGAAAATGTATCAAGATTATAGGCGGAAAAGCTCTCAAGTAACAAACCTGGCACCTGCAATCTCAGCTTGTGATGCATAATCGGTTGGCAAAATGTAGCATTGCACAAGAGATTTAATGTTACACAAAAGACAACATAATAATTGAGACATACATTAAATATTTTCTACTAACTTCTATATCCCTTGAAGGTAAGTAGCTCAATCAAGTTAGGGCAGCACCCAATTGAATTTAAGCAGCTCTCATCCTATTGGCTGATTTGAATTTTTCAGCCAATAAGAATGCAACAGTACCCCAATATAAAAGGGCTACCTTGCATTCAAGCTTCAGTGTGCGGCGATGATCGCATGAAGAGGAGGCTCTGCGCTGGATGTCGTCGTCACCGCTAGTCCTGTTCAGTCTGTGCCGCCACAGCTCCACGCCACCGGACTAATTCTCTTTTCCCACACTCTGCCCTGTAGCTGCTAGTAACTGAATTATTACATGTAACAGAGCACAGTCATGGTGCTCTTTCCTCCACTACCTCCCCTCTGCCTCTCCCACACATGCGGTGCTGATCATAGTCAGTCTGCAGAAGCCAGGAGTAAACTGAAGCCAGTACACCCACAGTAGTAAGGTAATAGGGACAGAGGGGCTTTGGCCCTGATATTGTGTGATCAGAGTTGGCTATCAGAAGGGAGAGGCAAGGATGGGCTCTGCATCAAGTTATGTGTGATTTATTTAAATAAATGTTTACCAGCTTCGTGCTTTAGAAGCTTAACCAGACATCTACCCCCATGAAATTATATTATTTTAAGTGCTTTGAACTTATTAATTTAATTATATCACATTTATTTGTTGCTAATAAAGAGATAGGTCTTTTTTTGCACATACTAATTTTCACATATTTAGAGGTTTAAAGGGACTGTCTATATGAAAATATTTATTGTTTAAAAAGATAGATAATCCCTTTATTACGTTTTACCCCTGTGATTTACCTTTTATCTAAGCTTCTGCAGACTGCCCCTTATCTCAGTTCTTTTGACAGACTTGCATTTTAGCCAATCAGTGCTGACTGACTATATATACTCATACAGTGTACCATGCACAGTGTATTGATTCCGATAAACATTATATAGTTTACATTAAAATTCCATTTTAAACAGCCTTATTTTATTTATTATTTGCTATGTGTTTCACTTGTTCTGTTGTTTTGATTATTAAATATTGAATTTCAAAGTGGCGCAGTTGCTGTTCCTGGGGCCTCTGGCTTGTACTTGACCGCTGGACCAAAAGTTGCCAGTCCTCCATATGGTCATTTAAAATATTGGTGGGGGCTGCTCTGCCTTAAAATAGCCAGGCCTATTTTTGGTCCCAGTCCGGTCCGTCTTATATCGATCGCCATTCTGCAATCGCAGGTGTTAGTTTTTTCTAACACTTTCTCCCCATTGATGTATATGGGGGAAAACGTGCACGAGCATGCCAAGTCAGGCCTTGGCTATTGTGGGGTATGGAGCTTATTGCACAATAACGCACAACAAAAGAAGGTTTTTCAGTAACTTGTAATGGCAGCGCTATGGAGAGTGCGTTACCGCTCATTTTTTTGCGTTTTTTACGCACCCGGTTTAGCCCATAACTTGTAATCTTGATGAATGACAGCAGGCGTGTATAGTCTATTGGTTAGATCACTTCATTAGAAAGTTTCAACCCCTTTATTTGACTTGTATGTCGTAACGCACTATACAGAAAACATTGTCTAAATGATAGGAAACAGCAGCCACTTTATAAATATGCTAGAAGTAAAGGAAATTACCTTTTTTCAGAAATAAGTAATTAAATTTTTATGACATGGAAGATAAAAAAGCAGTGCTCTTTAAAAGCAGAGAGATTTCTCATATATATTCAATGGTTATTTTATTATGTCTTTAACATATTTATTATTTTTACAAAAGTATTCAAATGTTTATAGAAAGTTAAATGGACCATTAAATACAGTAACATGTCATAATTAACCAGTACACAATAAATAGACAATGTAATAGCACTTAGAGCCCAATGATATAAAGGTCTCTGGGCTGGCCAGAAATACTCACCAGTACTTCTATTTCCCTGGTGGAATGATCTAAAGCCACTTTTTACCCTGAAAAAAGGGTGTCTCGCTAAAGGGCGTATACTGCATTTTCATATGTGAAGGAGATGCATACATTATAAAAGTGAACAATGAAAATCGGAATTTAAAAATCTTACAAAACGAATAATTGAATCATTCACATGAAAATACGCAGGAAAAATTTGCATTGTTAAAGGGACAGTCAACACCAGAATTTTTGTTGTTTTAAAAGATAAATAATCCCTTAATTACTAATTCTCCAGTTTTGCATAACCAACACAGTTATAATTATACACGTTTTACCTCTGTAATTACCTTGTATCTAAGCCTCAGCAGATTGCCCCCTTATTTCAGTTCTTTTGACAGACTTGTAGTTTAGCCAATCAGAGCTGTTTTCATGGTAAATTCACGTGCGTGAGCTCAATGTTATCAATATGAAACACGTGAACTAATGCCCTCTAGTGGTGAAAAATTATCAAAATGCATTTAGATTAGAGGCGGCCTTCAAGGTCTAAGAAATAAGCATATGAACCTCCTAGGTTTAGCTTTCAACTAAGAATACCAAGAGAACAAAGAAAAATTGGTGATAAAAGTAAATTGGTAAGTTGTTTAAAATTACATGCCTTATTTGAAACATGAAAGTTTTTTTTTGGACTTGACTGTCTCTTTAAGGTGCATCAAAAATTGGAACAAAATTGTTCTCCAAAATCCATATTTTATCATAAAAACTTAAAATTTGTACGTAAATTACACAGGAATACATAAAAGGTAATTATTGTTTGTTTTGTTATAAAATGGACTGAACATGAGCGTTCCATTGGTGTGTATGAAATTGTCTCTCAAATCCCAGCAAAATTATCTAAACATTTCCACCCCACAGGTCTCTCTGTTTATTTCTCGCAAACTAAAAGGTGGTGAGGTTGTGACAAAATATGCAAAATACTTAATACCCTAATAAAAAAAAAACACATGCATACAAAAATAGAGGTGATTGTAAGATGCCATACGCAGAAAACAGTGCAACGTGATTGTTTTTTTTAAGATAGATTTAATTTTTAATTTGTGCTAACTGCGCTCTACCCAGTGACGTTTCCCTTTCTATAGGAGACTTTGCTCTTGCAGGAATTCCCCCTTTTTTTTTTAGAAAATCTCAAGAGGCCAGCCCCTGTGAGGGTCGGCGATAAAAACCACGTCTGATCTGGTGAAGTTTAGATCATCAGGCCCTTTTTCTAAATATCAAATTAACAGCAATAGTTTTTTTTAAGACAAATGTATTTTCCCCCCATTTGCTGCCCCCTGTATCATGTGACAGCTATCAACCAATCAAAGGCTAGTATGTATATAAAAAGACTGTGCAAAATTTGATATTAGAAATAAATTGGAAATTCTCTTAAAACTACATGCTCTATCTGAATCATGAAAATGTAATTTTGACTTTAGTGTCCTTTTAAGCAATTAAATATGGCAATATGTTAATAATATATTTATATAAAATGTTAAAGGAGCAGTAAATTTACAAACTAATGTTATATAATTCTGCACATAGTCCCTAAAAAATGCCCCCCTTAAGTTACGTACAAAATATCTAAAATACCTCGGCATATCTAAAATACCTCGGCATATCTAAAATACCTCGGCATATCTAAAATACCTCGGCATATACAAATCAGATTTACGCAAATATAACTACAGGAATTTAATCTCAGAATTCCAAACCCTGACTTCTGACTGGCTCCCTATGAATATTTCTTGGTTAGGAAGAATACATGCAACAAAAATGATCCTCTTACCCAAAGCCCTTTATATCCTTCAGACAGTTCCAATCCCACGTACACAAAGAGATCTTGCTACCTTACAAAAAATTATAAATGACTACATATGGAGATGAGGACCTCCACGTATTAACAAAAACACTCTCTTCAAACCCCCTGTTGAAGGTGGTTTGGGGGTCTCTCACCTTCACCATTACTAGCTAGCAGTTTCCCTACAAAGAATTTCAGACTGGTGTAGATTTGAGGGCCATAACTCAAAGAGGTGTATTCAAATTGAATCTGTCATGATCACTCCTCATAATTTAAGCAGCATAAGCTGGAATCCGGTATTTTTTAATAAACACTCTATATCCTCCTCTTCTATCTCCAATGAAACCTGGTCGGACTGGAGAAAAATTTGCAATTCATCTAACAAAATTACCTCTAAATATTCTCCACTGTTTTCTTTAGAAAAATAGCGCTTAAGAGGTGACATGATTACTTTATATAAATATATTCAAGGCCCATATACAGAGATGGCAGAAGCTCTGCTTATTCCAAGAAAATTGTTTGTGACAAGAGGTCACAATTTACGGTTGGAGGAAAGGAGATTTAATCTCCTGCAACGGAAACGTTTTTTCACTGTAAGAGCAATAAAATAGTGAATGCCAATACCCTAGATACATTTAAAAATTGTTTGGATACATTTCTGTCTATAAACAAAATTCATGGATATGATTGCTAGTATTAAATGGGTCACCTTTTAGTGGGATTATTTAAGCTTAACTGGAGCTTTTTGTATATATTTTAGATTTGTATAGGTTGAACTCGATGGACTTCTGTCTTTTTTTAACCTCATCTACTATGTTACCACTCTTCTGAATAACCCAGAATTTCCACCTGGAATAAGTTCAGAAACAGCTCTCACCCCAGAGTTCTCACAGTCCCTCCCTATATACACATTGACAAATTACTCCAACAATATTAAAACTAAACACCAGCTTAGATCACCCCTTCCTTCCCTCTTGGTTCAGAAAACCTCAGCTGAGACACTTTATATCTCACAGGTTCAAAAGTGACCTGTTAAGACCTATCACGACTTTTGAGCGCATGTGTACAACTAAAGAGAATACAAACAGAATGATCTCTAAGTTATATAAACTTACTCTATCATATACTTTCCCCCAGCCCCCCTCATACTCGCAAACTTGGGATAGGGAACTTGATACCAATACAACTCCTAAAGAATAGGCCCTCAGATTCTGAAATTTATCCCACTCGGGCCACTCTGCCCAAGAAAAAGAAACCAACATTAAGATAATGACGAGGTGGTATCTGACACCAACCAAAATAAAACACATCTACAAAACATCCACGGGCCTATGCTGGAGAGGTTGTCTCCAGGATGGTCATATCTCACATATCTGATGGGAATTAGATCACATAAAAGTGTTCTGGACTAATGTCTTCAATGGTATCAACAAATCTGTAAACACACATATAGTCCCTAGCCCAGAAATAATAATGCTTAGTCAGCCTCCCAACATCACGTGCAAAATTAGAAAGCACAAAACCAAACAATAGGAAACAGCAATCAGTCGTTTTATAATGTGCAAGTGCAAGGCAGGAGACTCACTGTTAGCCTCAAATACTGCATAAAAGAACACAAAGTCCCACAGCACATAAAAGTATAACTCACTTTATTTACAAGGTGGAGGTCCAAAAAAGAACAGCAACGTTTTGGGCTATACACCCTTATTCATGCTATAACATATGCTTCAAACTGAACGCATTTATAAAGCCACATAGATATGCACCATCTAGTGGTACCTAGTGACTATACAATACATTTTATAATAGAATCTTTTAAAAGCAATTCACATATACAGATGTTATATATAAACAGACATGTCATATTCCTTGTTCATGCCCAGTGGTCTAAGGGCATTCAACATGAAAATCCAATATAACTACCTTCTCTTTAATAATAATTCCATACCCCCCCCCCCTCCTGGGCATTTTAATCTGGTCTATTACTTGCCACCTTAATTGGCTGATAGAATGTTTAGCTTCTAGAAAATGAGATGACAGTGGGGCATCCTTATCCCCACTCCTGATGTTAGACTTATGTTCCCTTATTCGATCACCTGCCTTTCTGGTGGTCTCCCCAATGTAAATTTTAGAACATGGGCATTTGATTAAATAAATTATAAAGGTGGAGTTGCAAGTACAATGATCCCTTATCCTATACATTTTTACCAGATCTGGGATGGGCAAATTGCAGCTATTACAGCCCAGACAAGGGTAACACCACAGGTTTTTCTCTGTTATATAACTCTGGGTCAACTTTTTATCAGTACCAATGTCTGTCTGTACAAGCATATCTTTAAGGTTACGATTTCTTTTGTAGGCCATCATAGGGATGTGTTGAAAATTGCTAATATTCAAATTACAATCTTTCAGGATATGCCAATGTCTGTGAACCATATTTTTGATCTCTCTATTTTTACTATACTTAGAAACCAGGACCAATCTGTCCTCTTTATTTCTTTCTTATCCTTGTTTATAACCAACAAGGAAGCCCTATCAATATTACTTACTACTGCAATTTCTTTATCAATAAGAGCTTTTGGATAGGCCCTATCCAAGAATTTGTTACCCATTTCTCTTAATCTGTCTTGTATGATGCCATCCTGGCTAACAATACACTTAACCCTAATCAACTGAATCCTGCGTAGGGAGTTTAAAAGTACTTCTGGGTGAAAGCTATGGTAGTGGAGTAAATTATTTCTATCTGTGGTTTTAGTATGTATATCACATTGCAAATTACAACCTTACTTCACAACTTTAGTATCCAGGAAGGCAACAGTAGTCTCATGCCACGTAAAGGTAAATGTAATACCCCTAACTACCAAATTCAGCTCAGCTACAAACTCATGCAAGGAGTCAATGTTGCCCCCCGATATGCCAAACACGTCATCGATAAAACACCACCAAGTGGCTCCAAATCTTATATATAATGAATCTTCATATACATACTTCTCTTCAAAATTAACCATGAATATGATGGCATATGAGGGGGCAACATTAGACCCCATTGCAGTCCCCTGATTCTGGATGTACCATGTATCTTGAAATAGAAAATAGTTATTAAACAAAACTAGTCTTAGAAGTTGTAGCATATTATATCTCCCAGTATTAAACAATAACTTCTTGACACAGGCAATGCTACTCTCATGTTTTATAGATGTATATAAACTCTGCACATCTAGAGTATATAGAATGCATTTTTCTGTGTCAAGAGCAATACTTTCCAGTTTGTTAATGAAGTCACTAGTATCCTTAATGAATGAGGACAAATTGTCAACATAGATTTGCAAAATTCTATCCAAAAATTTGGAAATATTTGAGAGGATTAATTCTGTACTAGCCACAATGGGACGACCAGGTGGACACTTAATGTCCTTATGGACTTTGGGGAGGGTATACAAAATTTGAGTAATGGGGTGATCAACTATCAAAAATGTATTTAATTCTTTATCTACCAAACCATTTATTTCAGCAAATACCAATAATCTCTTAATCTCCTGTTGGATCTTAAATTTTGGATCCCAATTAAGTACACTGTATACCACAGAGTCACCCAGTTGTCTATGACATTCCCTCAAGTAGTCACTCTTATAGAAACAAAGAACAGTTATACACAATATGCTAGAATGTTACCAAACAATATCTATGTACAAAGGTAAAAATACTCCCCTCTGTGTGTACCGCTGCCGTCTATCAGTCTCTCCCAAAATGAGACTGTTAGAATTGTAGTTGTGTGTAATATAGAGGCGCAGGTGTTTTCTTATTCGGTGTTCCAGAATTGCCTGAGAATGAAAGGGCTTTATTTCTATGTGTGTAGATCAACACCACATAATTGATGCAGTATACTTACTCTGAAAAAGTTCAGAGTCCAGCTTCCTCTTATGAGTTAATCTGTGTGATATGTTGCGTTTAAAGATTTCCCAAATCCAATGTGGCTGTGGATACAGAATAACGTACTCAAAATACGGTGTATTACTGATGCAAAATGTGCAGTATACTTACTCCGATAAAATCGGAATCTGGCTTCTTGTACAGTGCTCCCGTTGATGTGATAGAAAAAATCCAAAAGGCAGCAAGCAAAATTCGTATAAAATACAAATTTATTTAAAAGTGTCACTATGGACAGATAGATAAAAGCTCATAATCAAAAGTTCTACGCGTTTCAACGATATTACGTCTTTCTCAAGAGCAGTAAAATAATGAGATGCTGCCTTTGGGTTTACACAGGTGCTTTTTATACAGAAATAATCAATGTTGCTTTTCCGGTTTTGCCGGAGCCAAATTCACAAAGTTTAGATATTAATATCGTCAGCCGATTTTTGTTTAGATTCAAAGATAACCTTTTTTGTATGCAAAAAATGCAGAGAATCTAATTATAATTTTGATATATAAATCGGATGATGATATTTTGAAATTTTACCTCGCTTGTTTAGGACCAATCAAAATCATTTAAGAAAACAACAGTTCCCTTTCGAGTTCATAATAAACGTAAGTTCCAAAACAGGTCCGCTCCTGTGTTGTGATCACGTGTTAGTGGAAGGGCCAATCCTGGATAGTTTTCGGCAACCATTTTGTTTTCATTCCAATGTAGATGAATTTTACGTCAGATGTGGCAAAAAAGGTCTTTATCGGCTTTTCCATAGTCCTTGTTATAAGTCCAATAGTTGTGTGCTATGATCTGAAAATAATGGTGCAGATCACTAAGAGTTCACTTTGCAATGCATTATAGATCTACACCTTTATTAATAAAACATTTCATTTCAAAATCATTGTATTATTCAAAACAAGGTGTGCGTTTATGAACGCTATGTTATTTATTATAACTTGTAGAATAAACTGCTTATATGAATGACGTTACAGAAAATAATATATCACTGACATGCAAAATATAAGAATAAAAATGAAAATAAAAGATAATACATATGGATATATAAAAAATATGAATATATAAAAAGGTGATGAAATAAAACAAAAATAATAATAAAGATATTTGAAGAAATCAATATTATAAAACTAATATATGAAAATAGAATGAAATAAAACATCTTTCTATATTATACTTGTAGATAGAATTATATAAAGGCCGCTACTCTGATATCTTTGTTTAATCCATGATGGCCATAGGTCTTTAATGTGTGTATCCACCATAATTCTCTCTTATTTAGTGATTTTTCTATCTCACCTCTTCTCCAATGTAGAGAGACTTTTTCGATGCCTATCCAAAATAAATGATTTTTGTTTTTATAGCATTGGCAATTATTAAAGTGAATAGGGACACCATGATCATCCTTCTTTTTTTCTATTTTATATAAATGTTCAAGTATTCTAGTTTTTATGAATCTTGAGGTTTGGCCTAAGTATTGTACTTTACATTCACACTGTAGTAGATATATCACGTTCTTACTTTTACAACTAATACATTCTTTAATTGGATATGTTTTGCCTGTTACTGTTGAGGTAAAAGTTTTATATGTCTTTTTTGTGTGGTTGCATGCTTTGCAATGTCCACAAGTGTAAAAGCCTGTCAAATTCGAGATCTGAATTGGTTTGGGTGGGTTCATTCCTTTTATAAGGGACGGTGCTAATCTTTGTTTAAAGTTCATACCTTTTCTGAAAGTAATGGATGGCCTATTTGGAATGATGGTTTTTAGATATTCATCATTTTTTTAAACTTTCCAATGTTTATTTATAATATGCTTTATTTGTTTGTGACCACAATTGAAAGTGGTGGTAAATCTTGGAAAATGTGTCTTGAAAGGCTCTTGTTTTTGTTTGGTGATGTTTGAAATTAATGTTGTTCTATCTCTATTGGCTACAAGATATCTAACAGTGCTCAACCTAGTTCCTTATAGCTCCTGGATAAAGGGTATCTAGCTTACCCTAGTGGGAACAACAGAAAAAACACAAATATTCCAAGAGCGCCAACTCTAAGGCAAAGGAAAAATCTAACAAATAAATCAGTGATTATCAAACATTATCAAACATTTAATTCAACATATAGTTAAAACATGGATCCATGTAACAAATAGACTTAAAAATTGGAATTCACAGTACTAACAAATAAATACTAAAAACACAATGGTCGCTAAAAACACAATAAAGGGGTATATGGGTATGTCACCAATTACGGGGATATATAAAATTACAGTCATATATAAAAGTCTATGTATTTAAAAAGTCCAGTGAATAAATCCGGTGCAAATAACCAGTGAAAAAATCCAGTGAAAAAATCCAGTGAAAAAATCAAATATAAAAATGTAAAAATAAACTGATGATAAAAAGAGCTATTGAAAAAAATCCCTTGGGGGGAGGTTGTGAAAAAAAAAAAAAGTGTGAAAAAAATGATGTAAAAAAAATATAAAAATATATAAAAAATATATTAAAAATGGGGGATCCCCTAAAAATAGGTGTCAAAAAATAAGTGTCAAAAAATAAGTGACAAAATATATGACAGAATAAAGTTGTGTATGTGTAGAATCCGGGTGAAAAAAATATATATATATGAAATCCGGTTAAACAAAAATAAAAATATAAAAATAAATATAAATTGAAAATAGTGTGTATATGATATAATCCAGGTGAAAGTCTTAGTTATTAAATATTAGTGAATAATCCTCCTTGTGGCTAAATCCATATGAATGATGGTGATGAACTCTTTGAGATAGATGGTTTTACTTTCTTTTTCAATATAAACTCTGGTAATCCCTGTAAATCAAAAGAATAACATAGTGCAATAAAGTTTCAAAAAGTAAGAAATAATGAAATAATGCTCACCAAAAATGTCAACGCGTTTCGGCCTCTTTAACAGGCCTTTTTCAAGACTTCTTCTTACAGGGATTACCAGAGTTTATATTGAAAAAGAAAGTAAAACCATCTATCTCAAAGAGTTCATCACCATCATTCATATGGATTTAGCCACAAGGAAGATTATTCACTAATATTTAATAACTAAGACTTTCACCTGGATTATATCATATACACACTATTTTCAATTTATATTTATTTTTATATTTTTATTTTTGTTTAACCGGATTTCATATATATATATATTTTTTTCACCCGGATTCTACACATACACAACTTTATTCTGTCATATATTTTGTCACTTATTTTTTGACACTTATTTTTTGACACCTATTTTTAGGGGATCCCCCATTTTTAATATATTTTTTATATATTTTTATATTTTTTACATCATTTTTTTCACACTTTTTTTTTCACAACCTCCCCCCAAGGGATTTTTTTCAATAGCTCTTTTTATCATCAGTTTATTTTTACATTTTTATATTTGATTTTTTCACTGGATTTTTTCACTGGATTTTTTCACTGGTTATTTTCACCGGATTTATTCACTGGACTTTTTAAATACATAGACTTTTATATATGACTGTAATTTTATATATCCCCGTAATTGGTGACATACCCATATACCCCTTTATTGTGTTTTTAGCGACCATTGTGTTTTTAGTATTTATTTGTTAGTACTGTGAATTCCAATTTTTAAGTCTATTTGTTACATGGATCCATGTTTTAACTATATGTTGAATTAAATGTTTGATAATGTTTGATAATCACTGATTTATTTGTTAGATTTTTCCTTTGCCTTAGAGTTGGCGCTCTTGGAATATTTGTGTTTTTTCTATCTCTATTGGCTACTTCTATCCTATCATTTTCTAATAGGTTGGTTTCATATCCCTTTTCTTCAAATCTCTCTTTAATGATTTTTGATTAAATGTTAAAGTCAGTTATAGTGTCACAATTTCTTCTCATTCTGAGAAATTGTCCTTTGGAGACTGTTTTCAACCATGTTGGATGGTGGTCACTGTCTTTCCTGATGTATGTGTTTGTGTCGCATTTTTTTAAATAAGTTTTTGTATGTATGTTACCTTCTGATATGTATATAGTTAAATCTAAAAAAGTGATTTCTGTTTTACTGGTTTCAGGTGTCAAAATTATGTTCATGTTATTATTATTTAATTGGGAAACAAAAGTATTGATTTCGCTTTCGCTGTCATTCCAAATGCACAAAATATCGTCTATGTATCTCCTCCAGGACACCAGGCCCGCCCCAAGAACGCCATTGGACCATACATAAGTGTGTTCAAAGTGGTCCATATAAATATTGGCGTAACTTGGGGCGAACCTGGTGCCCATGGCGGTTCCACATACTTGTAGATAATACTTTCCATTGAACCAAAAGAAATTATGTTTTAAAATAAAATCAATCGATACAATGATAAATTCCAAAAGGGATGATGATAAATCTGGGTCTTGTTTTAATTTCCATTCAATGGCTTCTATGCCTTTTTTATGGTCGATAATAGAATATAAAGAGGTTACATCCATTGTCAGCCATGAATAACTGGATTCCCATTTTAGATCTTGTAGTAAATTAAGTACTTGTTTAGTATCTTTCAGATATGATTTTGCTGTTTGTGCATATGGTTGTAATAGATGGTCTATGAAAGCTGAAAGATTACAGGTTAAGGAATCTATCCCACTAATGATTGGTCTACCTGGGGGTCTTGTTGAATGTTTATGAACTTTCGTGGAAAGTAAAAAATTGGTGTTTTGGAATCTGTTTTATATAGGAAAGCATATTCATCTTGAGAAATAATTTCTTTATCTAAAGCTTGTAATAATATTTGATTTAATTCTGTTGTGTATAGTTTTTTTGGATTTTCTCTTAATGTTGTGTAAGTATTGGTATCTGATAATATTCTATTTGATTCTTCCATGTAATAACTACGATCCATAATTACAATGCTTCCTCCCTTATCTGCCTCCTTTATGATTATATCTTGACGTTTATTAAGATTTTGATAGATTCCATATTCTTCCTTAGTTAGATTTGAATATTTGGGTTTTGAGTGTAATTCTTCTAAATCTTGAAGTAATAATTTACCAAATACTTCTATATTCGGACCTTTACAGTGACTTGGATAAAAAGTAGATGTGTTTTTAAAGTATGTTCTAGGTTCTTTATTTTGTGTTGTGGTGAGCTGATTATGATTCAATGTTTCTTTTCTTGCAAAAAATCTTTTCACTGTTAAATTTCTAATAAATTTTTGTGCATCGATAAAAAGCTGAAATGTAGTTACAGAGAAAAAGAGAGAGAACACCGGATCACACAGGGGGGGAAGAGGAGGAAGAACAAAGACACAGAAGGAGGTGCCAGAGAGATTAGGTATCCTATATAATAAAAGGCCAAGTGTGTTTGTCCGAAGCTGTCATGCGCAGTAGAGACTGCGCGCGAGGACAAACACACCTGGCCTTCCAACTGACCTCCTCGGCGGCTTCTTCTGGCTTCGCGTGTGAAGTGGAGTGGGCGTGGCCGTAACCTGTAATCTTTCAGCTTTCATAGACCATCTATTACAACCATATGCACAAACAGCAAAATCATATCTGAAAGATACTAAACAAGTACTTAATTTACTACAAGATCTAAAATGGGAATCCAGTTATTCATGGCTGACAATGGATGTAACCTCTTTATATTCTATTATCGACCATAAAAAAGGCATAGAAGCCATTGAATGGAAATTAAAACAAGACCCAGATTTATCATCATCCCTTTTGGAATTTATCATTGTATCGATTGATTTTATTTTAAAACATAATTTCTTTTGGTTCAATGGAAAGTATTATCTACAAGTATGTGGAACCGCCATGGGCACCAGGTTCGCCCCAAGTTACGCCAATATTTATATGGACCACTTTGAACATACTTATGTATGGTCCAATGGCGTTCTTGGGGCGGGCCTGGTGTCCTGGAGGAGATACATAGACGATATTTTGTGCATTTGGAATGACAGCGAAAGCGAAATCAATACTTTTGTTTCCCAATTAAATAATAATAACATGAACATAATTTTGACACCTGAAACCAGTAAAACAGAAATCACTTTTTTAGATTTAACTATATACATATCAGAAGGTAACATACATACAAAAACTTATTTAAAAAAATGCGACACAAACACATACATCAGGAAAGACAGTGACCACCATCCAACATGGTTGAAAACAGTCCCCAAAGGACAATTTCTCAGAATGAGAAGAAATTGTGACACTATAACTGACTTTAACATTCAATCAAAAATCATTAAAGAGAGATTTGAAGAAAAGGGATATGAAACCAACCTATTAGAAAATGATAGGATAGAAGTAGCCAATAGAGATAGAACAACATTAATTTCAAACATCACCAAACAAAAACAAGAGCCTTTCAAGACACATTTTCCAAGATTTACCACCACTTTCAATTGTGGTCACAAACAAATAAAGCATATTATAAATAAACATTGGAAAGTTTTAAAAAATGATGAATATCTAAAAACCATCATTCCAAATAGGCCATCCATTACTTTCAGAAAAGGTATGAACTTCAAACAAAGATTAGCACCGTCCCTTATAAAAGGAATGAACCCACCCAAACCAATTCAGATCTCAAATTTGACAGGCTTTTACACTTGTGGAAATTGCAAAGCATGCAACCACACAAAAAAGACATATAAAACTTTTACCTCAACAGTAACAGGCAAAACATATCCAATTAAAGAATTTATTAGTTGTAAAACTAAGAACGTGATATATCTACTACAGTGTGAATGTAAAGTACAATACTTAGGCCAAACCTCAAGATTCATAAAAACTAGAATACTTGAACATTTATATAAAATAGAAAAAAAGAAGGATGATCATGGTGTCCCTATTCACTTTAATAATTGCCAATGCTATAAAAACAAAAATCATTTATTTTGGATAGGCATCGAAAAAGTCTCTCTACATTGGAGAGGAGGTGAGATAGAAAAATCACTAAATAAGAGAGAATTATGGTGGATACACACATTAAAGACCTATGACCATCATGGATTAAACAAAGATATCAGAGTAGCGGCCTTTATATAATTCTATCTACAAGTATAATATAGAAAGATGTTTTATTTCATTCTATTTTCATATATTAGTTTTATAATATTAATTTCTTCAAATATCTTTATTATTATTTTTGTTTTATTTCATCACCTTTTTATATATTCATATTTTTTATATATCCATATGTATTATCTTTTATTTTCATTTTTATTCTTATATTTTGCATCTATCATGAAACTTGTAATGTCATTTAATATGTATCACATCAGTGATATATTATTTTCTGTAACGTCATTCATATAAGCAGTTTATTCTACAAGTTATAATAAATAACATAGCGTTCATAAACGCACACATTGTTTTGAATAATACAATGATTTTGAAATGAAATGTTTTATTAATAAAGGTGTAGATCTATAATGCATTGCAAAGTGAACTCTTAGTGATCTGCACCATTATTTTCAGATCATAGCACACAACTATTGGACTTATAACAAGGACTATGGAAAAGCCGATAAAGACCTTTTTTGCCACATCTGACGTAAAATTCATCTACATTGGAATGAAAACAAAAAGGTTGCCGAAAACTATCCAGGATTGGCCCTTCCACTAACACGTAATCACAACACAGGAGCGGACCTGTTTTGGAACTTACGTTTATTATGAACTCGAAAGGGAACTGTTGTTTTCTTAAATGATTTTTATTGGTACTAAACAAGCGAGGTAAAATTTCAAAATATCATCATCCGATTTATATATCAAAATTATAATTAGATTCTCTGCATTTTTTGCATACAAAAAAGGTTATTTTTTAATCTAAACAAAAATCGGCTGACGATATTAATATCTAAACTTTGTGAGTCTGGCTCCGGCAAAACCGGAAAAGGAACATTGATTATTTCTGTATAAAAAGCACCTGTGTAAACCCAAAGGCAGCATCTCATTATTTTACTGCTCTTGAGAAAGATGTAATATCGTTGAAACGCATAGAGCTTTTGATTATGAGCTTTTATCTATCTGTCCATAGTCACACTTTTAAATAAATTTGTATTTTATACGAATTTTGCTTGCTGCCTTTTGGATTTTTTTCTATCACATCAGCGGGAGCGCTGTACAAGGAGCCGGATTCCGATTTTATCGGAGTAAGTATACTGCACATTTTGCATCAGTAATACACCGTATTTTGAGTACGTTATTCTGTATCCACAGCCACATTGGATTTGGTAAATCTTTAAACGCAACATATAACACAGATTAACTCATAAGAGGAAGCTGGACTCTGAACTTTTTCAGAGTAAGTATACTGCATCAATTATGTGGTGTTGATCTACACACATAGAAATAAAGCCCTTTCATTCTCAGGCAATTCTGGAACACCGAATAAGAAAACACCTGCACCTCTATATTACACACAAACACTCTTATAGCACAACTGTATCCCCACCCTTTATCTTTAAGGATAGAAATCGCATCAAACTCCTCCTTTTTCAAGTTATGCTCAATAAATTTATTACCCTTAATAGATTGTTGGCACAACCGATGTTTCATTACTTCAAAATCTTTAAACATTAATTTGATAAATATCTCAACAGATTCATTGTTGTGGGGTGGCATAAATTTTCTCTTATTTCTAAGTCCCACCCCTTTATCCGTAAATCTCGGATTATACTTATCACCTTGCACATTACTACTTATTACAGAATCAACAAATAAACTTTTCAATCTTAAAGTCCTGCAAAAGCGATGCAAGTCCTTTTCCAGCTCAAATAAATTAATCTTTGACATGGGGCAAAATGATAAGCCCCTCTCAAGCAATTGCAGTTCATAAGGTCTCAGTTCTACCTGTGAAGCATTAATAACTAATGCCTGTTGATCCTTTACCTCCTTTCCTACTGTCGCCAATTGCGGGTGTTCATCCCAGAGAGTGAAGCCCCCTCTTCTTGTGGCCCCCTGCTCTTTTGCTGGCTCCTCCTGTGCTTACGACCCCCACGGTGTTGCCTCCTGAGTTGGTGCTGTCGGAAAAAGACTCACCAGAAGAACCAGTATCACTTGCTGACTCTGCGTCATGACGGCGTCTCCTGTCTGCTCGCCTCCTGCGGTGACCGGAAGTGACATCATTCCAACTTCCGGTATCTGCACTGCGCCACCAGTAAACTCTTCCCTGTGAGTAATCCAGCTCATCACAAGCAAACTTTTTCTCCATTGGTACTGATACAAAGTTGATCCAGAGTTATATAACAGAGAAAAACCTGGGGTGTTACCCTTGTCTGGGCTGTAATAGCTGCAATTCTATGATTAAGGGAGCCACATTTGCCCATCCCAGATCTGGTAAAATTTATAGGATAAGGGATAATTTTACTTGCAACTCCACCTTTATAATTTATTTAATCAAATGCCCATGTTCTAAAATTTACATTGGGAAGACCACCAGAAAGTCGGGTGATTGAATAAGGGAACATAAGTCTAACATCAGGTGTGGGGATAAGGATGCCCCAGTGTCATCCCATTTTCTAGAAGCTAAACATTCTATCGGCCAATTAAGGTGGCAAGTAATAGACCAGATTAAAATGCCCAGGAGGGGAGGGGGGGGAGATAGGGAATTATTATTAAAGAGAAGGGAGTTATATTGGATTTTCATGTTGAATTCCCTTAGACCACTGGGCATGAACAAGGAATATGACATGTCTGTTTATTTGTAACATCTGTATATGTGATTTGCTTTTAAAAGATTCTATTATAAAATGTATGGTATAGTCAATAGATACCACTAGAAGGTGCAATTTTCATAAATGATTGTAGGTTTGTGCACAGGTATAGTGTTGCAGGTAATTAAGAAACTTGTTGGTTCTATGTGGCTTTATAAATGCGTTCAGTTTGAAGCATATGTTATAGCATGAATAAGGGTGTATAGCCCAAAACGTCGCTGTTCTTTTTTGGACCTTCACCTTGTAAATAAAGTGAGTTATACTTTTATGTGCTGTGGGACTTTGTGTTATTTTATGCAAAATTAGAAAGCACTTATTTCAAATAATTCTTAACGCAGCTAACCAATTCCAAGAAAGTGGAAATCAGCACAAGTACCATCAATTTCAGAATGGAAAGACCTAATCAACAAAAAATTATTATTGGAAAGATTATATTACCTCAAATGAGGCCAATTGCCTCTCTATCATGACATACAATTTCTGTGGGAATCTTTTTCTCTTGGTGACACTCCACTAATGGGCAACTAGGATTCCCATCCTTACACGTATTCTATGCTGAAAGATAATAACATAACAGCTTATCGCACTGATGACCCAGAAAAAAACAGAGTACATTATTATAATGCTTTTTGTTTTTTTCTTTTCTTTTATCTCCTATTTTTTTATTGTCCTGATCAGTCCTTCTCTTTATTGATGTTATCCTTATATTTTGCAAGTAGTTGACAAGTAATGGATAAATTACATTGTGGCCTCAATACGCGAACCTAGGAAGGATGATTACTAGACAGCCTTCCATTAAAGGGACATGAAACCCAAATTGTTTCTTTCATAATTCAGATAAAGAATATAATTTTAAACAACTTTCTAATTTACTTCTATTATCTATTTTGCTTAATTCTCTTTGTATCCTATGTTGCAAATCATATCTAGATAGGCTCAGGAGCATGGAGCTAGCTGCTGATTGGTGGCTAAATTTGTATGCCCATTTTAATTGGCTTATAAATGTGTTCAGCTTGCTCCCAGGAGTGCATTGCTGCTTCTTCAATAAAATAAACCATGAGAATTATGCAAAATTGATAACAGAAGTAAATTGGAAAGTTGTTTAAAAATGTATAATCTATCTGAATCATGAAAGAAAAATGTTGGGTTTCATGTCCCTTTAAGTAAATTGGTAATTTCCATGCATCATTGCTCCACTATACCAGTTCATATGGACTTACCAGGGCCAAAGCACTTATGTGAAGAGACTATTAGCTAAAGGCTGCCTGGGACTTCAGAATGGGAAAGTCGGGCCTAATAATGTGATGTAATGGAATTGTTTTTTTTCTTCCTTTGATTTCAGACGTGTAGCTTGTTATTATTAATATTTTGACCTACATAATTTGCTTTAAATAAAAAAAGAACATATTAAAAAAAAAAATCTGCACATAGTGCAGAATTATATAACATTAGCTTACCGGCAGATGTACACATTAAAGTATTGCAGAATTTTTTTATGTAAAAGTTCATTTTACCAGAACGGCACTCCTTGCTCTACTGAGCGGGTTTGGTTTGTACACAGCGCATCGCGGCAACACTGTCTAGTTACAGTGTGCCCGATCACGCCATTAAAATGAATGTAGCTGGTAAAATGAACTTTTACATACAATTTTTCTGCAATACTTTAATGTGTACATCTGCCGGTAAGCTAATGTTATATAATTCTGCACATTAGTTTGTAAGTTTACTGCCCCTTTAAGCAAAAGCTACAAAGACTTGAATTTAAACATCATGAAAAAAATATGCTTGTGCAAAACAATATTACTTGCTGTCTGTTATTAATCTATATGGTGCACAGGCAGACATACGGCTAAGACTAAACACAAATGATGATGAGCTATGGACTTGGGGCATCATAAGTGACTTGTTATTTTCTATAGGCCTTTTCCCTGTTAAACCTGAAACATCATTTTTGTGTATTTATTTTGATGCAAACCTGTTCCTGAATGTTTCATTATAGTTCTTTCTGGAATTGGTTTTGTTCAAAACAGGAAAAACAAAATGTGTTGAGCTTTTTTCAATTTCTTCTAGTCATCTGTGCTACATTTATATTCTATTATACATTCATTTGATAGAAAACTAGTTAAATTAATATTTATTTTAATAACTTAATGAAAAGGCTTTACAGTGTAAAATGTATGAATTACTAAAACCTAGCATTGCCAGACTTACAATGAAAATAAATAGAAAAATATATCTCTAAAAAGTACATGATTCATATATTATTTCCTTTTAATTGTGTAGTATATTGTCCATATAATGTGACAATTATGCAGTATGGAGTATGAGTAGCGCTGCAGCTAGCACCAGCCGGAATCCTGCAATATCTGGTATTCGCTGCATTATGCCTGGTCCTTCTGGCAGGGAAAGGATTTTTGTCTTTCTAAGCATTTCCCAGAGTCCAACTCCTCCCTTCGTGGGCTAATTACCATTTTCCTAGAGTGATGTTCAGTTACCAATATATGATCCTAAGATCACTCATTCTGCACTGCATGTAGCTACAGCATCTCATTAGCATCTCCTCTGGCTTTGTGTGAGTCAAGTAATCTAGCTGCCCCCTCCTCTGCTGCAGCACAAAAAAAAAGAAGAAAGCTGTCTGCATGTCAGCAGAAATCTGCAAACTGAACAACCATTCTCACAAAGGTTTTTTATGAGAATGTTTTACACCAGAATAGGACAGTTTTAAAAGCTATTGAATAATAACGATACATATTGTAAAATTAGTTGGATACAAAACATCCATTACCAAATCAGTGGTCTCAGCGACCTTATAAACTGATATTTTGGGGCCTCATTTATAATAGAGCAAGCCAAAATATAAAGCTATAAAGCCTTTATATTCCTGAAGAAACATTATTGGTACGTTTAAAATTTCCAGCCCTTCCCCCCCAACACCTGGACACATTAAAATACCCAGTAAACACAGCATAGGCAGCTGCAAAGCATCATGGGTATCATTTAAATGGAGGTAGGTTTGGAATAAGGTAGTTTTGGATACTGATTGGCTGGGCCTGATAAGATATATTTCTGAAAAGGCATTTGAATAGAGATACTTTTATAAAATTACTATCTAAATATGGAGAATGGAGGGAAACATCTAAAAGCAGAGACAATTAGGGGTTAATCACAATCCTTTAGAAAAAAAAAACCCATATCAAATGATTTATCTACAAAAAGCCCCTACAGACTTTGTGGTTTTATGTTGAATATCATTAGATAAGATGTTCTAAAGGAATGCAACCCATTAGTCTGTAAATTAAAAATGATAATATTTCAATGTGATTCAGTCATGCCTTGGTCCTATATAACACAAATGAGAGACTATAGTAGACTGTCCTATCACATTAATAACTTAAAGTGCTCCTTTATCCCAAAGCTAATTTGCTTAAAGGGATACTGAACCCAAATTTTTTCTTTCGTGATTCAGATAGAGCATGCAATTTTAAACAACTTTCTAATTTACTCCTATTATCATTTTGTCTTCGTTTTCTTGCTTTGTTTATTTGAAAAAGAAGGCATCTAAGCTTTTTTTTTGGTTCAGACCATGGAAAGCACTTGTTTATTGGTAGGTGAATATACCCACCAATCAGCAAGAACAACACAGTGTGTTCACCAAAAATGGGCCGGCATCTAAACTTACATTCTTGCATTTCAAATAAAGATACCAAGAGAATGAAAATAATTTGATAATAGGAGTAAATTAGAAAGTTGATTAAAATGTCATGCTCTATCTGAATCACGATAGAAAAAAATTGGGTTCAGTGTCCCTTTAAAGGGATATGAACCCACCCCCGAAAAAAATTGGGTTCAGACAGAGCATACTATTTTAAAAAAAGTTTCTAATTTACTTTTATTATCAAATTGGCTTTGTTCCCATGACATTCTATACCAAAGTAGGCGTCTACGTGGCAGGAAATAGCGCTGCCATCAAGTGCTCTTGCAAATGTTCTTGTAAAACTGCTGCCATATAATGCTCTAGAAATGGTCCGGCTCCTGAGCATACGTCCATGCTTTTCAACAAAAGACACAAAGACAATGAAGAAAACGGATAATAGGAGTAAATTAGAAAGTTGTTTAAAACCGCATACTCTATCTGAATCGTGAAAGAAAAATGTTGGGTTTCATATCCCTGTAATTTTGCCACTAATGGGATTTTGTAATCAGATAATTATTATTTTGCTCCAAAAGAAATATGGCTAGACCAAAAACTAGTGGGAAAAAAAACAAAAACAACAACCCATAACATTATTTGTATATGCAGTGATAGTATCGGATGCTTGGAGCATGCAAAATATGCTCTTTAGCCTACAAGCAGCTTTACAGTGTTCTACTGTACTAATATCCAAATAATATTCTGATAGAATAATTCATTCATTGCTATTGGCAACCTAATGGTTATTCTGGTATTCTGTCGAAATTTGCTACCTCATCGAAATTTGCTACCTTGATGTGAGCATGTGCACAATTATGTAATTGCAGTCCACATATCTTTCCAAAAAATGTGTGGAATGTGATTACGTAACTACAAGCATGCGCACATTGTTAAGTAGCAAATTTCGACGGAGAGGAAATTTAGTCCTCTCATTTCTTCTTAAAGCGGACATGGACATGCATGCACAGCTCAACGTGGTAGCAAATTTCGACAGCATCATTTGTCATTCAATTACAAATCAAAATGAAATAAAGTGTCTCTCTACCTCTCCATCATTTTTTATTATACACATTATTTAATTAAACTTACTCCTAAATGTATTAACTGTCTGCTACGTTGTCTCGTCTGCTTTATCAGCTCCTGTAGCTTACAGTTAATTAAAGGGACATTAAACCCAAATTTTTTCTTTCATAATTCAGACAGATAATACAATTTTAAACAACATTCCAATTTACTTCTATTATCTAATTTGCGTCATTCTTTAGATATCCTTTGTTAAAGAAATAGCAATGCCCACGGGCGAGCCAATCACAGGAGGCATCTATGTGCAGCCACCAATCAGAAGCTACTGAGCCTATCTAGATATGCTTTTCATGAAAGAATATCAAGTGAATGAAGCAAATTAGATAATAGAAGTGAATTAGAAAGTTGTTTAAAATGGTATTCTCTATCTGAATCATGAAAGAAAAAAAATTGGGTTTAATGTCCCTTTAATTTAGGAGTAAGCACTGAACCCAAATGTTTTCTTTCGTGATTCAGATAGAGCATGCAATTTTAAGCAACTTTCTAATTTACTCCTATTATCAAATTTTCTTCATTCTCTTGGTATGTTTATTTGAAAAGCAAGAATGTAAGTTTAGATGCCGGCCCATTTTTGGTGAACAACCTGGGTTGTCCTTGCTGATTGGACAGCACCAATAAACAAGTGCTGTCCATGGTTCTAAACCAACAATTTGCTGGCTCCTTAGCATAGATGCTTCTTTTTCAAATAAAGATAGCAAGATAATGAAGAAAAAAATTATAATAAAAGTAAATTAGAAATTTGCTTAAAAATGAATGCTCTATCTGAATCATGAAATAAAAAATGTGGGTTCAGTGTCCCTTTAATTAAATAATGTGTATATTAAAAAGTGTTGGAGATGTGGAGAGACGCATTATTTAAAGGGATACTAAACCCACATTTTTTTTTATTTCATGATACAGATAGAGCATGCAATTTTAAGCAACTTTCTAATTTACTCCTATTATCAATTTTTTTGTTCTCTTGGTATCTTTATTTGAAAAAAACAAAAATGTAAGCATAGGAGTGGGCCCATTTTTGGTTTAGCACCTGGATAGCCCTTGATGATTGGTGGCTAAATGTAAATTGCCTGGTCTATCTGAATCGTGAAAGAAAAAAATGGGTTTAGTATCCCTTTAATTTTGATTACGTCTAATTGAATGACAAATGACGCCTTGAAATGTGCTAACACGTTGTGCTGCGCATGCACGCATGTCCATGGCTGCTTTAAAGGGACACTGTACCCAAAAAATTTATTTTGTGATTCAGATAGAGCATGCAATTTTAAGCAACTTTCTAATTTACTCCTATTATCAAATGTTCTTTATTCTCTTGGTATCTTTATTTGAAATGCAAGAATGTAAGTTTAGATGCCAGCCCATTTTTGGTGAACAACCTAGGCTGTCCTTGCTGATTGGTGGATAAATTCATCCACCAATCAAAAACTGCTATCCAGAGTGCTGAACCAAGAAAAAAAAGCTTAGATGCCTTCTTTTTCATATAAAGATAGCAAGAGAACGAAGAAAAATTGATAATAGGAGTAAATTAGAAAGTTGCTTAAAATTGCATGCTCTATCCTAATCACGAAAGAAAATTTTTGGGCACAGTGTCCCTTTAAGGATTGCAAGCACTAAATTTCCTCTTTGCCGAAATCTGCTACCTAAGGATGTGTGCATGCTTGTAATTACCTAATGGCATTGCACATATTTTTTTGAAATTACTTAATTTGCGCATGTGCACATCAAGGTAGCAAATCTCGACAAGGTAGCTAATTTCGACAGAACACTGGCTCTAACCCAATCTTGAAGAACACAGGGAACTATCTACATTTGACATTAATTACATAAAGTCCTTCTAAGATACCATCCACAAAGGTTCAAAATGCTTTGCAGAAAAGCCAATTCTAATTCTTTGCAATACAAATCAGATACATTTTTCACAGTTCAGAGGATATAAAAACTGCAAAATGAGAGCTCTTCATT
Source organism: Bombina bombina (assembly GCF_027579735.1). Lineage (NCBI taxonomy): Eukaryota > Metazoa > Chordata > Amphibia > Anura > Bombinatoridae > Bombina > Bombina bombina. The sequence continues at coordinate 690,296,783 of NC_069503.1, read as the reverse complement.
GTCACATATAATGACAACTTATAATTGTAAAACTAACATTCGTCATATGTATGTAATGCCTTAGTAATACACAGCAGATCTTGAATCTGGTTTGTTGTATTTACTGTAACAGACTGGATTGATCCAGTTTACAGAAACACTCATTGGGACAAATAACAGTAACAGTTTGTGTGTTTTAGGACAAAGTTGTCTTCACTGTCCCAAGGGAATTCAGTGAACACAAGTCCCCAAGCATTTTATAGATTTTAGTAAAAAACAAAATCACATCTAGTTATGTTTTATTAATTTATTTATGTTATTGCATTGAGGGTGGAGACTTATTCCCATGCAAAGTGGGAATAACACAAATATGAGACAGGTGCAATTTCTCCTGAATAGACTAAGGAGGAAGAAATTGCTGGATAATTTCCTGTATGTATCATAATAAAGTGTGACTTAGCTGCAGTGTTTCTGGGTTACTTTGGTGTCTGCATCCTTTCCCTACATACAAATCTGGCACCTTACAGCCCCCTCCCCCCTGGACCACAGCCCAAAATGATGTAGAGGGTGGGAATTGTGGGGGATGGGTTCGCAATTCTTCTATTATCTAATGGTGGTATAATTGATAAGGAAACACTTTTGCTTACACAATTAGTATTTTTTTAAATACATAAATATAAAGTATTAAAAATATTCTCCTTTCATCCATGTGTAGTTTAAATGTTATACATATGTTGTAAAATTATACTTTCAATGTATTCACTACATTACTTCACCTCCCCCCTTTTTACACTTGTCTTAACGGGAGACAATGAAGCCCCCCATGCCACCCATAGCTTATCTTCTGATTGGTTCTCGGTTGTAAAGTAGTTACACTGAATCTCCGTCCCCATTACATCATACAGACCAGATCCAGTGCAAGTGAATGGGAGCTGAACGGAGGCGGGGCGGGGCCAGCTGACTCCCTGTGTGTAGCGGTATATATAAAAGGAGAGAAGAAAGGAGCCCTGCCAGCCTGCCCAACACCATCTGAGGAGTGCACCGGGAGGGAGATAAGAGAGCCTGCAACATCCACTAAGGGCACCTACAACCGGACTAAGCTCCCCTCGTACACTTACAATCATGCGTGAGATCGTGCACATCCAGGCTGGCCAGTGCGGTAACCAGATTGGCGCTAAGGTAACAAATAAACGTCTGTCTCTACAATAACCTGTTGGGCACAGTGCTCGCTGACAGCACGGAATGCTTATTCATGCGGTGTGTGAGTTTATATTCTCACCGAGTATACAGTGATCACAGACCCATGGTTACTCCGGATAGGCTGCTTATGAGTAATTCATTGCCATGCACCTAGTTAATCAGTAAAAGTAATATTTCTGCTGTTACAAGAGTGTGCTGATTTACAGAAGCTGGCTGAATGCTCTATTTAATGCACATTGCTACCATTCAAAGTATTAGAAAACATCCTCAATAAAACTGTAAACTATTTTTTTTTCTTTTTAGGGGAAAATGTTTATGTATTTGTTCCTTAAGTGATTAGTCTGTTGCTTTTTTATTGTGACGTTTTATCATTTCTAGTATAACAAAACCTGGTATATTTTGCTGCATATAGTCAAGGGATGTCTATTGTTAGTTCTTATGGTGGTCCATGCAGTGGAAGATAGTGGGTGGGGTCCCTGTGACAAGCTCCCTCCATCACTATGGATGATGGGGGAGGTGTGCTTGGTCTTTGTGGGTTTTCATGGTTACCTGTGTGCTCATCCACTAACAAATAGCATGTCAAGGTTACATGATGTCATTCTGAAATATATATTTTATTGTAAATGGGAACATGAACACACTTTCACAAAATACATTTTACTATAGTCATGATAGTGTAAAGCCAATAGTAGCAGGTGACAATATTTTCTAGTTTGCAATATTTCCATACAAAATATAAATGTCAAATATTTTTAATTTCAAGCACAAAATATATTTGTTTGCTATCATTACTGCTGTTCAGTTGTAATCTTTAGAAGAACATGCATAGGCTGTCATACAAAATAGTTAAACATGTTGAGCGTGCTATGATAATATATATGTAGGAGATTTGAACCAGTTCATTATATGCTCTGCAGACGCTGCAACAGAGCATTGCACAGGGTGTGGTACTTATCATGTCTGCAGTTGTGTAAACTTAACTGATCCAGACAACTATAGCTTATAAAATAGTACCATTGTGTTTGTGTATATATAAGTTTGCTGATATTCTTTAACTTCTGATAAAGAATTGTTTTTACATTTGAAGCCATTTTGTGTACAAAACATAGTTATAATGTATGACTAATATTTGTAATAACCTTTTCTTTAACAGTTTTGGGAAGTTATCAGTGATGAACATGGAATCGATCCGACAGGCAGTTACCATGGTGATAGTGATTTGCAACTAGAAAGGATCAATGTGTATTATAACGAAGCCACTGGTAATTACATTTAGGTTTACATTTTAACATCATTCTAATAGAATTCAATAGATTTCCATGTTTAATGTTAGAAATTTAAAATATTTTTGTTTGCATGATATATATATTTTAGATAAAGGTTTTATGTAGCAGTTTTCTTGTAACACAATGCAACAGGTTTCTAATGCTTAGTTTCGTTCTCCCTTACAGGTAACAAATATGTACCTCGTGCCATCCTTGTGGACTTGGAGCCTGGCACTATGGATTCTGTCAGATCAGGACCATTTGGACAAATATTTAGACCTGACAATTTTGTGTTTGGTACGTGCAGTATTTTTTTTTAAGGACCTGCATCATATTTAATATAAAGTAATCACTATTTTTTGTTTGTTGTTGTGTGGCTGTAACATAACTTTCCAATAGTTTGTTAGACAGGAGTTAAATTCATATATACATTTTATTCAAATTTTAAGTTAAAGGGACATTAATGTGATGCATAAACTTCATTACTTCATTGCCTATGTGAGGACAGCAGTACCACTAAAATTGTAAAATATGCATGGTTTTCTTTCATGTATATTTTAGAAGAAACTTACCTTCTGGTTGCAGAGCCATGTTTTTTTTTCTTTGAAAACTAGACTTTGGGCGCTAATGCTAAAAAGAGGCTGCAGTGCATAAGCCATTATTTTCACTACTGGTTTGTTCCTGCAGCACAAGCAATGCCTTATTACCTATAGCATCTGTAGCCTAGTTTAGGTAGAAATACAGCACTGCTCTGTACAATATGTAGGCAGCAAGTTACTTAGGTAACTGTGAGAGATGTTTTCTGTTAGCAATAATTATAATTTACCCAGCCTTAAGTAGGTGTCTCCCCTTAGCCATCCTTTAATGTGTTAGGTAAGAGCAACTGTTCTCTCAGAGCTGTTATTCCCATGTGTATGCACTGAAATAGATACAGCACAAGGGCATACAATTTATTTTTCTAATTAGTGCTTGACCCTTAATCTCTGGACACCGCTCAGTATTCCTGTGGATCAAAACAGCATGTTCTGTATTGAGATAGATGTCTTTATAATAATTACACAGTGAACACTTATTACATTTGTTTTTATATATGCATAGTATACATCAACAGTTAATCACTGAATCACAACAGACTTGTATACAAAAATAAATTTTAATAGTCTATTTCAAACTGTCACATTATCAATATTTACATTTTTGCAGTCCAGAAACCTATAATTTGAATAGCCTTTTTCTATTTATTAGCTCCATTGCTGTGACTAGTTAGGAACATACATATTCAAACTCCTGCACTGATCAAACAATCAGTGTGTAATATGCATTAGGGCCAGGGATCTAAAATCTGCAGTATGCACACAACCTTCTGCTGAGCGGAATGGAAAAAACAACATTTTTAGAGGTATATTCCAGTAACATTAGGCACAATGAATAATGCAAAGTATATTCTAAATAATTTAATATGCAACATTTAGTATTTTGAGTTTAGTGTCCATTTAATCAAATAACAGCATTTTTGTTTACAAATGATTAATTGGACCATCATTTTTGGTCTAAGAGAGAACTTTTTGATTTATTTTTTACTATCTATGCACTTAAAATAGAACGAGTGTATCCTAGGCAACCAGCTGCAGCCAACAAGTCTGTTGCCATAGCAACCATTTCATTGAGAAAATAACCAGCGACATGTTTTTCTTACAATATAATGAGAACTTTCTGTCATATAAAGCATGTGGCCCATATCTTGTGATAATATTGCATTATGTTATCCCTTATCTCCAGGTCAGAGTGGTGCTGGAAACAACTGGGCCAAAGGCCATTACACAGAAGGAGCTGAGTTGGTTGACTCTGTTTTAGATGTAGTAAGAAAAGAAGCAGAAAGCTGTGACTGTCTACAAGGTTTTCAGTTAACACATTCCCTGGGAGGTGGCACTGGCTCTGGCATGGGAACTCTTCTCATCAGTAAGATTAGAGAAGAGTACCCAGACAGAATTATGAATACATTCAGTGTAATGCCATCTCCTAAGGTCTCAGATACTGTGGTTGAACCATATAATGCTACACTCTCCGTTCACCAGTTGGTGGAAAACACAGATGAAACTTACTGTATAGACAATGAAGCTCTCTATGACATCTGCTTCCGCACTTTAAAGCTAACAACACCAACCTACGGTGACCTCAATCACTTGGTATCAGCGACAATGAGTGGGGTAACAACATGCCTTCGATTCCCAGGTCAGCTTAATGCTGATCTACGTAAATTAGCTGTAAACATGGTGCCTTTCCCACGTCTGCACTTTTTCATGCCTGGTTTTGCCCCACTAACCAGTCGTGGCAGCCAACAATACCGTGCCCTAACAGTGCCCGAACTCACTCAACAAATGTTTGATTCCAAGAACATGATGGCAGCGTGTGATCCTCGCCATGGTCGTTACCTCACTGTAGCAGCCATATTCAGAGGACGCATGTCCATGAAAGAGGTTGATGAGCAGATGCTAAATGTCCAGAATAAAAATAGCAGCTACTTTGTTGAATGGATCCCTAACAATGTGAAGACCGCAGTTTGCGACATTCCACCACGAGGCCTCAAAATGTCTGCCACCTTTATTGGCAACAGCACTGCCATTCAAGAACTTTTCAAGAGAATCTCAGAGCAGTTTACAGCCATGTTCCGCCGTAAAGCTTTCTTGCATTGGTACACTGGCGAAGGCATGGATGAAATGGAGTTCACTGAAGCAGAAAGCAACATGAATGACTTGGTATCAGAATATCAACAGTACCAAGATGCAACCGCTGATGAACAAGGCGAGTTTGAGGAGGAAGAAGGAGACGATGACGCTTGATGATATCAAAATGCTAATAAGATTTTAAGAAATAAAAAGGCACTGTTTTTAAATTGTCAGTAAATCTGTTCATAATTCTGTACAAGCATGCTTCTCATTTTCTATGGTCCATGGTCCCAGAAAAAATATTTTGTAACAATGTCAAGTAACATTTGTTGTTCTAGAATCTCTTCTAGTTCACACTAAAATTAGGAGGATGGTAGAATTGGTTTTGACGACTCTTAGATGTTGTTTTTCATTGGATGAAATCATAAAGTATCTGTGTGCTGAGCGTTGTCTGCTTTTATTTATTAAGCTTCTTAATAAACCAAGCCCTCTTCTAAAGTTTGTATATTTTATATACATCAAAAAGCTTATAATAACCACAATTCTTTTTAAAATACATATACTTAAATAAGACATATAAGGGTTGATAATCCTTCAGAAAAAAAATCTAATGGTTTTCAATAGGAAAACACCTTTAAAGTCTATGGGGATTTCCATAGATAAATGATTTGATAAGTTTTTCTAAATGACTTTGATCAACCCCATACATTCTTTAAAGCAACATCAAATATTTGTCACTGAAAAAGGGAGATTCTTCTAAAAGTTTTCTACACAGAGAATACAATGCTGATGAGAAATAATCTATAGTGTTAAAGGCACATAAAAGGGAAATAATAACGTCCTGTAAAGTGTTTGGCCATTTTATTCTTATAGTATATGTATTACTATTGCTTTCTAGTATTATGCAGATAAGTATGTGCTTAACCCCCACAAAGGGCATGAACAGTATCTGGACAGACTGTGTACTTCAGGTCCATAGCTGAACACAACTGCTGAGCCAATGAAAATCCATCCATTGTTGAACATGTTCAGGTCAGGACCTGACTTTAAAGGGACAGTCTACACCAGAATTTTTATTGTTTAAAAAGATAGATAATCCCTTTATTACCCATTCCCCAGTTTTGCATAACCAACACTATTATATTAATACAATTTGTATCCCTGTGATTACCTTGTATCTAAGCCTCTGCAGACTGCTCCCTTATTTCAATTATTTTGACAGACTTGCATTTTAGCCAATTAGTGCCCTCTCATAAGTAATTCCACGGGTGTGAGCACAATATGATCTATATGACACACATGAACTAACGCCCTCTACCTGAAAACTCAAATGCATTCAGATAAGAGGTGGCCTTCAAGGCTAGAAAATTAGCATATGAGCCTATCTAGGTTTAGCTTTCAACTAAGAATACCAAGAGAACATATAACATTTGTTAAAAATGACATGCTCTATCTGAATCATGAAGTTTAATTTTGACTAGACTGTCTCTTTAAGTATGGGTTTAAATGACCTTTTACCATAAACCTGTAAGTTTATATACAGAGCATATCGCATTGTTATAATTTAGTGATCAGATTACACTGGGTCACTAATGTTGACTTTCAAAATGATTTAATACCAAGTTATTTTTTCTTAATCTTCTACAATTTGCTATATTCTTCTATATTCTTCTATAAAGTGTAAATGAAGATTGTGCTTTACATCTGGAAAAAATGCTACTTGTAAAATAATTGACAATAATGAATTAATAATGTAGTTTCATGATACTTCTTTATACCACTGTTTTGCAAACTAATTAAAGAGACTTAAAAGCCAAACTTTTCCTTTCATGATTCAGATAGAGCATTTAAAGGGACAGTAAAGTCAAAACTAAACTTTCATGATTCAGGTAGGGCATGCAATTTTAAACAACTTTCCAATTTACTTTTATCATCAAATTTGCTTTGTTCCCTTGGTGGTGTTTTTGAAAAGCTAAACCTAGCTAGGCTCAAACTGATTTCTAAACAGTTGAAAACCGCCTCTTAGCTCAGAGCATTTTGAGCCTTTTTAAATAAGAAAAATTTTGGTATAGACTGACCCTTTAAACAACGTTCTAATTTACTTCTAGTATCTATTTTCAGTGATATAAGCTCAGCAGCGGGCACGTCTGGTGCACTATATGGCAGTAGTTTTGCAAGAATGTTCTCCATTTGCAAGAACACTAGATAGCAGCGCTATTTCCTGCTATGTAGTTCTCCAGACACCTACCTAGGGATCTCTTCAACATAGAATATCATGGGAAACAAGTCAATTTGATAATAGAAGTAAATTTTTGAAAATGGTAAGCTGTGTCTAAATCACAAGAGAAAATGTTTGTGTTTCACATCCCTTTAAGTCATGGAACATTTTAAAGGGACAGTAAATACTTTGTAATTACAAGACATTTCTATCGTGTTGCTACAGAATAACAAGTATTGTTTTTAAAACAAATGAACATCCTTTTACTGCAGTTACTTTTCAATATCCAAACTCCTCCCACCATTTGCCTTAATTGGAAGAGCCAATCTGGGCTATAGTCAGCAGACAACAAGGCTAGTCATGGTCATAATGTTAGTATAAAGTATGCGGTTTTGCAGCTGTTATCAGTTAAAGCCAACTAGGCACAGAAATATAATAGAGTTGGCCATGGGAAGTCAGCAGCAGGGTGGATTTTATGTACTGAGAATTAAATTACATGAAAAGTGGACAAAATAAATAATTTAAATATATTGCAAAGTTTACTGTTCCTTTAAGAGCTTGGAAGCAAGGAGTGAAACCGAGAACTAAACTCCCAAGTATCCCAGTATTGCACCTATACATTAATAATTACACAACATCCGGTTGAACCACACTATATCTAGCTCACAGCTTAAAAAGATAGATAATCCCTTTATTTACCATTCCCCAGTTTTGCATAACCAACACTGTTATAGAAATATACTTCTTACCTCTGTAATTACCTTGTATCTAAGCTTCTGCTGACTGCCTCCTTATCTCAGATCTTTTGACAAACTTGCATTTCAGGCAATTAGTGCTGACTAGTAAATAACTTCACATGCGTGAGCACAGTGTTATCTATATGAAACACATGAACTAAAGCCCTCTAGCTGTGAAAAACTTAAATACATTCAGATGAGAGGCGGCCTTCAAGGGCTTAAAAATTAGCATATGAGCCTACCTAGGTTAGCTTTTAATAAAGAATAACAAGAGTACAAAGCAAATTTGATGATAAAAGTACATTAAAAAGTTGTTTAAAATTACATGCCCTATCTGAATCATGAAAGTTTAATTTGGACTTTACTATCCCTTTAAAGTAAAGGTTCTACTGCATAATAAAGACAACGTGATAGCATTTACTCTCAATTTTAAATGAGCAGTAGATTTTTTTTTTCTGACAAATTTCCAAAGTTATTTCATTTTACTGGGGCCTGTATCACGTGACAGCCATCAGACTCATGCGTATACACTGAACTTGTGCACATGCCCAGTAGGAACTGGTGCCTCAGAAAGTGTGCATATAATACAATTGTGCACATTTAGATAATGGAAGTAAATTGGAAAGCCTCTTAAAACTGCAAGTTCTATCTGAATCATGAAGGTTTGATTTTGACTTTAGTGTCTCTTCAATACAGATTTATTGTTACTACTTGATAGTAAAGCTCAGGGGCGTATTAAGGCATAGGCCAACAAGGCCGGTGCCTAGGGCAGCAGATTTTTAAGGGGCAGCAGAATTTTGAGTCCCTAGGGCCACTCTACTGAACTCAGGGCCGGGTGGCTAAATCAACCAATTACTAATGACTTAAATGGCTGGCCTGGCTATTGCTATCCTATGGGATTATATGTGGGTGCGCATGACGTGGTGACAGTGGAGGCGGAGCTCACTTGCGCAGCCTGGCCTGGAATGAGAGGGAATGCGGTATTCTTCCTGGCTCCTCCACGTGATTGAGACTCACACAGACTACACAGTGCAGTGTGCACTACAACGTGACCACTGTGAAACAGCATATGCCTTTCTCCCTTCAATACATCTTCATTAGGCATTAAAATACTTAAACGGATTAGTCACTAAATACTTGTACATTTATTGTTTGTCTGTCATACATGCAAAGAATAAGTATTTATTGCTGAATCTATACAACTATGTGACTTAAAACACAGCTGAAAATATGTTGTATGCATTTAATACATTCAGAAACAATACAAGTATATACTTTATTATGATTGTATCATGTGACTTTTTCCCCTAGGATACAATTCCTAAACCTATCATAACTACTGTTGTATTTTTTAAGTACTTTTAAAGGCTAGTTTGTATATTCATTGCATATTTATTCAAGCAGATATTTTGCTTAAATAACTGTCAATCACCAAAGAAGATGTTAAACAACTACCTACTGACAAACTATCATACAGTGAAGGATATTTTTTTCTGATATAAACACTTTAATCATCTGACTTGCAAAATAATGTCAATATATATATATATATATATATATATATATATATATATATATATATATATATATATATATGTACGTGTGTGTGACCAGAGTGAATGCAAGCCCTGGTGAACATCTACTTAAAAAGACATTATTTTTTTTATATTTTACACCCTGCCCTAAAAATATTATGTCTAAAAAAAGGCCTTAAACCTGGGGTGGGGTGGGGGGCAGCAGAATTTTGAGTGCCTAGGGCAGCACAAAACCTAAATACGCCCCTGGTAAAGCTGAATATAGCAACAGTAAGCCTAATACTATCATCCAAGGATAAATAATTACATTTTCAAGCATTTGCTAATCACACGCTGTGAAAAAACAGGCTTGCACTGAATAGTATGGGAAATGTATAGCATATTTAAATTGCTCTTACACCACAAAAATTGAGAATATTTTATCATCTGGAATTTAATACCAAAGATTATTATAAATGACCAAAGTGATTACGATACAATTTATTTCTTCCATACACATTTGTATAGGTAAGTAAATATATAAATGGTAAACAGACTTTGTGCCCAATTCTCACCGTCATGTAGAGAAACCATCAGTTTATTTTACTGAAATGAACAAAGACAAATATATTCTAAACACAAGACAGTGCTTATTTTACTGAAATGAACAATTAAAGACAAATATAGTCTAAAAACAAGACAGTGCTCTCACCTATACAGTAACTGTGAATAGAATGAACACATATATATATATATATATATATATATATATATATATACATACATATATACATACATATATATACATTATATATATATATATATATATACACACACACACACAGCTCAATTATAGCTAGCAATACACACACACATACATGTATATCAAGCTCAATTATAGCTGGCAATTATATTATGCTCACTTTTAGCTAGCAATGATGAAACAATGCCCAAATTAATAAAATATCCAATCAAATCAAAAGTCCACATAGCAAACAGCAGTTCCCTGTAGCCATGGATTCCACTGATGTCTGCAAACAGAAAGTGTAACAGTATGGGGCACAGAAATATTTATACATTGTTACTGCTCTACTCACAAGAATAAAGCACCTTCAGGTGCTATATGAGCCTGCAGGATCTTCTCAGTCTCCCTCCTGACTGTCAAACAGCAACCGTAACCAACCCTGATGTGAGTCTCTCACTGAAAACCTCTCAATCCACGTGGTAATTTACATATGGCAGGCAGGTCCCAACTGGGATTTGTCTCTATCTGGAGCCACATTTATTCTTGTGAAAGTTCAACACAAGGATCTGTGCAAATCGAGACCCTAGTGTGATAAACTTTCTCAAGATTAAACATTAAACATGGTTTTGGAAAATGCCAAATCCCAGTTGGGACCTGCCTGCCATATGTAAATTACCATGTGGATCGGGAGGCTTTCAGTGAGAGACTCACATCAGGGTTGGTTACGGTTGCTGTTTGACATTCAGCAAGGACACTGAATGTGATCATTGCAAGAATGATAGCACCTGGAGGTGCTTTATTCTTGTGAGTAGAGCACTAACAATGTATATACTGTATATTCCTGTGCCCCCTACTGGTTCACTCTCTGTTTGCAGACATCAGTGGAATCCCTGGCTACAGGGAACTGCCATTTGCTCTGTGGACTTTTGATTTTATTGGATAATATTTTATACTCTATATTTAATTAATTTGGGCATTGTGTTATCATTGCAAAAATAAACATGGTTTCAGAAAAAGCCAAATCCAATGAGCAGCCGCCTTCTTCCATATTCGGATCCTCACAAAGGATCCAAATGCACACCCCTACCTTTTACCAAATAGGGTTATTGAAGGCCACCATACCTAATCACAACACAACTGATTGATATTAGATGTTAATGAGAAAGACATTCCACAAATTAACATTTATATAATAAGAATATAAAAACCGTTGAAAAATGACATGCTCTGATTTGCTAGAGCAAGTCATTTAAGATTTTCAGCACTGCACTACTGTGTGTTTAACCCCGCAAATGGGTTAAAAACATAGTAGAAGTGCTGCTCAGGACTCGCAGAGCACTGATACCCAAATGTTGAAGCACTTGAAAGTGATGCAGCATAGCTGTAAAAAGCTGACTACAAAATATCACCTGAACAACTATATGTAAAAAAGGAAGATAGTTTACCTTAAAATTTCATAAGTAATCATACCCCACTGTAAAGAGAATTTCAGCAGCCAATCAGAATGCTGGTCCCAAGACTTGCCAGGGAGTGTGCATCTGGCATGTGCAGGCACAGTCATGTTATTTTGAAATCTCATAGCAAAGTATGACATCAGCATTGCTGTTTTTTGTTTCTTTTTAACTTGCAGCTGGGCAGCAGCTTTAGCATAACTGTCACAGCCATGCCCAGATTTGAACCTGGGTCTCCTGGTTCCCAGACTGTTTCTCTATTCCTGCACCACAGTTCTTTGCTTTTGCCTGAAGTTTTTGGAGACCTGTTACCTGCAGAGAATTGTTCTCTGGCTCCGCCTGCTTGTCAGCTGCAGGCAGTTTTGCAATCAGCTCCCCTATAAAAGGCTGCTTTACAATCCAATTCCTGCTCTGACAGTCATCCTGTTCCATTGTTAGGGCTGCTGTCCGTGCCTGTATTGCCTGTTTGGTTCCTGAACCTCGCTTGTTCTCTGACTACCCTTTTAGATCTCCCTTAGTTTTGATGATAGATTGGACTGCTTTTCTGTTTACCAAACCTGGCCTTGTACACTGTCTATTTTATTGGATTCTCCCTGGATTTGGTGACTGTTCTGACTGCTCTCAGGTATCTGACCCTTGGCTTGTCGCCTGACTATCCTCTCTGTACCAACCTGTCTCTGCTTTCAGTGGCATCATCCTGGGATCCTGGTTCAGTGCCTAGCCCTACAGAGGACACTTACCAAGTTCCTTTATCTAGCGCATGTACTCAAGCGCTGCTAAGCATATTTGCAAAGTTCCAGTCACCTACTTCTGCATCCAAACTCTGTCAAGTTTCAGTATCCTGCACGTGTGCCAAGTTTTGCATAGAGTCTCTGCTACCAGTGTTCGGGTATTCACAGTAGACCCTGTCAAACATCTGTGTCTCCTAACCACAAGAGGGAATCCCAGCACTCAAAAGAGGCAATGCACATCACCCCAGGGTCACTACCCTGGACCCCAAACAGTATAAGAAAAAGGCAGCCGGGGTGACAGCAAGTAACATTTATTCAAAAGTTACATAGATAGAAAATACGGCAACGTTTTGGGAGGTTATCCCTTAATCATGCCATGATTAAGGGATAACCTCCCAAAACGTTGCCGTATTTTCTGTCTATGTAACTTTTTGAATAAATGTTACTTGTTGTCACCCCCGCTGCCTGTTTCTTATCCTCTGTCTCCTGCCTGTCACTGCAGTATCTGTGTATCCTGTGTCTCAAGCCTGTCACAGCAGTACCTGTGTATCCTGTGTCTCAAGCCTGTCACAGCAGTATCTGTGTATCCTGTGTCTCCTGTCTGTCACAGCAGTATCTGTGTATCCTGTGTCTCCTGCCTGTCACAGCAGTATCTGTGTATCCTGTGTCTCCTGCCTGTCACAGCAGTATCTGTGTATCCTGTGTCTCCTGCCTGTCACAGCAGTATCTGTGTATCCTGTGTCTCCTGCCTGTCACAGCAGTATCTGTGTATCCTGTGTCTCCTGCCTGTCACAGCAGTATCTGTGTATCCTGTGTCTCCTGCCTGTCACAGCAGTATCTGTGTATCCTGTGTCTCCTGCCTGTCACAGCAGTATCTGTGTATCCTGTGTCTCCTGCCTGTCACAGCAGTATCTGTGTATCCTGTGTCTCCTGCCTGTCACAGCAGTATCTGTGTATCCTGTGTCTCCTGCCTGTCACAGCAGTATCTGTGTATCCTGTGTCTCCTGCCTGTCACAGCAGTATCTGTGTATCCTGTGTCTCCTGCCTGTCACAGCAGTATCTGTGTATCCTGTGTCTTCAGTCTGTCTCAGCAGTACCAGTGTATCCAGTCTTGGCCTCCAGTGGGCACCTCATGTGTTAAGCCTAAATTTGCACTCCTGTTCTTGGCCCTATTGTGGGCATTACCTCAGACTTCAGTTCTAGTGTGGGTACGCCTGCTCACTTACCCTGCTTCCAGCCTCCAAATCTCCAGTTCCTGTGCAATAAACTTACTTGCTTGTCTGTTTCTTAAACAAGTCTAATAGGGGTAATTCCAGAAAGAAGCACATACCGCTGGCTCCTTTCAGTATTCAAGACAGTCCTAAGCCTGCCACCACCTTGCATAAGCTCCATACCCCAGACCCTGCTCATCCGAGAGTGACATTATGTCAGAGCCTTACATCAGAGCTTGCAGAGATGGTACCAGTTTTGCGAGCCCTACTTGAACAGGTGACAAGCATGGCACAGCTAATGCAACAGTTTTTTTTCAATATCTACCTGCTAAGGTGCAATTTATAACACGGTCCTATTCCACAAGCATTCAGGCTCTAATTGACACACAGAGAGACATTTTGCAAACATTCTTTAGCAAATATACTCCAGAGAAGTCTCCCTCAGTTCTGACATCCTCTGTTCCTCCCAGGACAGCCTCTGTGACATTTAAAGGGAGAACTTCCAAAACTACTGTAGAGGGTAACACCAAAGTGACCCTCTTAGCTACGGAGATTACAAGAAGGAGAACTCAAGGACTCTGTTTCTATTGTGGGGGCTCCAATCATGTCATCTCCTATTGTCCAGCAAGACCTCCTAAGCGATCTGCTCAAGTGTTCCCAGCTCCTAGTTCTGCTTTGTCTGCTGTGGTGGCTGCTGGGAGGAGTACCACAAATCCAACAACAACAAAAATGGTGCAAGTACGGATAAATACTATCCTGGAGCAACAACTCTCAGATGAAACTAGCAGTTCTGTCTTCAAATCTGACTCTGCATCTCTCTTTGAAGTCTCTGTACTCTCTCTCCAGTGGGATTCCAGTACACCCAGTCACCAACAGGAATCCAGTACATCTATTTCCTTGAACTTAATGAACCCTGTGAATTCTGTATTGCCAGTCCTAGCTGGTACCTTACTATCCACAGTATCATCTGGCACTGAGGAGGAGGATTCAACTGGATTCTCTACAATTTATGAATATTCAGACTCGGAAGAGTCAGAGTCACAAACTGCAGTCTGGAGATGGAATCCAAGTAATCTGCCTAAACACTCCAGACCAAGAATAAAATCTAAATCTCAAGGCACCGTTATTGCAGCTCTCTGCCAGGATCTTCTTCAGAAGGGCATTTCAGCCAAAATAATACCCCCTGATTGCATTCTTGCTTCTGATGGGACTCTGGTCAGGAAAGAAGACCTTCAAGTGTATGAAGAAGCTAAGGCAACTCAGAGGGCATCCTAGGGGAAGGGGTACTGTCACAGCCGTCCCCAGATTTGAAGCTGGGTCTCCTGGTTCCCAGCCTGTTTCTTTATTCCTGCGCCACCAGAGGGCTTTGCATTTGCTCAAAGTTTTTTGGAGACATGTTACCTGCAGAGGATTGCTCTCTGGCTCCGCCTGCTTGTCAGCTGCAGGTAGTTTTGCAATCGTCTTGCATATAAAAGGTTGCTTTACAATCTACTTCCTGCTCTGGCTTAAGGATTAATCTCCTGTTCCAGTGTTAGTGCCTCTGATCTTGCCTGTGTTTCCTGGTTGGTTCCTGAACCTGTCTTGTTCTCTGACTACCCTTTTGATCTCCCTTGGTTTTGATGATAGATTGGACTGCTTTTCTGTTTACCAAACCTGGCCTTGTACCCTGTTCTATCAGATTTTATCTGGATTTGGTGATTTTTTTGACTGCTCTCAGGTATCTGACCCTTGTCTTGTCTCCTGACTATCCTCTCTGTACCAGCTTCTACCACCACCTTGCATAAGCTTCAAACCCCAGAACCTGCTCCACAATAACTGTTCACAGAGCATTTAATGTTAAGATAAAATATTCTCCCTTTTTACATAGAGATGTTCAGGTGATATTTTCATGTCAGCTTTTTACACTTCTGCACCATTACTTTCAAGTGATTTAGCATATGAGTATTATGTCCCTTTAATAGCTTCAAAAGATAAAACAAATTCTTATTTTTCACTATCTCTACAACATATTGTGGGTGGATTAAAAAGAGGCCCAAGCAGTAAATCGTCGTGGTTAATAACTTTTCTGCATGATCAAGGATGGCTGTTTAATTTTGATGGACAAGATAGAGAAAAATATTTAACTATGCCATTTTGCCCTGTGCTTTATATTAAAATGATGCTTATAGCTTTAAGAACAATACATTTTCTTGTCAGTTCAGCTATTTTGTTGTGCTTGCAAAAATATAAACTTCTAGTGCTAAGTGAACCACCCAAGTGCTGTTTGGACGATATAAGAAGACCACGAGTTGCCTACGTGTGAATATTATGGATTGGCTCAAACCACAGCACATGGGACAATTTGAGGCTATAAAGAGACACTGTTCTTATCTGATTTTGCATGCCAGGTTGTGTTACTTTAAAGTGATGACATGCAGTCACTCTGTTGTAATCCTGCTTCATTATACAATAATAACCTTTTGAATTTGGACCAGTTGTTTCAAGTTGTATTTTTTTTTCAACAGAAGCCAACTGATACCATCCAAGTGAGCATTGTTTCTAGATCAGTCAATAGAGCATAAGTCCCTAACTAGGTGCGCTTGTGTGTAGCGATGAAGAGACCCCAAACGGATCCTGAGAACTCGAGCAGCACTCCCAGTAAAAAGTGACATGATAGAATATCCTGCAGAAAACAGATAAGAACCACCATAGGACAATATTGTCTGAAAAAATAGCACACAGGAGAGAGTACCCCCCCCCCCCCTTTCCAGAAGTGAATTTACTCACAAAAGCAGCGGCACAACCAGAGTGCCAGAAACAGCTGATTGGGACTATAGTGAGTCGCCCGACAGACATGCTGGAACGTCAGATACGTCACTGATGTGATGTCGTCACAAGGGATCATCCAATCCAAAGGCCAAATCCTCTGGATCAGGCACAGGCGGTGTTCAGCTGGGAATGCCGGTATTCCCAGCTGAACACCGTCTGTGCCTGAATCAGATTTTTTGAGTAGATTCACTTCTGGAGACGGGGGGTACTCTCTCCTGTATCTGTATGCTATTTTTCCAGACGATATTGTCCTATGGTGGCGCCTCTCTTTTTATCTGTTTTCTGCAGGATATTCTATTACATTGTTTCTAGATGCAGAACTGTGTATAGATCAAGACTTGATCTGTCTGCCACAATCAATGGTCCAACATCTTCCTGGATTTATCTAACTAGAACTATTAGATAACACTTGGATTCATTTAATTGCATGTTTAAGAGCTATAAGGGAAGACAGTCTGAACACATTATCAATATATTTGAAATCGGAGCATTTGCAATAACACTACAATATTTGGAGCACCTTGTGGAAGGAACATCTATGAACATCTTCTTAGGCATAATAACGGATTCATATCCTGACCATCAAGGAGGAATACAAAATGTCAAGTTGATTTGGGAAAACAACTCCATATACTCTCTGGTCCAGATATGTTTAGTTAATCTCACAGTGGTATATCCATCTTTTAAGTCTTAAGAATACTCTGCATATCCCAACACTGTCAGTTTTTGTCAGACATTTTCTATACATGGTAGAATTTTGGGAATTCCAGAAGAAGTTTTGATGACTTTAGACAGCAACAGGCAAGTCACTCAATTGTTTAGTCGAGATGCAAGTTTGGTCAGGTATTTGTTCCAATTGCAATTATTCTGACATTACTTAGCAAAACTTAGTGAATCTAAAGGTCAAGGCTTTCCTTTCACTCCTCAAAAAATTAGTATTGGAAGCTCTATGGATGATTCCAGTTTTGTAAAAATTCTATATCAGGATAATTTTTTTTAAAACATTCCAATCCTCAGAAGCTTCTGCTAGTGGCTTGCTACTCAGCAATGAATATTCCAGATAAGGTAATACAAATGACGCTTAAGGCAAGGCAATCTCAAACTTCCTCTGGTTTTACTTTTACAAAAGCATGTTGCAGCATACTTTTTTCATGAACATACTTCAGACTTATCTTTTTCATATTCTTCATTTTCTGCAAAGGTTTAAAGGGACAGTCAACACCAGAATTTTTGTTGTTTAAAAAGATAGATATGCTCTTTATTACCCATTCCCAAGTTTTGCATAACCAACACAGTCATATTAATGCACTTTTTACCTCTGTGATTACCTTGTATCTAAGCCTCTGCAAACTGCCCCCTTATTTCAGTGCTTTTGACAGACTTGCATTTTAGCCGATCAGCGCTTACTCCTAGGTAACTTCACATGCATGAGCTCAATGTTATCTATAGGACACACATGAACTAATGCCCTCTGGTGAAAAACTGTCAAAATTCATTCATATAAGAGGCGGCCTTCAAGGTCTAAGAAGAGCCTACCTAGGTTTAGCTTTCAACTAAGAATACCAAAAGAACAAAGCAAAATTGGTGATAAAAGAAAATTGGAAAGTTGTTTCAAATTACATGCCCTATTTGAATCATGAAAGTTTATTTTGACTCAAATGTCCCTTTAAGTCATAATACACAAATAGTTTAAATTTTGACAACATCTGCAATTTTTGTTATAAAAGGGGCACAAGATCCCTTTGTTATACAATTCTTCAAGTGTTTGGCTCACACATCAAGAATTACTTCATCTCAATGGAACTTAGTTCTGTCCTTAGATTCACTGATAGGTGTTCCATTTGAACCACTGCACTTAATTCCAAGCTCTCAACCATATCTAATATTTCAGAAAAACAAATGTTGTTCTTCGCCCTGCCCCTGATATTTTGCCTAAGGTTGTTTCAGACTTTTATTTTTCTAATGACAATGTACTTCCTGCTTTCAGTAATATGTTAACATGATACTAAACCCACATTTTTTTCTTTAATGATTCAGATAGAGCTCCTCATGGTGCTGAACCTAAAATGGGCTGGGTCCTAAGCTTTACATTCCTGCTTTTTAAATAAAGATAGCAAGCGAATGAAGAAAAATTGATAATAGAAGTAAATTAGAAAGTTGCCTAAAATTGCATGCTCTATCTGAATCATGAAAGAAAGAAAAATTGGGTTTAGTGTCCCTTTAAAGGGACATAATACTCATATGCTAAATCACTTGAAAGTGATTCAGCATAACTGTGAAAATATCACCTGAACATTTCTACGTAAAAAGGAAAGATTATTTTACCTCACAATTTCTTCAGCCCTCCAGAGTAAGTGCTCTGTGAACAGTTATACTTCAGCTGCTGTCCAGGTGCAAGATGAAAAAAAAACAATAGCAATAATAGCCAATCGGCATCAGCGGCATTGACGTCATGCATTGCTTTGCTGTGATCTCATGAGATTTCAGTGAAATCTTATGAGATTTCATATTAAACTTCCTTAAACTGAATAGGAAAATAACATGACTGTGCCTGCACATGCCAGATGCACACTTCCTGGCACTAGTATTCCGAGTGGCTGCTTAAAAGGACACTAAACCCATATTTTTTCTTTCATGATTCAGATAGAGCATGCACTTTTAAACAACTTTTTAATGTACTCCTATTATCAAATTGTATTCATTCTCTTGCTATCTTTATTTTAAAAGTAAGAATGTACGCTTAGGAGCTTGTTGATTAGTGGCTAAATGTAGCTACCAATCAGCATGCACTATTCAGAGTGCTGAACCAAAAATGAGCCTGCTCCTTTGCTTAGATTCCTGCTTTTTCAAATAAAGATCGCAAGAGAACGAAGAAAAATTTATAATAGGAGTAAATTAGACAATTGCTTAAAATTGCATGCTCTATCTGAATCACTGAATAAAAATGTTGGGTTTAGTGTCCCTTTAAAGTCGCTTTACAGAGGTAAATATCTAACCTTTTTTACATAGAGATTTTTAGTCTATAATTTCTAGTCAGCTTTTTACAGCTATGCTTCATCACTTTCAAGTGCTTCAACATTTGGGTATCAAGGTCCTTTAAGTGTAAACCTACATATACTTTTTATTATGTTTAAAAATGTACACTATAAGGCCAAACGTATGTGGGCAACTGACCATCACACCTATATGAGTCTAGTAGGCATCCCATTCCATTCTTCTGGGAAGACTTTCCACAAGGTCATGTATGTAAGAATCTGTGCTCATTTAGCCAGAAAGAGCATTTGTGAGATCAGGCACAGATGTTGAGTGAGAAGGTCTGGTTCACAATTAGAGGTCCACTTTATTCCAAAGGTGTTAAATGGGGTTGAGATCTGGGCTCTGTGCAGGCCACTGGAGTTCCTCCACACCATACTCATCAACCAAGTCTTCATGAAGCCCTGAAAAACAACCCCAGACCATTATCCCTCCTCCACTAAACTTTACAGTAGAGACTATGGGGCCGATTTATCAACTGTTGGCGGACATGATCCGCTGTAGCGGATCATGTTCCCCCGACATCGCTAAATGCCGACAGCATACACTGTCGGCATTTATCATTGCACAAGCACTTCTAGTGAAATGCTTGTGCAATGCCGCTCCCTGCTTATTCGCGGCCAATCGGCCGCTAGCAGGAGGTGTCAATCATCCCGATCGTATCCAATCGGGATGATTGCTGTCCGCCACCTCAGAGGAGCAGCTCTTAACTTTTGTTTGGGGTGAGCTTTAACAGCTGCATTCGCAGCTTCTTAAATCGGACTCTTTGAATTCTGGCAGGTAGCGTTGCCCTGGCATCCATCACACCTAGATTCTTCCATCAAACTGCCAGCAAGTGATTAGTAAAGTATGATTCATCACTCCAGAGTTATTATTATTTTATTATTATTTATTTATAAAGCGCCAACAGATTCCGCAGCGCTGTCCATGGGTACAAAGATAAAAGTACAGTACAATACAATATAAAAGACACCAGACAAAGTTTAACAAACAAATACAGGGGGAATTGAGGGCCCTGTTCCTGTGGGAACTTTAAGAGTTAAGATATATGACAAGGAGGAGAGATTAAGAAACTGTAGAAAGGAAACCATCATCTAAAGTTGCAGGATGAAATGTGAAAAACCACGATGAGACTTGAAGAGGCTTCCCTGTAAGGAGTCAGCTGAGAAAAAGGGCCCTCCAAGCAAGATGCCTCCTACAGAAATAAATGGAGCTCACTGGAAAGGGCAATTTATCAGGGAGCAGAGGACACACTTTACCATTTAGAATCCCACCAGTGTCCTATATGCATTCTGCCTAAAGGGACACTAAACCAAATTTTTTTCTTTCATGATTCAGGTAGAGCATGCAATTGTTAGCAACTTTCAAATTTACTCCTATTATTAATTTTTCTTTGTTCTTTTGCTATGTTTATTTAAAAGCAGGAATGTAAAGCTTAGGAGCCAGCCCATTTTAGGTTCAGCACCCTGTATGGTGCATTCTTATTGGTGATTACATTTAGCCACTAATAAGCAAACGTAACTCAGGTTCTGAACCAAAATAGTGTTGGTTCCTAAGCTTTACATCCCTGCTTTTTAAATGACGCTTAAAAAGGCAATCTCTAACTTCCTCTGATTTTACTTTTACAAAAGCATGTTGCAGCATTCTTTTTTTCATTAACATCCTTCAGACTTATCTTTTCATATTCTTAATTTCCTGCAAAGGTTTAAGTCATAATACACAAATAGTTTGTTTTGACAACATCTGCAATTTTTGTTACAAAAGGGGCACAAGATCCTTTGGTTATCTTCAAGTGACTCATACAGCAAGAATTAGTTCATCTCCATGGGACTTAGTTCTGTCCTTAGATCCACTTATAGGTGTTCCATTTGTACCACTGCACTGACTTCCAAGCTCTCAACCGTATCTAACATTTCACAAAAACAAATGTTGTTCTTCGCCCTGTTTCAGACTTTTTTTTTTTCTTATGACAATGTATTTCCTGCTTTTAGCAATATGTTAAAGGGATACGAAACCCACATTTGATTTCTTTAATGATTCAGATAGAGCTCTATCCAGAGTGCTGAACCTAAAATGGGCCGGCTCCTAAGCATTACATTCCTGCTTTTTCAATAAAGATAGCAAGAGAATGAAAAAAAATTGATAATAGGAGTAAATTAGAAAGTTGCCTAAAATTGCATACTCTATCTGAATCTGAATGAAATAACAAAATGTATGCTTACCTGATAAATTTCTTTCTTTCCGGATATGGAGAGTCCACGACATCATTCCAATTAATAGTGGGAATATCACTACTGGCCAGCAGGAGGAGGCAAAGAGTACCACAGCAAAGCTGTTAAATGTCACTCCCCTACTCATAATCCCCAGTCATTCGACCGAAGGGAAATGGAAAAAGGAATAACACAAAGGTGTAGAGGTGCCTGAGGTTTAGTAAAACAATAACTGTCTTAATTAAGGGTGGGGTCGTGGACTCTCCATATCCGGAAAGAAATTTATCAGGTAAGCATACATTTTGTTTTCTTTCCTAAGATATGGAGAGTCCACAATGTCATTCCAATTACTAGTGGAAAAAATACCCAAGCTAGAGGACACGGAATGAACAGGGAGGGAGAACAAGACAGGCAGACCTAAACAGAAGGCACCACCGCTTGAAGAACCTTTCTCCCAAAAGAGGCCTCAGCCGAGGAAAAAGTATTACATTTGTAAAATTTAGAAAAAGTATGCAGAGAGGACCAAGTTGCAGCTTTGCAAATCTGTTCCACCGAAGCTTCATTTTTGAAAGCCCAAGAGGAGGAGAAAGCCCTAGTGGAATGAGCTGTAATACTCTCAGGAGGCTGCTGACCAGCAGTCTCATAAGCAAAACAAATTATACTTCTCAACCAGAGGGAAAGAGAAGTAGCTGTAACCTTCTGGCCCATACACTTTCCTGAGAAACAAACAAACAAACATGGCAGAAGACTGGCGAAAATCCATAGTTGCCTGAGGTAGAATTTTAGAGCATGCATAACATCCAAGTTGTGCAACAGACGTTCCTTATGAGGATTATTGGGACAGAGAGAAGGAACAACGATTTCCTGGTTAATATTTCTATCCGAAACCACTTTCGGAAGAAAACCCAATTTAGTACGAAGAACCACCTTATCTGAATGAAAGATAAGGTAAGGCGAATCATACTGCAAAGCCAAGAGTTCAGAAACTCTCTGAGCAGAAGCAATAGAAATAAGAAACAAAACCTTCCAAGATAACAACTTAATATCTATAGAATGCATTGGCTCAAACGGAGCCTGCTGCAAAACTTTAAGAACAAGGTTAAGGCTCCAAGGAGGAGCAACAGGTTTAAACACAGGCCTGATTCTGACCAGGGCCTGACAAAAAGATTGAACATCTGGCACATCTGCCAGACGCTTATGTAAAAGAATAAATAAAGCAGAACTGACTGATAACCCTTTCTCCACACTGTCCTGGAGAAAAGGCAAAATCCTAAGAATCCTGACCCTACTCCAAGAGTAGCCGTTAGATTCACACCAATAAAGGTATCTATGCCATACCATATGGTAAATTTTACGAGTAACAGGCTTGCAAGTCTGTAGCATGGTCTTAATGACCGACTCAGAACACCCACGCTTAGCCAGAACTAAGCGTTCAATCTCCAAGCAGTCAGCTTCAGAGAAACGAGATTTGGATGGAAGAATGGACCATGAGTTAGAAGGTCCTTCCTCAGAGGCAACCCCCAAGGTGGCAGAGATGATATCTTTACTAGGTCTGCATACCAGATCCTGGGAGGTCATGCAGGAGCTATTAGAATTACTGATGCTCTCTCCGGTTTGATACGAGCAATGACTCGTGGAAGGAGCTGGTATGCTACACCGAAAACCCAAGGAAACACCAGAGCTTCTATCAGAGTGGCCTGAGGATCTCTTGACCTTGAACTGTACCTTGGAAGATTGGTGTTCTGTGGAGACGCCATCAGATCCAACTCCGGCACTCTCCACTTGAGCGTTAACCTAGAGAACACCTCCAGATGGAGAGGCCACTCCCCGGGATGAAATTTCTGTCTGCTCAGGAAATCCGCTTCCCAGTTGTCCACTCCTGGAATGTGGATGGCAGATAGACAACAATTGTGAGCTTCCACCCACTGAATAACCCGAGCCACCTCCTTCGGTGTAAGCCACTGAGGTGATGTTGTCCGACTGGAACCTGATAAACCGGGCTAAGGACAATTGAGGCCAAGCCATCAGAGCATTGTAAATCGCTCTCAACTCCAAGATGTTTATTGGAAGAGCAGACTCCCCCTGACTCCATAGTCCCTGAGCCTTTAACGAGTCCCAGACTGCTCCCCAGCTTAGCAGACTGGCGTCCGTGGTCACTATCACCCAGGAAGGTCTCCGGAAGCATGTGCCCTGAGACAAATGCTTCTAAGCAAGCCACCACGGGAGAGAGTCTCTTGTTGACTGGTCTAGATCTGTCCTCTGAGACAGATCCAATGCAATACTGCAGAGCTCTCAAATGGAATCGAGCAAAGGGAATGATGTCTATAGAAACGACCATGAGACCAATTACCTCCATACATTGAGCTACTGACGGCCGAACAGTAGACTGAAGAGAGAGGCAAGAGGAAAGAATCTTAGATTTTATGTAACCAACCTGATGACAATACTCTGTCACCACTCAAGGGGACGCTAATATACACAGAATATATATAGTACTAGATCACTCCTAGAATGTCAACAGATTACAAAATACAACAAAAATATAGTGTATATATAGTGTGATAAAATATACAAAATGATATAACCTATCAGTCCATAGGTGAATCAATCACTGAAAAAAGTGTTGTCCATTTGGACTTCCAATGGTCTTTTATTCTTGAATTCACGGCAGCTCCTTCCCAAATAGAAGAGGTTAACTGGAATCTGTGATGGTATAAAACAAACACACAGAAGGGCGCCTCCTAGTGTAATAAAGTACAGATGGTGTACAAATATGTGATAACAGATGTTCAGGTACTCACAAGTGTGGCAGCACTCACTCGTGCTTAATAGTGCATACTGGAATCTCACAGTGTCCCAGCTCAGGATGCCTGAGGAAACAGCAAGCTAGCTGAGAAACTAGTTGCATTTTAATACACAGTGATATATGTATACACTGTGCTTTTATAGACCATTGTTTTAATAAAAGTGATTTTAAAACTTATCACTTGACTGAGAGCCTGTCCATGTTTGTTTGCGGTTGGAGACTACAGCCTAGACTGAGACCTGTGGGGAAAAGAACAGTGAGCTGGGACACTGTGAGATTCCAGTTTGCACTACTTGTGACTACCTGAACATCTATTATCACATATTTGTACACCATCTGTACTTTATTACACTAGGAGGCGCCCTTCTGTGTGTTTGTTTTATACCATCACAGATTCCAGTTCATCTTAGATTATATGACCTCTGTCAGAAAATTTTTCAGAGATAGGGAATCTATTATGGTTCATGAGAAAACCACCCTTGTAGCTGGAACAAGAGAACTCTTCTCCAGATTCACTTTCCATCTGGGGGAATGTAGAAAAGACAACAAGATCTTTGTATGAGAGTTTGCTTGTTGAAAAGATGGTGCCTGAACCAATATGTCGTCCAGATATGGCGCCACTGCAATCCCCTGAGACCTGATCACTGCCAAGAGAGCTCCCAGAACCTTTGAGAAAATTCTGGGAGCTGTGACAAGGCCATTCGGAAGAGCCACAAACTGGAAGTGTTTGTCTAGAAAGGTGAATCTCAGGAACTTGTGATGATCCCTGTGGATGGGAACATGAAGATACGCATCCTTCAGGTCTATGGTTGACATGAACTGACCCTCTTCAACCAAAGGAAAAATGGAACAAATGGTTTCCATTTTGAAGGACTGTACCCTGAGAAACTTATTGAGACACTTTAGGTCAAAAATGGGTCGAAAAGTTCCCTCTTTTTTGGGAACCACAAACAGATTTGAATAGAATCCTAGACCTTGTTGCCTTACTGGAACTGAAACAATCACTCCCAGGGAAGAAAGGTCGTGAACGCAGTTCAAGAATGCCTCTCTTTTTACCTGGTCTGCAGATAATCTTGAGAGGTGGAATCTGCAAAGTAGGTTTAGGGGAATTCAAAGGGTTTGTGGCATTGAAGCCAAGTGCTGAATTAAACACTATTTTAAATTATAAGTAAGTAAGTTAAAATGACACTTTATTAAACATGTATGCAAAGACGAACAATATATTAGATGGTCAATTCTAGGAATGGGTAATGATCATCCATTCCTCTCAATTCAGGCGAACTGATCAAACTAACATTAAAAACAAAGAATAAAAATAGAGGGCTATGTGACCTGTTTGTCCTCACTCAACACTGTCAAATCAAATTGTAGTCATACACTGCTTCGGTGAATATATGTATAAGGACTTATGTATCAAACACTTCACACAGACTATGCGCTCAAAGGCGTCCTCCTGCCTGCGTACTGCTGAGATTGAACTCAGTCAGCCGATTTCTTGCTGATGTCCCTATAGCTAAACACACCATACATGCAGCGTATATACAAAAAGTGAGGTATAAGTAAACACTTCACTAAAGTATCAAGTGACTCGCCTGTTTGTTAAATTAGTGCTAGAATCCTGCACCTCTTAATTTTCTCATGAATCAAAAGCTATACGCTGTTGGGTTCAGCAATTAAACGCATTAGATTCATAAGCTTGTCTAGCTATATAAGATACTGTTTTGCAACGTCTTAACAAATCAGTTACCAAATGTATCAAATTATGAATTATGTTGCGTTAAAATTGTTACACAGTGATAAGCCGACAGGCTACAGTCAGACAGTGAGTGATCGCAGCTCTAGGTCACGCCCACCGACGCGTTTCGTCACTTGTACGTGACTTTGTCAGGGCATAGGGGCCGCCTAGCCGTTCAGTCCGTCAGTTATACCCATCGGTTACCTAGGTGACGGTAATTGTATGCGGAAGTGTCTATCCGCAGTATACAGCGGACTCTATTATCTCAGATGAGATCGTGTATCAAGACGGTTTGTAATACATAGGTTTTAACGTCCACATCAAATATTAAGATAGTATTGATTCTTAGGAGAAGAATCTTGGGTAGAGATTACATTTTTTTGGGGTTGATCTTGTGTATCTATTGGTATATATAATTTATTTTGCACACCACTTTGAAAAGGTGGCTGTTATAAACGCATAATGTAAAAGTCGCGGCATGTGTTAAAATAGTAAAATCGATCCCTGGGTCGTGATTGATCACTCTCATGGTCAACAATACTGTCACAAAAAATTATATCGTCTTATCAAGAACGATCGCCTTTTTGTTGTCGTATATTTGTTATTACCCAGTCAGTTGTTATCATTATTACTGATTGGTTTATCACGGATTTGTTCTGTGGCAGTGTTTAGCTGAATAAATGTATCGATTCTATTTGTTACCGCTGTATACGTTATATACTCAGTGTCAAACATATACTTTATATACAAAAGGTTGTTATACACATTATAGCAATTTGTCAATCTGAAAAAAGTCACCAAAGTGTCTTCAGCATATTTAGACGTTGGTCTCACCTACGGCTGAACTCATTAGTTAGTCCAACAATCTATATGCAAAAGAGTAGTTGTGAATTAAAGGTACCATATGTTCATTTATACCATTCATTCTTGATGAATGATTCAACAGTATGTCATTAAATATTTAGAGAAAACTTTTATAGGAGATCGCTTCATTTAGCCCCTTGGGAGATGCAGATTGCAGTTCATGTATCCATCTGCATTCTTTTTGTAGAAGTAGTTTGTTAATGTCACCCCTTCTACCTCTTAGCTTAAGTTGTTCAATGGCGAAGAAGTATATTTTATATTTCTTATCTTTGTGTACCGTGTTCATATGTTTGGCAACTGGCACATCACGATTCCATTTAATATCATCCATATGTTCTAAAACTCTCGTGCATAATTCCCTAGAGGTCTCCCCTACATAAATTAGGGGGCATTTACACATAGCGACATAAACAACTTTCTTTGTTCTGCAATTCATAAATTCGTTTATAGGGTAACTTTTACCACTTTTCGAATGTATAAAGAGTTTCGTAGGGGACATATTCTTACATGCCTGACACCGGCCACATTTGAAGAAACCTTTTGTCTCTTGTAACCAGGTTTTATGTTTATATGGGGAGAAATGACTTCTTGTCAGTATATCTTTCATGTTCTGAGATCTCCTATTTGTGATATTTGGTTTTTCAGTGATCACTTCTGATAAATCAGCATCCTCATGTAGAACATGCCAGTGTTTCTCAAAAATATTACGGATCACAGTGTGCTTTTCATCAAAAGTACCTATAATTCTGATTTTGTTAGTTTCTGTATTTACTCCCCCCTCTTTCTTATCTTGTAGTAAGGTAGGTCTGTCTAATGCTTTAGCTCTTTGGTATGCTTTTTTAAGACATCTGTTAGGGTATCCCCTTTCTCTAAATCTTATCCTTAATTCCTTAGCTTCTGCCTCAAAATCTTCCATGGTACTGCAGTTGTGTCTCGCTCTTAAATATTCAACATATGGGATACCCATCCTTTGGCTCTTAGGATGATAGCTTTCCCATTTTAGAAGACTATTTGTGGCTGTTTTCTTCCGGAAAAGTTTAGTGTTAAGGGACCCATCTGTTTCTTTCCTAATTTCTAAATCCAAGAAAGAAATGCTTGTTTCTTCAATGGTAGAAGTATAATGCATTCCATGGCTGTTATCATTTAGCCAGCTCATGAAATTACTGAAATCTGTCTTAGAACCTGTCCATAATATCAGGACATCATCAATGTAGCGAATGTATAGCTCCATAAATGTCATAAATGGATTTGTGTCTTGGTTTAGGATGTATGTATGTTCGATCCACCCTAAGAACAAGTGGGCATATGTGGGTGCACAGCAGGTCCCCATCGCGGTGCCTTTTTTCTGTAGGTATACCTTATTATCAAACAGAAAGTAGTTGTGTCTTAACACAAAATCTAGGTGATCAATGACAAAGTCATCTTCTTCACTGCCTTTAGGATTTTTCATCTTAAGAAAAAACTGTATGGCTTTTTGTCCCAACTGGTGGGATATGTTAGAGTATAGACCCTCAACATCAATACTTGCCAGCAAAGTATTCTCTTGTACCGAGATGTTTTCCAAGATTTTTAAAACATCTTTAGTGTCTTGGACATAGGATGTTAGTGTGTGTACAAATTCTCTAAGTTTTTTATCAATATAAATACTGATATTGTCTGTTAAGCATCCGTTCCCGGATACTATGGGTCTACCTGGAGGGGTATCACACTCTTTGTGAATCTTTGGCAGGCTGTAGAATGTGGCTATTCTTGGTGCCTTATTGTACATAAATTGGTACTCTGATTTCGAAATTATACTTTTCCCATAGCCTCTGTCTAGTATAGATTTTAATTCCTTCATAAATACTAGCGTTGGGTCATGTGTTAGTACTTGATAATTCTCTACATTACTTAGGATATCTAAGCACATTGTCTTGTACTGTGTGTTGTTCATAATAACTAGGTTACCACCCTTATCGGCATTTTTAATTGTAATGTTTTGATTGTTTACTCCATTGTAACTCCATTAATGCTTTTCTTTCTTTAAAAGTCAAATTCTTTTTGTTTTTACTTCTACAATTAAGTGCTTCTAACTCAGTGGTCACTAGAGAAACGAACTTATCGATGGTAGGGTATTTAGAGATAGATGGCATAAAGGTGCTTTTTGGTTTCACTATATTCCCTTTATTCGTATCATCAGTATCCTCATTTTCCTCAAGTAGTGTTATCATTAAGTTCACTATCTCTTGGTCCTCTTCCTCCACTCCCATATCAGAAAGGCAATTCTTGTTAGCTTCCTTATGGTATTTATGTAAAGCTAGTTTCCTTGCAAATAGGTGTGAATCTTTTACCCAATTAAAGGCATTGTATTTGGGAGTGGGGATAAATGAGAGACCCTTTTCCAACACAGTGTAATGTTCAGTTTTTAAATCTATGCCTGCCAGATTCACAATTTGTGATCCATCAACTTTTATTTCTGTTTGTTTGTTTTCAACTTGGTTTGTTGCCTTGTTCTTGGAGTTCTTTTGGGTGGAAATAAGTCCTTCTCTAAAAAAATTATCGTTATGGAGGGTTCAGATGTAGGAGCTAATGTATTTGTAGTCACTATTTGTGCATGTTCCTCATCTGACAGTTCAGATTCAGTAGATGAACTTTCTACTGTATTTATTTTGCTTCTACCATCTTGTGTGTTTCTTGTATTCCTACGTTTGAAATTTGCCTTATATATGTTTCCTTTTTGATGGTCTGACCAATCTCTCTGTAGTTTTCTATTTTTTGTCTCACTCAATTCTTCCTTTAGTTTATCAATATGGTGGAATCTGCCCCTGAGAGGGAAAGTTTTGAATTCTATTTTGTAACCCTGAGATACTATGTCCACAGCCCAAGGATCTGGGACATCTCGTATCCACGCTTGACAAAACAGGGAAAGTCTGCCCCCCACTTGATCCGATCCCGGATCGGGGGCCGACCCTTCATGCTGACTTAGACTCAGCTGAGGGTTTTTTTGATTGCTTCCATTTATTCCAAGATAGATTGGGCTTCCAAGAAGACTTGGACTGTTCCTGCTTGGAAGAGGGAGAGGAAGATTGTTGACCTTTGAAGTTATGAAAGGAACTAAAATTACTTTGACAACCTTTAGGTCTGTTCTACTTGTCTTGTGGTAGAAAAAGGAAATTTATGCTTACCTGATAAATTTTCTTTCTTCTACAATATGACGAGTCCATGGATTTCATCCTTACTTGTGGGATTTATCCTCCTGCTAACAGGAAGTGGCAAAGAGCACCACAGCAGAGCTGTATATATAGCTCCTCCCTTCCCTCCACCCCCAGTCATTTGACCAAAGTAAGGAAGAGAAAGGAGAAGCCAAAGGTGCAGAGGTGACTGAAGTTTATAAAAAATATAATATAATCTAAACCTGTCTAAAATATGACAAGGAGGGCCGTGGACTCGTCATATCATAGAAGAAATAAATTTATCAGGTAAGCATACATTTCATCCTTACTTGTGGGATACAATACCAAAGCAACAGGACACGGATGAAAGGGAGGGACAAGACAGGAACCTAAACGGAAGGCACCACTGCTTGAAGAACCTTTCTCCGAAAACCAGCCTCAGAAGAAGCAAAAGTATCAAATTTGGAAAATTTGGAAAAAGTGTGAAGAGACGACCAAGTCCCAGCCTTGCAAATCTGTTCAACAGAAGCATTGTTTTTAAATGCCCAAGAGGAAGCCACAGCCCTAGTAGAATGAGCCGTAATTCTTTCAGGAGGCTGCTGTCCAGCAGTCTCATACGCCAGGTGGATGACACTCTTCAGCCAAAAAGAAAGAGAGGTAGCCATAGCTTTCTGAAATAGTGAAAAGAGGATTGGCGCTTACTAATGATAAAGCCCCCAGAGGGTGAAACGCGTAGATTTTACTCCAGACTTTTCTACTACCACTTTTCTACAACCACGTTTAAAGAAAGTCTTACAAACTCCTAAAAGCTGCGATCCAGCCCCTCAAGTGGACTCTCTAATTTTCATGATTTAGGAGCCAAAACCACAAGGAGGACCAAGGATCTGATCAGCGAGAAAGTGGAGCACAGCTTTTCTTTCTAACAGTGGATCCCCAACACCGCACACCAAAGTGCAGAAGAAAAAAGTTTTTTACAGCTGCAGTTCAAACATCTTGAAAAAGATCACCTACATCTGAACACGCTAAACATCTAGCGTGCACAGTCACAGCCTATCCTAAGAGAGGTGTGACCCCTAACCACCAATCAGGAACGTAGGCTTGTTTGTTTCTTACATTAAGCCGCGAAGGAACAAAACTGGGAAGGAAGCTCACAGAACATCGGCACTTACACGATTCCCAACAGACATTTGTAAGGTACCTTACAGCTTGCTTTAATCCCAAGGTGGCATTTTTTGTTTATCAAGTTATATTCAGAGACATTGGGGGGTAGTTATCAAGCCGTCTACTTTTCTGGCTTCGCCGGCCCAATACGTCCGCCTAAGCTCGCCTACCTTCGCCGCCGCGGACCTTGAATACGTTCGCCTAAGTTATCAAATAAAGCTGTCAAAAAGCCGCGGGGCGATGAGCAGCGGACTGTGACAGTTATCACTCATCCGATCTCGCTGCCCTTCGGCTTTTTCCCAGCTTTATTGCTAGCCTGTCACTAATCACTCACACTAAACTACACTGTTCTACCCCCTATACCGGCGCCCCCGGAGGCCCCCGCAACTAAATAAAGTTACTAACCCCTAAACCGCCGCTCCTAGACCCCGCGGCAAGTCTTATAAATGTATTAACCCCTAAACCGCCGCTCCTAGACCCCGCCGCAAGTCTTATAAATGTATTAACCCCTAAACCGCCGCTCCCGGACACCGCTGACACCTACATTATACCTAGTAACCCCTATCCTGCCCCCCCTATACCGTCGCCCTCTATTATAAAATTATTAACCCCTATCCTGCTGATCCCGCACCTCTCCGCAACTAAATAAATAGTTTAACCCCTAAACCGCCGCTCCATGAACCCGCCGCAACCTATAATAAATTTATTAACCCCTATCCTGCCCCCCACTACGCCGCCGCCACTGTAATAAAATGATTAACCCCTAAACCTAAGTCTAACCCTAACCATAACGCCCCCCTAACTTAAATATTAATTAAATACATCTAAATAAATTAACTCTTATTAACTAAATGAATCCTATTTAAAACTAAATACTTACTTATAAAATAAACCCTAATATAGCTACAATATAAATAATAATTATATTCTAGCTATCTTAGGATTTATATTTATTTTACAGGTACCTTTCAAGTTATTTTAACCATGTACAATAACTATTAAATAGTTATTAACTATTTAATAGCTTACCTAGCTAAAATAAAGAGAAATTTACCTGTGAAATAAATCCTAACCTAAGTTACAATTACACCTAACACTACACTATACTTTAATAAATTATTCCTATTTAAAACTAAATACTTACCTGTAAAATAAACCCTAAGATAGCTACAATGTAATTAATACTTATATTATAGCTATCTTAGGATTTATATTTAGTTTACAGGTAACTTTGTATTTATTTTAGCTAGTTAGAATAGTTATTAAATAGTTATTAACTATTTAATAACTACCTAGCTAAAAGAAATACAAAATTACCTGTAAAATAAATCCTAACTTAAGTTACAATTAAACCTAATACTACACTATCATTAAATTAATTAAATAAACTACCTACAAATAACTACAATTAAATACAATTACATAAACTAACTAAAGTACAAAAAATAAAAAAAGCTAAGTTACAAAAAATAAAAAATTAAGTTACAAACATGTTAAAAATATTACAACAATTTTAAGCTACTTACACCTAATCTAAGCCCCCTAATAAAATAACAAACCCCCCCAAAATAAAAAAAATCCCTACCCTATTCTAAATTACATAAATTTCAAAGCTCTTTTACCTTACCAGCCCTTAAAAAGGCCATTTGTGGGGGCATGCCCCAAAAAGTTCAGCTCTTTTGCCTGTAAAAGAAAAATACAACCCCCCCCCAACATTAAAACCCACCACCCACATACCCCTAATCTAACCCAAACCCCCCTTACAAAAACCTAACACTAATCCCCTGAAGATCATCCTACCTTGAGTCGTCTTCACTCAGCCGAGCCACCGATGGAACTGAAGAGGACATCCGGAGCGGAAGAAGTTAATCCTCCAAGCGGCGCTGAAGAAATCTTCCATCCGATGAAGTCATCATCCAGGCGGCGCTGAAGAAGTCTTCGATCCGGCCGATGTCATCTTCAAAGAGGCGCTGAAGAGGTCTTCTATCCGGGCGAAGTCATCTTCCAAGCCGGGTCTTGAATCTTCCTTCCGCCGACGCGGAACCACCTTCTTCACCGACGGACTACGACGAATGACGGCTCCTTTAAGGGACGTCATCCAAGATGGCGTCCCCTCAATTCCGATTGGCTGATAGGATTCTATCAGCCAATCGGAATTAAGGTAGGAAAATCTGATTGGCTGATGGAATCAGCCAATCAGATTCAAGTTCAATCCGATTGGCTGATCCAATCAGCCAATCAGATTGAGCTCGCATTCTATTGGCTGATCGGAACAGCCAATAGAATGCGAGCTCAATCTGATTGGCTGATTCCATCAGCCAATCAGATTTTTCCTACCTTAATTCCGATTGGCTGATAGAATCCTATCAGCCAATCGGAATTGAGGGGACGCCATCTTGGATGACGTCCCTTAAAGGAGCCGTCATTCGTCGTAGTCCGTCGGTGAAGAAGGTGGTTCCGCGTCGGCGGAAGGAAGATTCAAGACCCGGCTTGGAAGATGACTTCGCCCGGATAGAAGACCTCTTCAGCGCCTCTTTGAAGATGACATCGGCCGGATCGAAGACTTCTTCAGCGCCGCCTGGATGATGACTTCATCGGATGGAAGATTTCTTCAGCGCCGCTTGGAGGATTAACTTCTTCCGCTCCGGATGTCCACTTCGGTTCCATCGGTGGCTCGGCTGAGTGAAGATGACTCAAGGTAGGATGATCTTCAGGGGATTAGTGTTAGGTTTTTGTAAGGGGGGTTTGGGTTAGATTAGGGGTATGTGGGTGGTGGGTTTTAATGTTGGGGGGGGGGGGTTGTATTTTTCTTTTACAGGCAAAAGAGCTGAACTTTTTGGGGCATGCCCCCACAAATGGCCCTTTTAAGGGCTGGTAAGGTAAAAGAGCTTTGAAATTTATGTAATTTAGAATAGGGTAGGGATTATTTTTATTTTGGGGGGGTTTGTTATTTTATTAGGGGGCTTAGATTAGGTGTAAGTAGCTTAAAATTGTTGTAATATTTTTAACATGTTTGTAACTTAATTTTTTATTTTTTGTAACTTAGCTTTTTTTATTTTTTGTACTTTAGTTAGTTTATGTAATTGTATTTCATTGTAGTTATTTGTAGGTAGTTTATTTAGTTAATTTAATGATAGTGTAGTATTAGGTTTAATTGTAACTTAAGTTAGGATTTATTTTACAGGTAATTTTGTATTTCTTTTAGCTAGGTAGTTATTAAATAGTTAATAACTATTTAATAACTATTCTAACTAGCTAAAATAAATACAAAGTTACCTGTAAACTAAATATAAATCCTAAGATAGCTATACTATAAGTATTAATTACATTGTAGCTATCTTAGGGTTTATTTTACAGGTAAGTATTTAGTTTTAAATAGGAATAATTTATTAAAGTATAGTGTAGTGTTAGGTGTAATTGTAACTTAGGTTAGGATTTATTTCACAGGTACATTTCTCTTTATTTTAGCTAGGTAAGCTATTAAATAGTTAATAACTATTTAATAGTTATTGTACATGGTTAAAATAAATTGAAAGGTACCTGTAAAATAAAAATAAATCCTAAGATAGCTATAATATAATTATTATTTATATTGTAGCTATATTAGGGTTTATTTTAAAGGTAAGTATTTAGTTTTAAATAGGATTCATTTAGTTAATAAGAGTTAATTTATTTAGATTTATTTAATTAATATTTAAGTTAGGGGGCGTTAGGGTTAGGGTTAGACTTAGGTTTAGGGGTTAATAATTTTATTACAGTGGCGGCGGCGTAGTGGGGGGCAGGATAGGGGTTAATAAATTTATTATAGGTGGCGACGGTGTAGGGGGGGCAGATTAGGGGTTAATACATTTAATATAGGTTGCGGCGGGTTCAGGGAGCGGCGGTTTAGGGGTTAATAAATTTATTATAGTTGCGGTGGGCTCCGGGAGCGGCGGTTTAGGGGTTAATATGTATAGAGTAGCTTGCGGTGGGCTCCGGGAGCGGCGGTTTAGGGGGTAATAACTTTATTTAGTTGCGGCGGTGTAGGGGGGGTCAGATTAGTGGTGTTTAGACTCGGGGTACATGTTAGGGTGTTAGGTGTAGACAGCTCCCATAGAAATCAATGGGATGTCTGGCAGCAGCGAACTTGTACTTTCGCTATGGTCAGACTCCCATTGATTCCTATGGGATCCGCCGCCTCCAGGGGTGGGGATTGAAAACCAGGTACGCTGGGCCGTAAAAGTGCCGAGCGTACCTGCTAGTTTTTTGATAACTAGCAAAAGTAGTGAGATTGTGCCGCACTTGTGTGCGGAACATCTGGAGTGACGTAAGAATCGATATGTGTCGGACTGAGTCCGGCGGATCGAAGCTTACGTCACAAAATTCTACTTTTGCCGGTCTCGAGCCTTTGATAACTAAGGCGAATCAGCCTCGCCACAAATACGCTGCGGAATTCCAGCGTATTTGAGGTTGACGGCTTGATAACTACCCCCCATTATATTGTCAAGTCACTCGACTTACTGAAAAAATTCATAGGGAGACGTCCCTTGTTTTATTTGCTTTTATTTGTTTTATTTGCCATAAAATAATTTTTTAGTTAATCCTAATGTTTTATCGTTGACAGTAAATTTAGTTTAATAAAATAGTTTTATACACTTCTACATCCTTCTTTTTTTTTGGATATAGTTATATCCATTTCTAATCTCTGCTAATTGGATCGCCACTAGTTTCACTTACACATATGTACTCCTCATAACCTATTCACGAACACTATCCACTCCATCTGTAATTACAGATTTAGTATTATTATTTTTTATATAACAAAAAATTATTAAGAAAATATTTTATACCAGTCAACACATAGGACTTAAATCCTAAATATCTGTTGTCTGAGACACTTAGACATTATTGTTTTTTCACCTGATACAAATCAGATTCACTTATAAGATCTCACTTAGATAAGTTACACATATAATGGTAGCATAAATTCTAGCTTAATTTATAAGCGCCAGTGGAAATCCAAACTCTTACATAGCTTTCTGAACCCTACACTTTCCAGAAAAAACAATGAATAATGAAGATGATTGACGGAAATCCTTAGTCGCCTGCAAGTAAAACTTCAGGGCATGGACCACGTCCAGGTTATGCAACAGACGCTCCTTCTTAGAAGAAGGGTTAGGACATAATGAAGGAACAATGATTTCCTGATTAATATTCTTATTAGAAACAACCTTAGGAAGAAAACCAGCTTTGGTACGTAAAACCACCTTATCAGAATGGAAGATAAGATAAGGCGAATCACATTGTAATGCTGAAAGCTCAGAAACTCTACGAGCAGAAGAAATAGCAATCTGAAAGGCGGCATCTGTAATAAAAGAATTAGCCATCTTAAGAGCCTTAATTCTATCTAATATATCCTCTAAGGCAGTGATTTTTAACCTTTTTTTGCCGTGGCACACTTTTTTACATTAAAAAATCCTGTGGCACACCACCATCCCAAAATTTAAAAAAAATCACACATTGTAGCCTAATACAGCATATATATATATATATATATATATATATATATACACATACACACAGACACATACTGTATGTATTGTTCTGTTATGCCATGCCTCCTACAAACTACCCCTGCACTGGGAGTAAAAAACAAGCAAAGTTTAAAAAATATGTCACGCTGTTGTCAGTCTGCCGTGGCACACCTGTGGATCTCTCACGGCACACTAGTGTGCCACGGCACACTGGTTGAAAAACACTGCTCTAAGGGAGTCTTAGTCTTAAGAGACTCTTCTAAAGCATCAAACCAGAAGGCTGCCGCAGTGGTAACTGGAACTTTGCAGGCCGTTGGTTGTAAGAGGAAACCCTGATGAATAAACAATTTCTTTAGAAGACCCTCCAATTTCTTATCCATAGGGTTTTTAAAAGCACAACTGTCTTCAATAGGAATATTTGTATGCTTCACCAGGGTAGATATTGCTCCTTCCACCTTAAGGACTGTTTGCCACGAGTCCCGAACAGTGTCAGCTATGGGATACATCTTCTTGAAATTAGGAGAGGGTGAGAATGGAATACCCGGTCTGTCCCATTCCCTCTTAATAATCTCCGAGATTCTCTTAGGAACCGGAAAAACATCAGTGTAGGCAACTATTTCTAAGTATTTGTCCATCTTACACAATTTCTCTGGTGGCACCACAATAGGGTCACAGTCATCCAGAGTCACTAAAACCTCCCGGAGTAACAGGCGGAGGTGTTCAAGCTTAAATTTAAAGGACATGGTGTCCGAGTCTGTTTGAGGTACCGCACTTCCCGAATCGGAAAGTTCCCCCTCAGACAAAAGTTCCCTGACCCCCAAATCAGATCCATGTGAGGGTACATTGGAAATAGCTAATAAAGCATTAGAGGACTCAGTATTTGCATTGACTTGTGTCCTATTGCGTTTACCCTGTAACACTGGCAACTTAGATAATACCTCTGTAAGGGTAGTTGACATAACTGCAGCCATATCCTACAGAGTAAAAGAATTAGACGCGGTTAAAGAACCAGGCGTTGCTTTGGTGGGCGTTAAAGGTTGTGACGTTTGGGGAGGAGTTAGCGGTATACCCTGATTCTCCTCAGACTGAGAATCAACCTTAGACATATTTTTTTTACATAATATTTGTGCTTTGCACTGCAAGGCCCTCTCAGTACATGAGGGACAAAAAGTTAGAGGGGGTTCCACAGTGGCATCTAAACACATAGAGCAAGGAGTGTCCTCCTCAGTGTCAGACATGTTAAACAGATTAGCACTCTTATAATAGAGGTTCTTTTATTAAACAATTTTTTGCTCTGATGTCAATTATAGTAAAAAGTTAATATTGTTATTATTCTATTTTTAAGTTATACAATATTTCTAAAGGGAGACGTCCCTGATGTTATGGGTTTATTTTATATAATAAAATAAGATTTACATTTATATGTGGAGTTTATTTTTAATTTTCCAAATAATCCTTAGAGCTTTTTTAGCGCTCCTGCACTATTTTATTTGATTTTAGTTTCTGTACTTATTAGTGATTTTGGGGAAGATTGCTTATAAGGGAGCATAGGGGTTAGCTATTGGGCGCTGCACTTAGTATTTGTAGATTCTCCTCAGTGTCAGACATGTTAAACAGATTAGCACTCTTATAATAGAGGTTCTTTTATTAAACAATTTTTGCTCTGATGTCAATTATAGTAAAAAGTTCATGCAGAAAAAAATTACTGTACTGCGCCTTTAAATTTTAAAACCGCAACTATTTTTCTGAGACGTTCAAAACGTGTTTTTTAGCAATAAATTTATTTGAAAATAATCGAAAACACTCTAACAATATTGCATCCACTTGCTCAGATATGGTAAACCATAAAATAACGATGTTTAACAAATAAAGTATGTTTTGTCTCTAATTGGGCCCCTGCACCAAACCACAGCTCTGCTGTGGCGCCTACCTGCCCTGAATGTGACTGCCGCTGCCTGATAAGCTATTCAGGCCCTCTTGAAGTCCGGAACACTCAGGCCTCCCCAGAGAACAGGACTCTGTCGTCCATGCGATCCAGCTGAACTGCGCGTCTGAGCACGCGAAATAGGCCCTGCCCACCGTGGGCATTATGCAAGTACGGCAAGTCCCGCATGGGTCATATGAAAAAAATTAAACATGTCCCCTATAAGCCATGTGCCCTCTTATAAACACTCGGTATAGTAAGAGAAAAACTCTACACAATATGTCATAACACTAAGCCATGTGCCCTTCATAACATGACCCTTTGAAACAGAACCGCAACTCCCAGCGTCAAAGCCCCTCTTTATCAGCCAAAAATCTTTAACATAGTATGGTAATAAAGAAAAAGGGATTCCAGGTACACCATTTCCTTATACATGTGTATACTGCTTACTCCTCCCCATAAAGTGGAAAATGTCAGCCTATTCTGTGCATCAAGTCTCCCAGAAATAAAAAGACTGAACATACCTCAAAGTTGCTTGTAGCAACACACCAGTCTCCACCCTGAAGATTTTCTTACACTATCTTCAGCAGCTGTGGGAACTATCATGGATCTTAGAAAATGCTTGCTAAGATCATCAACATCAGGGCAGGAAACATCCTCACTTTCCCTGAGAAAAATAGTACTCACTGGCACCATTTGAAAATAAAAAACTTCTTGATTGAAGAAACTAAACTCACTTTACCTCTTCCTATTACTATACAGGCAAAGAGAATGACTGGGGGTGGAGGGAAGGGAGGAGCTATATATACAGCTCTGCTGTGGTGCTTTTTGCCACTTCCTGTTAGCAGGAGGATAAATCCCATAAGTAAGGATGAAATCTATGGACTCGTCATATCTTGTAGAAGAAAGACCTTTTTCCACCCGTAATATCAGAAATTATTTTTGTCAGACCAGGTCCAAACAAGGTTTTACCCTTGTAAGGAAGCGCCAGAAGCTTGGACTTGGAGGTAACATCAGCTGACCAAGATTTTAGCCACAAAGCCCTAT
Source organism: Bombina bombina (assembly GCF_027579735.1). Taxonomy (NCBI): domain Eukaryota; kingdom Metazoa; phylum Chordata; class Amphibia; order Anura; family Bombinatoridae; genus Bombina; species Bombina bombina. Next base: position 690,256,813 of record NC_069503.1, on the reverse strand, counting down.
GGGCTAAGACAGTGAAGCCAGACATCTTCGCTTCCAGTCTAATAACTTGCATGTTAGCATAAAAAATAAAGGAGTTGGCTAGTTTGAGAGCTTTAATCCTATCTTGGATCCCCTCCAACAGAGTCTCTACTAAAATTAATTCAGACAAGGCATCGCACCAATAAGATGCTGCACTTGCTACTGTGGCAATACAAACTGCAGGTTGCCATTGAAGACCTTGATGAACATACATCTGTTTCAAATAAGCCTCCAGCTTTTTGTCCATGGGATCCTTAAAGGAGCAGCTATTCTCTATATCGTAGTTCTCTTAGCCAAAGTAGAAATAGCCCTTTCTACTTTAGGCACCGTGCGCCATGAATCTTTAATGGAGTCAGCAACAGGAAGCATCTTTTTAAAGACGGGAAACGGGAGAAAGGTATCCCTCGCTTCTCACATTCCTGTGACATAATCTCTGTTACTCGGTCTGGAACAGGAAACACTTCCACAGAGGAAGGGAGATCATAGTATTATTAAGTTTATTAGACTTCTTAGTGTTGACAACGACAGAAGTATCGGAGTCGTCCAAAGTAGCCAATACCTCCTTTAACAGTACACGAAGGTGTTCAAGCTTACATCTGAAGTTTAGTTCTTGAGTATCAGATGAAGAAATGATACTGTCCGAATCTGAGATTTCACCCTCAGAGGCTACCGATGAATCATCCTCATCAGACTTGAGGGAGGGCAACCTGCGTAGCAGCAGATGGGACAGATACCTTACTATCTGACAAATATTTAATTTTCCTCTTGCGTTTCCCCAACATAGGAAAACTCCTCCAGGAGGCTGAGAGGAACTGCAGGGCACTATATGTGACGCCATAGAGACTTGGGGCGTTTGAGGAGAAAGCTGTGGCATTGCCTAAACAGTATCATCCTGAGAGATATTGGGCAACAATTTATCTTTAAATTGAAGTGTTCTAGCTAAGCATGCAGCACAGAATTGCATAGGCAAAACAATTTGTGCCTCAAGGCATAACAAGCATTTGTCAAAAGACACAGAGTCTTGGTCCATGTCCATAATACTAAATTAAAAAATCCCCAAATTGTATAAATTTTTTAAATACACTGTCACTTTAAGAATTACTACCACAGCCGCTTAACGTTATGCAAAAATTCTTTAAAATAATAAACCAATCAGGCCCCCTACACCTCAGACAGGCTGAGGTGCCTTACCGTAACACTTATACACAATTTGACTCTAAAGTCTCTAAAACGATCAAATAGTAGATTGACACTGAAGAGACTGAAAATCAATGATGCCGCGCCGCTCCGCTCCGTGAATATTCGACAGCATAGAGAAGTCACATGACCGGCAGAGAGAGGAAACTATGCAGCAAGTAAAAGGCGCACGTTTCCCTCTGCCTACAACACCGGTGCTTAATTTACACAAACGCTCAAGCAGTCTGTCAGTTGGCCTGTTCTAGCTAAGCAATCAAAGAAAACCAACTGCCAAATTTTAAGTTTATACATAAATCCCTGTATAAAACACATACTAATAAAGTATGTCAACAAAATTAGCCCAAAGAGGAAAAAACATCCCAATAAAGGGAAGATTAACCCCTACAGGCCCATTTATCAAGCTCCGTACGGAGCTTGAAGGGCCGTGTTTCTGGCGAGTCTTCAGACTCGCCAGAAACACAACTTATGAAGCAGCGGTCTAAAGACCGCTGCTCCATAACCCTGTCCGTCTGCTCTGAGCAGGCAGACAGGAATCGCCGGAAATTGATTGACACCTCCCTGCTGGCGGCCGATTGGCCGCGAGTCAGCAGGGGGCGGCGTTGCACCAGCAGCTCTTGTGAGCTGCTGGTGCAATGCTAAATGCGGAGAGCGTATTGCTCTCCGCATTTAGCGAGGTCTTGCGGACCTGATCCGCACTGTCGGATCAGGTCCGCAAGCCCTTTGATAAATGGGCCCCCTAGTCTCAACATAGATAATGTGCCTGCCCCCTGCCAAAGAAAATCCTGTATAAAGGATTTTAAAAATGTCCCCATCTACTTGCATATGACATATTCTTCTGAAGTGCAAATCTCCAAGACCTAGAAGACAAAAGCACTTACCTGCAGTCTAGCTGTCCAGCAGGAAGACAGCTCACAAGGCGTGAAAGGACACATATTCCTTACAGAGACCTGTAGAAAAAGAAAGAACAGACTAACCAACTCTGGCTTTCTGTACCATGGGCAGCAACATGTTAGGAAATAAAGCAAGGACTACCTCACAACTTCCTAATAGTGATGTCGCGAACCTAAAAATTTCGGTTCGCGAACAGCGGACTCGAACTTCCACAACTGTTCGCGAACGGGCGAACCGGGCGAACCGCCATTGACTTCAATAGGCAGGCAAACTTTAAAACCAACAGGGACTCTTTCTGGCCACAATAGTGATGGAAAAGTTGTTTCAAGGGGACTAACACCTGGACTGTGGCATGCCGGAGGGGGATCCATGGCAAAACTCCCATGGGAAATTACATAGTTGATGCAGAGTCTGGTTTTAATCCATAAAGGGAATAAATCACCTAACATTCCTAAATAGTTTGGAATAACGTGCTTTAAAACATCAGGTATGATGTTGTATCGATCAGGTAGTGTAAGGGTTACGCCCGCTTCACAGTGACAGACCAAACTCCCCGTTTAAAGGGACAGTCTACACCAGAATTTTTATTGTTTTAAAAGATAGATAATCCCTTTATTACCGATTTACCAGTTTTGCATAACTAACACATTTATAATAATATACTTTTAACCTCTGTGATTATCTTGTATCTAAGCCTCTGAAAACTGCCCCTTTTTTCAGTTCTTTTGACAGACTTGCAGTCTAGCCAATCAGTGCCTGCTCCCAGATAACTTCTCGTGCATGAGCACAGTGTTATCTATATGAAATACGTGAACTAACACACTACTGTTACAACAGATATGAGTGGTGGCACTTAGCAAGTGGGCCTGGCACACACACTGGCAGGCAGGCAACTGCAATTAGATTACACTAGCAGACTGATGTTTCACAGTCAAATTTTTTTTATTTTTTTTAAATTTACACTACTGTTACAACAGATATGAGTGGTGGCACTAGTTGGCAAGTGGGCCTGGCACACATGCTGGCAGGCAGGCAGGCAACTGAAATTAGATTACACTAGCAGACTGATGTTTCACAGTCAAAATTACACAGGCAAAAAAAAAGACTGTTCTAGCCCTAAAAAGGGCTTTTTGGGGTGCTGTCCTTACAGCAGAGATCAGATGAGTCCTTCAGGACTGTAGTGGACACTGAATACACTAGCCTAGCTATCAATTTCCCTATGAAATCAGCAGCAGCTACACTGTCCCTCCTCTCACTAACAATGCAGCTTCCGAATGAACCTAAAATGGCTGCTGTCCAGGAGCTGGGAGGGAGTGTCTGCTGCTGATTGGCTGAAATGTGTCTGCAGACTGTGAGATACAGGGTCAAAGTTTACTCAATGATGACGAATAGGGGGAGGATCGAACATTGCATATGTTTGCCCGCCGCTGCAAACGCGAACAAGCTATGTTCGCCGGGAACTATTCGCCGGTGAACAATTCGCGACATCACTACTTCCTAACTGCTTAAAAGACACCACTACTCTACTGAAGAGATTGACGTGGACTCAGCTAAACCCAAATCCTTGCTTGCAGGGAAAAGTACCCGAAAAAGGAATTCATTTTTTCAGACACCAAACTTAACCTCCTCCATTGACAGAGGCAAAGAGAATGACTGGGGATTATAGGTAGGGGACTGACAATTAACAGCCTTGCTGTGGTGCTCTTTGCCTCCTCCTGCTGGCTTGCGGTGATATAACCACTAGTAATTGTAATAAGGTTGTGGACTCTCCACATCTTAGGAAAGAAAAAAAAAATTGGGTTTAGTATTCCTTAAGGTCTTCAGCCGCAAGTGCTCATTCTCAGATTGATTGGGGATGATGTTATGGCTGTTCAATCCTTGCAGGTAACAGGCAAAGTTCAAATTGAGAGGCTACAGTAACCCCAATAACTGAAGCATTTCAATAGCAGCCATATATAACCCTATTAAGTTGTGACATCATAAGTGACAGCAGGCTGAGGTCATCGCACTACATAATACAACTGGTATACAGTATAGATATGTACAGGCACATCAATTGTAACAGTTCTGTGACACCTCAAGCAAACACACTTATCATAAGTCATTATTACTCTCTGATATTCTTAATGCAAATCCTGTGCTAGTCTGCACTTTACCTGATTTATACATGTCAATATTTCCAAAACGTGTAGTCACGTAAATGAGTCATGATATGGACTGTGGGTATAGCTGGGGAGCAGTGGATGAAGATGGGCATTCTATGGGCAAAGTAAGGTAAGTTAGGTGGTCCCTGGTTTCACGCTGGAAGATAGGGGCAAAATGTCCTGCAAATTGGGGGACAGTTGGGAGTTCCGTTGATTTAATGCTGTTTGATGTACAAATCATCTATCAGACACTATGGAGAATCATATGCACTAGTGATTAGAGGGTGTTAATTTTAAAGTGATCATACACAAGCTCAAGGGTCAAAGATTATTGAGCACTTAACAATAACTGCAACTGGCATGCACCGCACTGATGGTATTCCAATCCATCAGAAAACACTCTTCTGTTTTTTTTGTTGAATGACAGCTCTTAGATGTTGTTTTTCATTGGATATAATCATAGTAAAATATCTTTGTACTAAGCATTTTTTAATTTGATCTATTTGGCCAAACCACTTCTGTAAGATAGTACATTGTATACACATAGCCAAACTGCTAAAATAATCACAGTCATTTTTTAAATACTTACTTAGAAAATATACTCAATTCAAATGAGTCATTGTTAATGGTTTGAATTTAATTTGTCATTGCAAAAAACAAACAATCAACAACATAATTTAAAGCACCTGAAATTATTTGTCTTTATTTGAAAACTAAATGGAAGACTTTTCAATACATTTTAGGCAAAGAAAATACATTGGAGATGAGAAACATTCTACAGTATTAAAGTATTACAATGACAAATCGACACATTCTAATAAAAATGGTCGACTACATATAAAACAGCTCTTAGTATTACCTTTGGAAACAAAATTAGAATGTATAATTTAGTGACCTGATTTTACTCTGAAATTTAAATCTTCATAAAAGGAGAACTTGAAAAATATAAATTAGAATACAATACGTTGCCTTCAGAAAAAGACAATTTATTTTTTTTCTTATGTGAAAGAAAAGACCATTGAACAATTTAAAATATGTTTCGCATGAAAAGATGGCAAACACTGTTTAAATTTAATGTAACAACAGAAAGTGCATGACTGTGTAGGTTTTACTGGGGCTCATTGGTTGATAGGGACAATGCACGTAGAAAAAACAGAATTTATGTTTACCTGATAAATTACTTTCTCCAACGGTGTGTCCGGTCCACGGCGTCATCCTTACTTGTGGGATATTCTCTTCCCCAACAGGAAATGGCAAAGAGCCCAGCAAAGCTGGTCACATGATCCCTCCTAGGCTCCGCCTTCCCCAGTCATTCGACCGACGTAAAGGAGGAATATTTGCATAGGAGAAATCATATGATACCGTGGTGACTGTAGTCAAAGAAAATAAATTATCAGACCTGATTAAAAAACCAGGGCGGGCCGTGGACCGGACACACCGTTGGAGAAAGTAATTTATCAGGTAAACATAAATTCTGTTTTCTCCAACATAGGTGTGTCCGGTCCACGGCGTCATCCTTACTTGTGGGAACCAATACCAAAGCTTTAGGACACGGATGAAGGGAGGGAGCAAATCAGGTCACCTAGATGGAAGGCACCACGGCTTGCAAAACCTTTCTCCCAAAAATAGCCTCAGAAGAAGCAAAAGTATCAAATTTGTAAAATTTAGTAAAAGTGTGCAGTGAAGACCAAGTCGCTGCCTTACATATCTGATCAACAGAAGCCTCGTTCTTGAAGGCCCATGTGGAAGCCACGGCCCTAGTGGAATGAGCTGTGATTCTTTCAGGAGGCTGCCGTCCGGCAGTCTCGTAAGTCAATCTGATGATGCTTTTAAGCCAAAAAGAGAGAGAGGTAGAAGTTGCTTTTTGACCTCTCCTTTTACCAGAATAAACAACAAACAAGGAAGATGTTTGTCTAAAATCCTTTGTAGCATCTAAATAGAATTTTAGAGCACGAACTACATCCAAATTGTGCAACAAACGTTCCTTCTTTGAAACTGGATTCGGACACAACGAAGGCACGACTATCTCCTGGTTAATGTTTTTGTTAGAAACAACTTTCGGAAGAAACCCAGGTTTAGTACGCAAAACCACCTTATCTGCATGGAACACCAGATAAGGAGGAGAACACTGCAGAGCAGATAACTCTGAAACTCTTCTAGCAGAAGAGATTGCAACCAAAAACAAAACTTTCCAAGATAATAACTTAATATCAACGGAATGTAAGGGTTCAAACGGAACCCCCTGAAGAACTGAAAGAACTAAATTGAGACTCCAAGGAGGAGTCAAAGGTTTGTAAACAGGCTTGATTCTAACCAGAGCCTGAACAAAAGCTTGAACATCTGGCACAGCTGCCAGCTTTTGTGAAGTAACACAGACAAAGCAGAAATCTGTCCCTTCAAAGAACTTGCAGATAATCCTTTCTCCAAACCTTCTTGAAGAAAGGATAGAATCTTAGGAATTTTTATCTTGTCCCAAGGGAATCCTTTAGATTCACACCAACAGATATATCTTTTCCATATTTTATGGTAGATTTTTCTAGTTACAGGCTTTCTGGCCTGAACAAGAGTATCAATGACAGAATCTGAGAACCCTCGCTTTGATAAAATCAAGCGTTCAATCTCCAAGCAGTCAGTTGGAGTGAGACCAGATTCGGATGTTCGAACGGACCTTGAACAAGAAGGTCCCGTCTCAAAGGTAGCTTCCATGGTGGAGCCGATGACATATTCACCAGGTCTGCATACCAAGTCCTGCGTGGCCACGCAGGAGCTATCAAGATCACCGATGCCCTCTCCTGATTGATCCTGGCTACCAGCCTGGGGATGAGAGGAAACGGTGGGAACACATATGTACAGGCACATCAATTGTAACAGTTCTGTGACACCTCAAGCAAACACACTTATCATAAGTCATTATTACTCTCTGATATTCTTAATGCAAATCCTGTGCTAGTCTGCACTTTACCTGATTTATACATGTCAATATTTCCAAAACGTGTAGTCACGTAAATGAGTCATGATATGGACTGTGGGTATAGCTGGGGAGCAGTGGATGAAGATGGGCATTCTATGGGCAAAGTAAGGTAAGTTAGGTGGTCCCTGGTTTCACGCTGGAAGATAGGGGCAAAATGTCCTGCAAATTGGGGGACAGTTGGGAGTTCCGTTGATTTAATGCTGTTTGATGTACAAATCATCTATCAGACACTATGGAGAATCATATGCACTAGTGATTAGAGGGTGTTAATTTTAAAGTGATCATACACAAGCTCAAGGGTCAAAGATTATTGAGCACTTAACAATAACTGCAACTGGCATGCACCGCACTGATGGTATTCCAATCCATCAGAAAACACTCTTCTGTTTTTTTTGTTGAATGACAGCTCTTAGATGTTGTTTTTCATTGGATATAATCATAGTAAAATATCTTTGTACTAAGCATTTTTTAATTTGATCTATTTGGCCAAACCACTTCTGTAAGATAGTACATTGTATACACATAGCCAAACTGCTAAAATAATCACAGTCATTTTTTAAATACTTACTTAGAAAATATACTCAATTCAAATGAGTCATTGTTAATGGTTTGAATTTAATTTGTCATTGCAAAAAACAAACAATCAACAACATAATTTAAAGCACCTGAAATTATTTGTCTTTATTTGAAAACTAAATGGAAGACTTTTCAATACATTTTAGGCAAAGAAAATACATTGGAGATGAGAAACATTCTACAGTATTAAAGTATTACAATGACAAATCGACACATTCTAATAAAAATGGTCGACTACATATAAAACAGCTCTTAGTATTACCTTTGGAAACAAAATTAGAATGTATAATTTAGTGACCTGATTTTACTCTGAAATTTAAATCTTCATAAAAGGAGAACTTGAAAAATATAAATTAGAATACAATACGTTGCCTTCAGAAAAAGACAATTTATTTTTTTTCTTATGTGAAAGAAAAGACCATTGAACAATTTAAAATATGTTTCGCATGAAAAGATGGCAAACACTGTTTAAATTTAATGTAACAACAGAAAGTGCATGACTGTGTAGGTTTTACTGGGGCTCATTGGTTGATAGGGACAATGCACGTAGAAAAAACAGAATTTATGTTTACCTGATAAATTACTTTCTCCAACGGTGTGTCCGGTCCACGGCGTCATCCTTACTTGTGGGATATTCTCTTCCCCAACAGGAAATGGCAAAGAGCCCAGCAAAGCTGGTCACATGATCCCTCCTAGGCTCCGCCTTCCCCAGTCATTCGACCGACGTAAAGGAGGAATATTTGCATAGGAGAAATTATATGATACCGTGGTGACTGTAGTCAAAGAAAATAAATTATCAGACCTGATTAAAAAACCAGGGCGGGCCGTGGACCGGACACACCGTTGGAGAAAGTAATTTATCAGGTAAACATAAATTCTGTTTTCTCCAACATAGGTGTGTCCGGTCCACGGCGTCATCCTTACTTGTGGGAACCAATACCAAAGCTTTAGGACACGGATGAAGGGAGGGAGCAAATCAGGTCACCTAGATGGAAGGCACCACGGCTTGCAAAACCTTTCTCCCAAAAATAGCCTCAGAAGAAGCAAAAGTATCAAATTTGTAAAATTTAGTAAAAGTGTGCAGTGAAGACCAAGTCGCTGCCTTACATATCTGATCAACAGAAGCCTCGTTCTTGAAGGCCCATGTGGAAGCCACGGCCCTAGTGGAATGAGCTGTGATTCTTTCAGGAGGCTGCCGTCCGGCAGTCTCGTAAGTCAATCTGATGATGCTTTTAAGCCAAAAAGAGAGAGAGGTAGAAGTTGCTTTTTGACCTCTCCTTTTACCAGAATAAACAACAAACAAGGAAGATGTTTGTCTAAAATCCTTTGTAGCATCTAAATAGAATTTTAGAGCACGAACTACATCCAAATTGTGCAACAAACGTTCCTTCTTTGAAACTGGATTCGGACACAACGAAGGCACGACTATCTCCTGGTTAATGTTTTTGTTAGAAACAACTTTCGGAAGAAACCCAGGTTTAGTACGCAAAACCACCTTATCTGCATGGAACACCAGATAAGGAGGAGAACACTGCAGAGCAGATAACTCTGAAACTCTTCTAGCAGAAGAGATTGCAACCAAAAACAAAACTTTCCAAGATAATAACTTAATATCAACGGAATGTAAGGGTTCAAACGGAACCCCCTGAAGAACTGAAAGAACTAAATTGAGACTCCAAGGAGGAGTCAAAGGTTTGTAAACAGGCTTGATTCTAACCAGAGCCTGAACAAAAGCTTGAACATCTGGCACAGCTGCCAGCTTTTGTGAAGTAACACAGACAAAGCAGAAATCTGTCCCTTCAAAGAACTTGCAGATAATCCTTTCTCCAAACCTTCTTGAAGAAAGGATAGAATCTTAGGAATTTTTATCTTGTCCCAAGGGAATCCTTTAGATTCACACCAACAGATATATCTTTTCCATATTTTATGGTAGATTTTTCTAGTTACAGGCTTTCTGGCCTGAACAAGAGTATCAATGACAGAATCTGAGAACCCTCGCTTTGATAAAATCAAGCGTTCAATCTCCAAGCAGTCAGTTGGAGTGAGACCAGATTCGGATGTTCGAACGGACCTTGAACAAGAAGGTCCCGTCTCAAAGGTAGCTTCCATGGTGGAGCCGATGACATATTCACCAGGTCTGCATACCAAGTCCTGCGTGGCCACGCAGGAGCTATCAAGATCACCGATGCCCTCTCCTGATTGATCCTGGCTACCAGCCTGGGGATGAGAGGAAACGGTGGGAACACATATGCTAGTTTGAAGGTCCAAGGTGCTACTAGTGCATCTACTAGAGTCGCCTTGGGATCCCTGGATCTGGACCCGTAGCAAGGAACCTTGAAGTTCTGACGAGAGGCCATCAGATCCATGTCTGGAATGCCCCACAACTGAGTAATTTGGGCAAAGATTTCCGGATGGAGTTCCCACTCCCCCGGATGAAATGACTGACGACTCAGAAAATCCGCTTCCCAATTTTCCACTCCTGGGATGTGGATTGCAGACAAGTGGCAGGAGTGAGTCTCCGCCCATTGAATGATTTTGGTCACTTCTTCCATCGCCAGGGAACTCCTTGTTCCCCCCTGATGGTTGATGTACGCAACAGTCGTCATGTTGTCCGATTGAAACCGTATGAATTTGGCCTTTGCTAGCTGAGGCCAAGCCTTGAGAGCATTGAATATCGCTCTTAGTTCCAGAATATTTATCGGGAGAAGAGATTCTTCCCGAGACCAAAGACCCTGAGCTTTCAGGAGTCCCCAGACCGCGCCCCAGCCCACCAGACTGGCGTCGGTCGTGACAATGACCCACTCTGGTCTGCGGAAGCTCATCCCCTGTGACAGGTTGTCCAGGGACAGCCACCAACGGAGTGAATCTCTGGTCCTCTGATCTACTTGTATCGTCGGAGACAAGTCTGTATAATCCCCATTCCACTGACTGAGCATGCACAGTTGTAATGGTCTCAGATGAATTCGCGCAAAAGGAACTATGTCCATTGCCGCGACCATCAAACCTATTACTTCCATGCACTGCGCTATGGAAGGAAGAGGAACAGAATGAAGTACTTGACAAGAGTTTAGAAGTTTTGATTTTCTGGCCTCTGTTAGAAAAATCCTCATTTCTAAGGAGTCTATTATTGTTCCCAAGAAGGGAACTCTTGTTGACGGAGATAGAGAACTTTTTTCTACGTTCACTTTCCACCCGTGAGATCTGAGAAAGGCCAGGACGATGTCCGTGTGAGCCTTTGCTTGTGGAAGGGACGACGCTTGAATCAGAATGTCGTCCAAGTAAGGTACTACTGCAATGCCCCTTGGTCTTAGCACCGCTAGAAGGGACCCCAGTACCTTTGTGAAAATTCTTGGAGCAGTGGCTAATCCGAACGGAAGTGCCACAAACTGGTAATGCTTGTCCAGAAAGGCGAACCTTAGGAACCGATGATGTTCCTTGTGGATAGGAATATGTAGATACGCATCCTTTAAATCCACCGTGGTCATGAATTGACCTTCCTGGATGGAAGGAAGAATTGTTCGAATGGTTTCCATTTTGAACGATGGAACCTTGAGAAACTTGTTTAGGATCTTGAGATTTAAGATTGGTCTGAATGTTCCCTCTTTTTTGGGAACTATGAACAGATTGGAGTAGAACCCCATCCCTTGTTCTCCTAATGGAACAGGATGAATCACTCCCATTTTGAACAGGTCTTCTACACAATGTAAGAATGCCTGTTTTTTCATGTGGTCTGAAGACAATTGAGACCTGTGGAACCTCCCCCTTGGGGGAAGCCCCTTGAATTCCAGAAGATAACCTTGGGAGACTATTTCCAGCGCCCAAGGATCCAGAACATCTCTTGCCCAAGCCTGAGCGAAGAGAGAGAGTCTGCCCCCCACCTGATCCGGTCCCGGATCGGGGGCCAACATCTCATGCTGTCTTGGTAGCAGTGGCAGGTTTCTTGGCCTGCTTACCTTTGTTCCAGCCTTGCATTGGCCTCCAGGCTGGCTTGGCTTGAGAAGTATTACCCTCTTGCTTAGAGGATGTAGCACTTGGGGCTGGTCCGTTTCTGCGAAAGGGACGAAAATTTGGTTTATTTTTAGCCTTGAAAGACCTATCCTGAGGAAGGGCGTGGCCCTTACCCCCAGTGATATCAGAAATAATCTCTTTCAAGTCAGGGCCAAACAGCGTTTTCCCCTTGAAAGGAATGTTAAGCAATTTGTTCTTGGAAGACGCATCCGCTGACCAAGATTTTAGCCAAAGCGCTCTGCGCGCCACAATAGCAAACCCAGAATTTTTCGCCGCTAATCTAGCCAATTGCAAAGTGGCGTCTAAGGTGAAAGAGTTAGCCAATTTGAGAGCATGAATTCTGTCCAAAATCTCCTCATAAGAAGAATCTTTATTGAGCGCCTTTTCTAGTTCATCAAACCAGAAACACGCTGCTGTAGTGACAGGAACAATGCATGAAATTGGTTGTAGAAGGTAACCTTGCTGAACAAACATCTTTTTAAGCAAACCCTCTAATTTTTTATCCATAGGATCTTTGAAAGCACAACTATCTTCTATGGGTATAGTGGTGCGTTTGTTTAGAGTAAAAACCGCCCCCTCGACCTTGGGGACTGTCTGCCATAAGTCCTTTCTGGGGTCGACCATAGGAAACAATTTCTTAAATATAGGGGGAGGGACGAAAGGTATGCCGGGCCTTTCCCATTCTTTGTTTACAATATCCGCCACCCGCTTGGGTATAGGAAAAGCTTCGGGGGGCCCCGGGACCTCTAGGAACTTGTCCATCTTACATAATTTCTCTGGAATGACAAAATTCTCACAATCATCCAGAGTAGATAACACCTCCTTAAGCAGAGCGCGGAGATGTTCCAATTTAAATTTGAATGTAATCACATCAGGTTCAGCTTGTTGAGAAATTTTCCCTGAATCTGAAATTTCTCTCTCAGACAAAACCTCCCTGGCCCCCTCAGACTGGTATAGGGGCACTTCAGAACCAATATCATCAGCGTCCTCATGCTCTTCCGTATTTTCTAAAACAGAGCAGTCGCGCTTTCGCTGATAAGTGGGCATTTTGGCTAAAATGTTTTTGATAGAATTATCCATTACAGCCGTTAATTGTTGCATAGTAAGGAGTATTGGCGCACTAGATGTACTAGGGGCCTCCTGTGTGGGCAAGACTGGCGTAGACGAAGGAGGGGATGATGCAGTACCATGCTTACTCCCCTCACTTGAGGAATCATCTTGGGCATCATTTTCTCTAAATTTTGTGTCACATAAATCACATCTATTTAAATGAGAAGGAACCTTGGCTTCCCCACATACAGAACACAGTCTATCTGGTAGTTCAGACATGTTAAACAGGCATAAACTTGATAACAAAGTACAAAAAACGTTTTAAAATAAAACCGTTACTGTCACTTTAAGTTTTAAACTGAACACACTTTATTACTGCAAATGTGAAAAAGTATGAAGGAATTGTTCAAAATTCACCAAAATTTCACCACAGTGTCTTAAAGCCTTAAAAGTATTGCACACCAAATGTGAAAGCTTTAACTCTTAAAATAACGGAACCGGAGCCGTTTTTATGTTTAACCCCTATACAGTCCCTGGTATCTGCTTTGCTGAGACCCAACCAAGCCCAAAGGGGAATACGATACCAAATGACGCCTTCAGAAAGCCTTTTCTATGTATCTGAGCTCCTCACACATGCATCTGCATGTCATGCTTCTCAAAAACAACTGCGCAATAGAGGCGCGAAAATGAGGCTCTGCCTATGATTAGGGAAAGCCCCTAGAGAACAAGGTGTCCAATACAGTGCCTGCCGGTTATTTTACATAATTCCCAAGAATAAAATAATTCCACAAAGCTAAGAAGTATTAAAAATGCTTATATATCAATCGTTTTAGCCCAGAAAATGTCTACCAGTCTTAAAAGCCCTTGTGAAGCCCTTTATTCTTATGTAATAAAAATGGCTTACCGGATCCCATAGGGAAAATGACAGCTTCCAGCATTACATAGTCTTGTTAGAAATGTGTCATACCTCAAGCAGCAAAAGTCTGCTCACTGTTTCCCCCAACTGAAGTTAATTCCTCTCAACAGTCCTGTGTGGAAACAGCCATCGATTTTAGTAACGGTTGCTAAAATCATTTTCCTCTTACAAACAGAAATCTTCATCCCTTTTCTGTTTCAGAGTAAATAGTACTATTTTAAAATAACAAACTCTTGATTGAAGAATAAAAACTACAGTTAAACACCAAAAAACTCTAAGCCATCTCCGTGGAGATGTTGCCTGTACAACGGCAAAGAGAATGACTGGGGAAGGCGGAGCCTAGGAGGGATCATGTGACCAGCTTTGCTGGGCTCTTTGCCATTTCCTGTTGGGGAAGAGAATATCCCACAAGTAAGGATGACGCCGTGGACCGGACACACCTATGTTGGAGAAAGCTGACTTCAACCAGCACATAGACATCTATTATTTAAAAAAAGCACTGTGGAACAGAGACAACAATTGAGTATTATGTTTCTTTAATTTATAGATTTTTTTTCAGATTGACATAGGAAATGTTCTACCAATTTGTTAAATTCTTCTGCATAGCGCAAATGAAGATTGTGATTCCCATCTGGAATAAGATGCAACCTGCAAGAGTAGAGATAACAGAAAGTAAAATAGACGAAGGAAAAGCAGCGGCCGTATGTTAAGTTGTGTAATAGTTTAGCTCAGTGTTCTGCTAGCACATTCAATCAATGAACACTTTTATGTCTTCAAAGTGCTAGGACCTAAGGAGACTCAAAAATAACTCCCAGATAACTAATTACCCCAGTATTGCCCCTTTACATTCAATAATGATCACAGCGCACCCCTCCTGAACTATACAATTTGTCTTTTATAGCCTACGGTCTAAATTCTATTGCAGTTGTAAACAGTACCACCTGGTAGCAACAATAAAAGTCTGCATAAAACTGTAATAGATTTGTTGTTGTTAACACTTGATGGTACATTTTAGTTTAGCAATAGAATCAAGTCCTAAAGGAATATTAAACACCTCTCACATTTGTGTAAACATTGTGACTGTCTAACCCTCCCTAAAAAGGTAAAAAAACAAATTCTGTAAACTAGGATTTCTTCAAATTGTTGTAAATTGCTAAAACCAGCTATTGAGCTGCAGTATTATGAAGAAAATCTAAGGTATAGAATTAATATCCCTTTAAATTAGACAAAAACTTACCTTGAGCCTTTGATTTGTTTGTGTAAAAACTGTGGGTGAACCGGCGGTATCATTGCATCCTTATTCCCATGTATTATCAAAGTTGGACACTTAATCAAGGGAAGCAGATGTCGACAAATATTACCTGCCAGATATTTCAATTCATTTTAATACACGTTTAAAGAGACAAAATAATTTTGGATTAAAAAGCAATCAATAGTGTGTGGTGTGTTTGGCACAATCTGGTACTACAAGTGGTTGGTGTAAGTTTTATCCAAAGAATTTTTAGCACCAAAAACATTTAACGTATAACAAAGGGCAATAATAGCGTGCTGGCATTACAAGTGGTCGATTAAGTGTAATTCTAACCACAATACCGCTTTAAAATGTAACCGTGCAAAACATGAAAATGCTATGAAAATAAAGAATTTCAGTTTTGTTGAAGAATGAAAAGGATTTGGTAAATGACAAGGGGTGGAACTGGGAATGTGAATATGCATATGTATATATGTGTGTGTAGAATATTATGCTTAATGTTCACTGAAATCATGTAGCACAGAACTAAAAAGGAAGAGTTATCTGACAAATGTATTATGTGAGGGATATGATGCAGCTACGCTCTCTGACACGCAGATGTTAGCATACGCTAGATTAGTGCTCACGTGATAAAAATACATTAGGACTTGTAATATAAGAGCAGAAATAGAAGCGTTATATATTGGGCTCTAGCAATGTTAATGTACCTTACCGATTGCATTTTTGTGCTCCATTTGTAATCTAAATAAATGCTAGACAGGATGATTTATTCAAAGAAAAGATTAGTCTCAGATAAGAATGTAGATTGTTTAAATTGTATTAATTGTTTAAATATTGAAGAAATAAGTGTAAAGTTTTACTTTCTATAGAGTAATGGGTACCATGCTAAAACCTAGGTTTCCCTTATCTAATATATTTTGCTGAGGACAATTAGGAGCAGAGATAGAAGAATGACTAATATGTGTGGAACATAGGAATGTCAAAAGGGACTGTAAACTCTGCAAGACAGTTACTGTATCAGCGTATTTATAACTTACTGTCTTAATCAGGGAATATGACACAAGAATGGGCTTTTAAATCTAGGATCACTAAATTATCATGCACACTGTATATGGGGTTATCATGGGGGTTTAAAACAATTTGGAAAGGGTATTAAAAAAAAAAATCTTTTTAATTGGATTGGATCTCGTAATTTACAAGGGGCACTAGTGTTATAATAAATAGCTCTAACAAATTACAGCATTTTATTTTCCCATTAGATTTTTCCTTTAATAAATGGTGCTCTGACAAAATGCAGACGGACATTTGGCCGACGGACAGAATGCCGAATAACGTTCTGATTTCATCGGAGGGCAGATATGCTCCAGAGTGCTCTGTTCCAATCAGAGCCTCGGGCACCGCAACCGCCTCTGGGAACCTTACCATGGGTCCCAGCCCGCATGTCTTGTAATTCTCTGTCTGTCTATCGAATCTATTTATCTATCTATCAAATCTCTCTATCAAATCTATCTATCTATCAAATTTATCTATTGCATCTATTTATCTATCTAATCTATGTATCTATCAAATCTATCTATCTATCTTGTGGCCGGGCTGTTATCTGACAGCCACTTGTGTGTCGGACCTATTGTCCATCGGCCAAATGTCCGTCGGCTAACAGTCCGGCCACGTAATAAAACATAATTTATGTAAGAACTTACCTGATAAATTCATTTCTTTCATATTAGCAAGAGTCCATGAGCTAGTGACGTATGGGATATACATTCCTACCAGGAGGGGCAAAGTTTCCCAAACCTCAAAATGCCTATAAATACACCCCTCACCACACCCACAATTCAGTTTAACGAATAGCCAAGAAGTGGGGTGATAAAAAAGTGCGAAAGCATATAAAATAAGGAATTGGAATAATTGTGCTTTATACAAAAATCATAACCACCACAAAAAAAGGGCGGGCCTCATGGACTCTTGCTAATATGAAAGAAATGAATTTATCAGGTAAGTTCTTACATAAATTATGTTTTCTTTCATGTAATTAGCAAGAGTCCATGAGCTAGTGACGTATGGGATAATGATTACCCAAGATGTGGATCTTTCCACGCAAGAGTCACTAGAGAGGGAGGGATAAAATAAAGACAGCCAATTCCTGCTGAAAATAATCCACACCCAAAATAAAGTTTAAAGAAAAACATAAGCAGAAGATTCAAACTGAAACCGCTGCCTGAAGTACTTTTCTACCAAAAACTGCTTCAGAAGAAGAAAATACATCAAAATGGTAGAATTTAGTAAAAGTATGCAAAGAGGACCAAGTTGCTGCTTTGCAAATCTGATCAATCGAAGCTTCATTCCTAAACGCCCAGGAAGTAGAAACTGACCTACTAGAATGAGCTGTAATCCTTTGAGGCGGAGTTTTACCCGACTCAACATAGGCAAGATGAATTAAAGATTTCAACCAAGATGCCAAAGAAATGGCAGAAGCTTTCTGGCCTTTTCTAGAACCGGAAAAGATAACAAATAAACTAGAAGTCTTTCGGAAAGACTTAGTAGCTTCAACATAATATTTCAAAGCTCTAACAACATCCAAAGAATGCAACGATTTCTCCTTAGAATTCTTAGGATTAGGACATAATGAAGGAACCACAATTTCTCTACTAATGTTGTTGGAATTCACAACTTTAGGTAAAAATTCAAAAGAAGTTCGCAACACCGCCTTATCCTGATGAAAAATCAGAAAAGGAGACTCACAAGAAAGAGCAGATAATTCAGAAACTCTTCTGGCAGAAGAGATTGCCAAAAGGAACAAAACTTTCAGCAGATACACTTAGCTTTGGTAGTTCCAGCACTAGACAGCGATTTTCCTGAAGTATCTTTTGACTCAGATGCAACGTGAGACATCTTGCAATATGTAAGAGAAAAAACAACATATAAAGCAAAATTGATCAAATTCCTTAAATGACAGTTTCAGGAATGGGAAAAAATGCCAATAAACAAGCTTCTAGTAACCAGAAGCAAAGAAAAAATGAGACTGAAATAATGTGGAGATAAAAGCGACGCCCATATTTTTTTAGCGCCAAATAAGACGCCCACATTATTTGGTGCCTAAATGCTTTTTGTGCCAAAAATGACGCCACATCCGGAACGCCGACATTTTTGGCGCAAAAGGACGTAAAAAAAATGACGCAACTTCCAGCGACACGTATGACGCCGGAAACAGAAAAGATTTTTTGCGCCTAAAAAGTCCGCGCCAAGAATGACGCAATAAAATGAAGCATTTTCAGCCCCCGCGAGCCTAACAGCCCACAGGGAAAAAAGAGTCAAATTTTTAAAGGTAAGAAAAAATGATTGATTCAAATGCATTATCCCAAATATGAAACTGACTGTCTGAAAATAAGGAATGTTGAACATCCTGAGTCAAGGCAAATAAATGTTTGAATACATATATTTAGAACTTTATAAATAAAGTGCCCAACCATAGCTTAGAGTGTCACAGAAAATAAGATTTACTTACCCCAGGACACTCATCTACATGTTTGTAGAAAGCCAAACCAGTACTGAAACGAAAATCAGCAGAGGCAATGGTATATAAATAAGAGTATATCGTCGATCTGAAAAGGGAGGTAAGAGATGAATCTCTACGACCGATAACAGAGAACCTATGAAATAGACCCCGTAGAAGGAGATCACTGTATTCAAATAGGCAATACTCTCCTCACATCCCTCTGACATTCACTGCACGCTGAGAGGAAAACCGGGCTCCAACTTGCTGCGGAGCGCATATCAACGTAGAATCTAGCACAAACTTACTTCACCACCTCCATAGGAGGCAAAGTTTGTAAAACTGAATTGTGGGTGTGGTGAGGGGTGTATTTATAGGCATTTTGAGGTTTGGGAAACTTTGCCCCTCCTGGTAGGAATGTATATCCCATACGTCACTAGCTCATGGACTCTTGCTAATTACATGAAAGAAATATATATTTTACACCCTTTTATTTTGCATCTTTATTTCCTAAACCTCTCTTAACATAATGCACTGCACCTCAGTTTTTTAAAAGAAAATTAGTCAAACATTTTCTATCTTATATATGGAAGAGCAGCAAAACGATTAAAGATTTTTTTTATATAACTCCTACCATCCAGACGACTGGTGAATTGATAGACTGCGTCAACCCATTCTGTAAAAGTCTTTGCTAAATACTTCTTTCCATACAGATTCTCCAAGGGCTTTCTCATGTTCTCACTCCAGTTTGATACATCTCTCACAGCTATGAAAACACAACACAATATTTATTTGTGGATACAGAGCTGTATATTTAGGTTAAATTCAGGATTGAAAGTAAACAAATCTACTTTCATAATGAAGGGATAGCTGCTCCCTGGGTATTTGTTTAGCAGAAGAGGCTCAGTGTTGCATCAAACTTCATACAATCAACAAACAGGACAAGAGAGGCTACATCATTTTGTGAAGCTTAAACCTGGAGGATAAAAAATATAAGTAAATGATATCACATATGATATATGCAGACCCATAATTATATCACCTAAATAGTCATGAAACCCAACATTTTTCTTTCAATTCTTAACTTTCTAATTTAGTGCTATTATTAAATTTTCTTTGTTCTCTAGGTATCTTTTCAACAAAATTGTATCCTCTATCTGAATCACAAAAGAAAACTGTTGGGGTTCATATTCCTTTAAAGGGACATTAAACTCAAAATGTATTTCCCCATAAATCAATTCACTTAATGAATGGAAATTACACAGCATTGTGATCTGCATTCATTACTTATACTGCTTATTTTTGCTGTTAGATACCTCTTAAAACATTGGCGTCATACTGCAGTGATTGCACAAACTTATTTATGTCTAGGTCAAATTAGGCACAATCAAGCCAGATAAGATAAACACTCTCACTAGGGTTTTCAAGCAGATTATAGACGATTTGCAAAACTCAAAGTGATTAGATCTAAATGCTATTTAAATGTATTTTGTGAGCATATCTTTCAAAATTCAGTTCTTATATAAGGAATAGTAAATACCTTGAGATTTCTAAATAAACTATTTAGTTAAAAGGACATTGTAAATTTTGAAAATCAACATTTTCCCATAAATGCTTCTAATAAAATCTGTCTTTTTTTTATAGGCATACACACATATGCTGTTTACTTTCTGTGCACCCAGATCAGACATTATATATATATCATCAGTCAGCAGTTACTTAGCAGCAAGCCATCGTTTTATCTCTAGGAAGGCAGTCTGTCTAATCTGGGTGCAAAGGAAGAGTACAAAATATGTGCCTGTGCCCACAAAAAAAAGAAAATTTATGCTTACCTGATAAATTTGTTTCTTCTTAAACACGGATCATCTTCATTACTTATGGGATATTCACTTCCTGGTCAGCAGGAGAGGCAAAGAGCACCACAGCAGAGCTGTTAAATAGCTCCTCCCTTCCCTCCCACTCCAGTCATTCGACCGAAGTTAGGAAGAGAAAGGAAAAGCCAAGGTGCAGAGGTGACTGAAGCTTACAATAAAAAAAATCCTGTCTAAAAATGACAGGGCAGGCCGTGAACTCATCGTGTCTAAGAAGAAACAAATTTATCAGGTAAGCATAAATTTATTTTTCTTCTTAAAGACACGATGAGTCCACAGATCATCTTCATTACTTATGGGATCCAATACCCAAGCTAGAGTACACGGATGATACGGGAGGGACAAGACAGGATACCTAAACGGAAGGCACCACTGCATGAAGAACCTGTCTCCCAAAAGCCGAGGCAAAAGGATCAAATTTGTAAAATGTTGTAAAAGTGTGAAGAGAAGACCAAGTTGCAGCCTTGCAAATCTGTTCCACAGAAGCTTCATTTTTGAATGCACATGAGGAAGCAACAGCCCTAGTGGAATGAGCCGTAATCCCCTCAGGAGGCTGCTGTCAAGCATTTTCGTAAGCCAAACGTATAATACTCTTCAGCCAAAAAGAAATAGAAACAGTCGTAGCTTTCTGTCCCCTACGTTTGATTGAAAATACCACAAACAAAGAGGAAGACTGGCAGAAGTCTTTAGTCGCCTTGTAAATAAAACTTTAAAGCACAAACTACATCCAAATTGTGTAAGAGCCTCTCCTTGTTAGAAGAAGGATTAGGACACAAGGAAGGTACAACAATTTCCTGATTAATGTTCCAATCAGAAACAACCTTGGGAATAAATCCAAACTTCGTACGTAAGACAACCTTATCCGCATGAAAAATAAGGTAAGGGGGCTCACATTGTAATGCTGAAAGCTCAGACACTCTACGAGCAGAAGAAATCGCTACCAAAAATAAAACCTTCCAAGATAACAACTTGATATCTAATAAGGAATGCATAGGCTCAAACGGTACCCTTTAAAGAACCTTGAAAACTAAATTAAGACTCCATGGAGGTGTAACTGACAAAAAGACTGAAAATCAGGGACATCAGCTAGACGCTTGTGTAACAGGATAGATAATGCTGAAATTTGACCGGTTAAAGAACTTGTAGATAATCCTTTCTCCAATCCTTCCTGGAGAAAAGATAAACTCCTAGGAGTCCTAACTCTACTCCAGGAGTAGCCCTTGGATTCACACCAATAAAGGTATTTACGCCAAATCTTGTGATAAATCTTTCTAGTGACAGGCTTACGAGCCTGAATCAAAGTGTCTATGACCGAGTCAGAAAAACCTCGCTTGCCTAGAAGCAACCGTTCAATCTCCAAGCAGTCAGCTTCAGAGAATCTAGATTTGAATGATGGAAGGGTCCCTGAATCAGAAGATCCTTTCGAAGCGGAAGCCTCCAAGGAGGTAAAGACAACATCTCCACCAGGTCTGCATACCAGATCCTGCGAGGTCAGGCCGGTGCTATGAGAATCACTGAAGCCCTTTCCTGTTTGATCCGGGCAATCACTCGCGGAAGGAGAGCAAACGGAGGAAACAGATATGCTAGATTGAAGGACCAAGGGGCCGCCAGAGAATCTATCAGCTCCACCTGAGGATCTCTGGATCTCGACCCATACCTGGGAAGTTTGGCATTCTGCCTGGATGCCATGAGATCCAACTCCGGCTGACCCCATTTGAGGATCAGAGAAATTGGATGAGTCAGGGAGCTCAGTGATAACAGTTATAGCCTACCCACTATTCACACTCCTCACAAAGTGTGAAAAAATAGAAAAACTTAGAAAAATCTTTGTTTGTGTATTTAGCTCTGTATGAAATAGTGAAATAGTCATATCTAATATTTATGAAATTGCTTTTTAGACCTCTTATGAATTCAATATATGTTTAATTGATGGCATTTTAGTTTACTAGCACCGGTGCAATTATAGCTATATGTATTTGATTGTTTATTGATTTTATGTATTAATATTAAATTAATTTTATTATCAAAATCTCTTTTTGTAATTTGCATTAATTATTTGAACATAGAAGGTTTAGTGATACTGTAAGTTATTACCTTACGTTTAGACTTTAGGGGCTTTTTAACAAATAATTTTTGGCATTGGAGTGTGAATAGTGGGTAGGCTATAACTGTTATCACTGAGCTCCCTGACTCATCCAATTTCTCTTATCTGTACTATCTCACAGGTCAGGTTTGAACTCGGTGATTTACAATATAGATTTTAATATAGACTGTATCAATTAGTATTTTAAATCCCGCTACTCCCCTATCTATAGTCCTTAGTTAAGACAATGGAACTGTTTAAGACCAGAGATAATATATTAAATCTAATTGTAGAATCCATTAACCCCTTAATGACCACAGCACTTTTCCATTTTCTGTCCGTTTGGGACCAAGGCTATTTTTACATTTTTGAGGTGTTTGTGTTTAGCTGTAATTTTTCTCTTACTCATTTACTGTACCCACACATATTATATACCGTTTTTCTCGCCATTAAATGGACTTTCTAAAGATACCATTATTTTCATCATATCTTATAATTTACTATAAAAAAAATTATAAAATATGAGGAAAAAATGGAAAAAAAACACACTTTTTCTAACTTTGACCCCCAAAATCTGTTACACATCTACAACCACCAAAAAACACCCATGCTAAATAGTTTCTAAATTTTGTCCTGAGTTTAGAAATACCCAATGTTTACATGTTCTTTGCTTTTTTTGTAAACTATAGGGCCATAAATACAAGTAGCACTTTGCTATTTCCAAACCATTTCTTTTCAAAATTAGCGATAGTTACATTAGAGCACTGATATCTTTCAGGAATCTCTGAATATCCATTGACATGTATATATTTTTTTTTAGTAGACAACCCAAAGTATTGATCTAGGCCCATTTTGGTATATTTCATGCCACCATTTCACCGCCAAATGCAATCAAATAGAAAAAATCGTTCACTTTTCACAAATTTTTTCACAAACTTTTGGTTTCTAACTTAAATTATTTACAAACAGCTTGTGCAATTATGGCATAAATGGTTGTAAATTCTTCTCTGGGATCCCCTTTGTTCAGAAATAGCAGACATATATGACTTTGGTGTTGCTTTTTGGTAATTAGAAGGCCGCTAAATGCCACTGCGCACCACATGTGTATTATGCCCAGCAGTGAAGGGGTTAATTAGGGAGCATGTAGGGAGCTTTTTGGGGTAGTTTTAGCTTTAGTGTAGTGTAGTAGACAACCCCAAGTATTGATCTAGGCCAATTTTGGTATATTTCATGCCACCATTTCACCGCTAAATGCGATCAAATTAAAAAAAACTTTAATTTTTTCTCAATTTTAGGTTTCTCACTGAAATTATTTACAAACAGCTTCTGCAATTATGGCACAAATGGTTGTAAATGCTTCTCTGGGATCCCCTTTGTTCAGAAATAGCAGACATATATGGCTTTGGCATTGCTTTTTGGTAATTAGAAGGCCTCTAAATGCCGCTGCGCATCACACGTGTATTATGGCTAGCAGTGAAGGGGTTAATTATGTAGCTTGTAGGGAGCTTGCAGGGTTAATTTTAGCTTTAGTGTAGAGCTCAGCCTCCCACCTGAAACATCAGACCCCCTGATCCCTCCCAAACAGCTCTCTTCCCTCCCCCACCCCACAATTGTCCCCGCCATCTTAAGTACTGGCAGAAACTCTGCCAGTACTAAAATAAAAGGTATTTGGCCCTTTTTTTAAAAAAAAAAAAAAAAGCATATTTACATATGCTGATGTGTAGGATCCCCCCTTAGACCCCAACCTCACTGATCCCCCACCAAACTGCTCTCTAACCCTTCCCCTCTGCAATAATGGGCGCCATCTTGGGTACTGGCAGCTGTCTGCCAGTACCCAGTTTTGTAACAAAATGTGCCTTTTTTTTTTAAATTCCCTTTTCTGTAGTGTAGCTTTTCCCCCCCACCGAGACCAACCCCCAACCCCTTCCAGGACCCTTAGATTGCATTTTAGTGTTTCTTTTTTCAACTTTTCAACTTTTTTTTTCTGTAGTATAGCGGTTCCCACCCGCTCCCGCCCCGTGCACGCGCCCGCCCACCACCCCCCGTGCGCGCCCCCGTAGCTCCCGCCCCCCTCCACTCCACATAGAGCACCGATGGCCGCCCACCCGCCTCCCACGTAAGCTCCCACCCACCAACGATACCGGCCATCGATGTCCGGTGCAGAGAGGGCCACAGAGTGGCTCTCTCTGCATCGGATGGCCAAGGGGGGTTATTGCAGGATGCCTCCATATCGAGGCATCACTGCAATAACCGGAAAGCAGCTGGAAGCGAGCAGGATCGCTTCCAGCTGCTTTCCAGACCAAGGACGTACGCCACACGTCCTCGGTCATTAACTGCATTTTTTTTGAGGACGTGTGGCGTACGTCCTTGGTCGTTAAGGGGTTAATAATGACAATCCATCTGGAGATTCTGAAGGGACTGATGGGACCCAAAATTGTAACAACTTAAATTTAGAAAATCTTGAGGGATTATTGATGAAAGAACTTAAAATTAGCACTGAGCTAAAATTTATGGAAAAATATGTATCTTTGAATATGGTTCCTAGAGGCCTACGTCTGAAAAAACATAATTTATGCTTACCTGATAAATTTATTTCTCTTGTAGTGTATCCAGTCCACGGATCATCCATTACTTATGGGATATTAACTCCTCCCCAACAGGAAGTGCAAGAGGATTCACCCAGCAGAGCTGCTATATAGCTCCTCCCCTAACTGCCATTACCAGTCATTCGACCGAAAACATGCAGAGAAAGGAAAACCATAGGGTACAGTGGTGACTGTAGTTTAATGGAAAAATTACCTGCCTTAAAGTGACAGGGCGGGCCGTGGACTGGATACACTACAAGAGAAATAAATTTATCAGGTAAGCATAAATTATGTTTTCTCTTGTTAAGTGTATCCAGTCCACGGATCATCCATTACTTATGGGATACCAATACCAAAGCTAAAGTACACGGATGACGGGAGGGACAGGCAGGCTCTTTATACGGAAGGAACCACTGCCTGAAGAACCTTTCTCCCAAAAACAGCCTCCGAAGAAGCAAAAGTGTCAAATTTGTAAAATTTGGAAAAAGTATGAAGAGAAGACCAAGTTGCAGCCTTGCAAATCTGTTCAACAGAAGCCTCATTCTTAAAGGCCCAAGTGGAAGCCACAGCTCTAGTAGAATGTGCTGTAATTCTTTCAGGAGGCTGCTGTCCAGCAGTCTCATAGGCTAACCGTATTATGCTACGAAGCCAAAAGGAGAGAGAGGTAGCCGAAGCTTTTTGACCTCTCCTCTGACCAGAATAAACGACAAACAGGGAAGACGTTTGTCGAAAATCCTTAGTTGCCTGTAGATAAAATTTCAGGGCACGGACTACATCTAGATTGTGTAGCAGACGTTCCTTTTTCGAAGAAGGATTAGGACACAAAGATGTAACCACAATCTCTTGATTGATATTCCTGTTAGTGACCACCTTAGGTAGGAACCCAGGTTTAGTACGCAGAACTACCTTGTCTGAATGAAAAATCAGATAAGGAGAATCACAATGTAAGGCAGATAACTCAGAGACTCTTCGAGCCGAGGAAATCGCCATTAAAAACAGAACTTTCCAAGATAACAACTTGATATCAATGGAATGAAGGGGTTCAAACGGAACCCCCTGTAAAACATTAAGAACTAAGTTCAAACTCCATGGTGGAGCAACAGTTTTAAACACAGGCTTGATCCTAGCTAAAGCCTGACAAAAAGCTTGAACGTCCGGAACTTCTGACAGACGTTTGTGTAAAAGAATGGACAGAGCTGAAATCTGTCCCTTTAAGGAACTAGCGGATAAACCCTTTTCTAAACCTTCTTGTAGAAAAGACAATATCCTCGGAATCCTAACCTTACTCCATGAGTAACTCTTGGATTCGCACCAATATAAGTATTTGCGCCATATCTTATGGTAAATCTTTCTGGTAACAGGCTTCCTAGCCTGTATTAAGGTATCAATAACTGACTCAGAAAAACCACGTTTTGATAAAATCAAGCGTTCAATTTCCAAGCAGTCAGCTTCAGAGAAATTAGATTTTGATGTTTGAAGGGACCCTGGATCAGAAGGTCCTGTTTCAGAGGTAGCGACCAAGGTGGACAGGATGACATGTCCACTAGATCTGCATACCAAGTCCTGCGTGGCCATGCAGGCGTTATTAGAATCACTGATGCTCTCTCCTGTTTGATTCTGGCAATCAATCGAGGAAGCATCGGGAAGGGTGGAAACACATAAGCCATCCCGAAGGTCCAAGGTGCTGTCAAAGCATCTATCAGAACCGCTCCCGGATCCCTGGATCTGGACCCGTAACGAGGAAGCTTGGCGTTCTGTCGAGACGCCATGAGATCTATCTCTGGTTTGCCCCAACGTCGAAGTATTTGGGCAAAGACCTCCGGATGAAGTTCCCACTCCCCCGGATGAAAAGTCTGACGACTTAAGAAATCCGCCTCCCAGTTCTCCACTCCCGGGATGTGGATTGCTGACAGGTGGCAAGAGTGAGACTCTGCCCAGCGAATTATCTTTGATACTTCCATCATTGCTAGGGAGCTTCTTGTCCCTCCCTGATGGTTGATGTAAGCTACAGTCGTGATGTTGTCCGACTGAAACCTGATGAACCCCCGAGTTGTTAACTGGGGCCAAGCCAGAAGGGCATTGAGAACTGCTCTCAATTCCAGAATGTTTATTGGTAGGAGACTCTCCTCCTGATTCCATTGTCCCTGAGCCTTCAGAGAATTCCAGACAGCGCCCCAACCTAGTAGGCTGGCATCTGTTGTTACAATTGTCCAGTCCGGCCTGCTGAATGGCATCCCCCTGGACAGATGTGGCCGAGAAAGCCACCATAGAAGAGAATTTCTGGTCTCTTGATCCAGATTCAGAGTAGGGGACAAGTCTGAGTAATCCCCATTCCACTGACTTAGCATGCACAATAGCAGCGGTCTGAGATGTAGACGTGCAAAGGGTACTATGTCCATTGCTGCTACCATTAAGCCGATCACCTCCATGCATTGAGCTACTGACGGGTGTTGAATGGAATGAAGGACACGGCATGCATTTTGAAGCTTTGTTAACCTGTCTTCTGTCAGGTAAATCTTCATTTCTACAGAATCTATAAGAGTCCCCAAGAAGGGAACTCTTGTGAGTGGAAAGAGAGAACTCTTCTTTTCGTTCACCTTCCATCCATGCGACCTTAGAAATGCCAGTACTAACTCTGTATGAGACTTGGCAGTTTGAAAGCTTGAAGCTTGTATCAGAATGTCGTCTAGGTACGGAGCTACCGCAATTCCTCGCGGTCTTAGTACCGCCAGAAGAGCACACAGAACCTTTGTGAAGATTCTCGGAGCCGTAGCCAATCCGAATGGAAGAGCTACAAACTGGTAATGCCTGTCTAGAAAGGCAAACCTTAGATACCGGTAATGATCTTTGTGAATCGGTATGTGAAGGTAAGCATCCTTTAAATCCACTGTGGTCATGTACTGACCCTTTTGGATCATGGGTAAAATTGTCCGAATAGTTTCCATTTTGAACGATGGAACTCTTAGGAATTTGTTTAGGATCTTTAAATCCAAGATTGGCCTGAAAGTTCCCTCTTTTTTGGGAACCACAAACAGATTTGAGTAAAACCCATGTCCTTGTTCCGACCGCGGAACCGGATGGATCACTCCCATTAATAAAAGATCTTGTACGCAGCGTAGAAACGCCTCTTTCTTTATTTGGTTTGTTGACAACCTTGACAGATGAAATCTCCCTCTTGGGGGAGAGAATTTGAAGTCTAGAAGGTATCCCTGAGATATGATCTCTAACGCCCAGGGATCCTGGACATCTCTTGCCCAAGCCTGGGCGAAGAGAGAAAGTCTGCCCCCCACTAGATCCGTTCCCGGATCGGAGGCCCTCGATTCATGCTGTCTTAGGGGCAGCAGCAGGTTTCCTGGCCTGCTTGCCCTTGTTCCAGGACTGGTTAGGTCTCCAGCCTTGTCTGTAGCGAGCAACAGCTCCTTCCTGTTTTGGTGCAGAGGAAGTTGATGCTGCTCCTGCTTTGAAATTACGAAAGGAACGAAAATTAGACTGTCTAGCCTTAGGTTTGGCTCTGTCTTGAGGCAGGGCATGGCCTTTACCTCCTGTAATGTCAGCGATAATTTCTTTCAACCCGGGCCCGAATAAGGTCTGCCCTTTGAAAGGTATATTAAGCAATTTAGATTTAGAAGTAACGTCAGCTGACCAGGATTTTAGCCACAGTGCTCTGCGTGCCTGAATGGCGAATCCGGAATTCTTAGCCGTAAGTTTAGTTAAATGTACTACGGCATCTGAAATAAATGAGTTAGCTAACTTAAGGGCTTTAAGCTTGTGTGTAATCTCATCTAATGGAGCTGATTCAAGTGTCTCTTCCAGAGACTCAAACCAAAATGCTGCTGCAGCCGTGACAGGCGCAATGCATGCAAGAGGTTGCAATATAAAACCTTGTTGAACAAACATTTTCTTAAGGTAACCCTCTAACTTTTTATCCATTGGATCTGAAAAGGCACAGCTATCCTCCACCGGGATAGTGGTACGCTTAGCTAAAGTAGAAACTGCTCCCTCCACCTTAGGGACCGTTTGCCATAAGTCCCGTGTGGTGGCGTCTATTGGAAACATCTTTCAATTTCAGTGTCTCTTAGGTATAGGAAAAACGTCAGTACTCGCCGGTACCGCAAAATATTTATCCAACCTACACATTTTCTCTGGTATTGCAACTGTGTTACAATCATTCAGAGCCGCTAACACCTCCCCTAGTAATACACGGAGGTTTTCCAGCTTAAATTTAAAATTTGAAATATCTGAATCCAGTTTGTTTGGATCAGAACCGTCACCCGCAGAATGAAGCTCTCCGTCCTCATGTTCTGCAAATTGTGACGCAGTGTCTGACATGGCCCTAATATTATCAGCGCACTCTGTTCTCACCCCAGAGTGATCACGCTTACCTCTTAGTTCTGGTAATTTAGCCAAAACTTCAGTCATAACAGTAGCCATATCCTGTAATGTGATTTGTATTGGCCGCCCAGATGTACTCGGCGCTACTATATCACGCACCACCTGAGCGGGAGATGCAGGTACTGACACGTGAGGCGAGTTAGTCGGCATAACTCTCCCCTCGTTGTTTGGTGAAATATGTTCAATTTGTACAGATTGACTTTTATTTAAAGTAGCATCAATACAGTTAGTACATAAATTTCTATTGGGCTCCACTTTGGCTTTAGCACATATAGCACAGATATCTTCCTCTGAATCAGACATGTTTAACACACTAGCAAATAAACTAGCAACTTGGAAATACTTTTCAAGTAATTTACTATAGTATGAAAACGTACTGTGCCTATAAGAAGCACAGAAAAAGTTATGACAGTTGAAAATTAATAAACTGAAAAGTTATAGCATCAAATCTTTGTAAAAAACACAATTTTAGCAAAGGATTGCTCCCATTAGCAAAGGATAACTAACCCTGATAGCAGAAAAAAAATAAAAAAAAAAATACAGAAATAAACGTTTTTTTTTTTTTTTTTTATCACAGTCAACTACAATCTCACAGCTCTGCTGTGAGTGATTACCTCCCTCAAAACAAGTTTTGAAGACCCCTGAGTTCTGTAGAGATGAACCGGATCATGCAGGGAAGACAATAAACTTCTGACTGAATTTTTTGATGCGTAGCAAAAGCACCAAGAAAGGTCCCTCCCCCTCACACATAACAGTGAGAGAGATCAGTAAACTGTCATAAATTAAATAAAACGACTGCCAAGTGGAAAAAAATAGTGCCCAAAACATTTTTTCACCCAGTACCTCAGAAAATTAAACGATTTTACATGCCAGCAAAAAACGTTTAACATTAATAAATTGAGTGTTATTAAAAAGCCTGTTGCTAGTCCCTGCAAATTAGGCTAAAGTTTTATGCATACAGTATAATTCCAGTGAAGTGCCATTCCCCAGAATACTGAAGTGTAAAATATACATACATGACAGCCTGATACCAGTTGCTGCTACTGCATTTAAGGCTGAGTTTACATTATATCGGTATGGCAGAATTTTCTCATCAATTCCATTGTCAGAAAATAATAAGCTGCTACATACCTCTTTGCAGATTAATCTGCCCGCTGTCCCCTGATCTGAAGTTTACCTCTCCTCAGATGGCCGAGAAACAGCAATATGATCTTAACTACTCCGGCTAAAATCATAGAAAAACTCAGGTAGATTCTTCTTCAAATTCTACCAGAGAAGGAATAACACACTCCGGTGCTATTATAAAATAACAAACTTTTGATTGAAGGTATGAAACTAAGTATAATCACCACAGTCCTCTCACCCATCCTATCTATTCGTTGGGTGCAAGAGAATGACTGGTAATGGCAGTTAGGGGAGGAGCTATATAGCAGCTCTGCTGGGTGAATCCTCTTGCACTTCCTGTTGGGGAGGAGTTAATATCCCATAAGTAATGGATGATCCGTGGACTGGATACACTTAACAAGAGAAAAGACTGCACTTTTGAATTAAATGAGGTACATAAAGAGGAATGGTATGAGATTCTTGAAAAAGCCTCTTTAGATTTGATTAAAGTCATTATTAATAGCAGTAAAAAATATTAATGAAGACATAACGAAACTAAAGAATTTCTTAGAGAGCAAGAAAAAAGAGATTGCAAAAGATAAAGAAAGAGAACTAATTGGTAAATTACAAGAACTTAAGGGTGATATATTAAAAACTAAATGGCACAAGTATCGGAGAGATCAGGGAGATTACAATCTAGAACCAAATAAAAATAAAAATATGGACAACATGAATGTGATCAGTAATGCATCCCTGTTTAGTAAAAGGAAGGATGACAAGGAAATAGTGGGAGAACAAGATTCAGAGTTAAATAGACTATCTAATCAAGAAGAGAGGAGAACTAATCCCTATGAAAATAATATTGGGAACTCCCATAGAGAAGAGAGTAGAAGAGAGTATAGGGGAAATATAGAACAGTGGAAAGGTGATTATGACAATAGGAATTATAAACACAGATACTCTAGTTATAGAGAAAATAAGGGCCAATATCATGAAAAATGGGAACCTAATTATATGGGATATTCCAACCAGCGTACACCCCATAGAGGTTACAATAACTATCAACCTAGATCCAATGGAATACATCAGTCAAACATGAGGCATGAGAGAGAATACCATAATGGCAATGAAAACCACTATAGAAATTCTTGGAGAGGAAATAACTATAGGGGTTGGAATCAGAGAGGAACATATAATGAGAGTGGGTGGTATAACAGAAATGATCAATGGAACCAACCCAACAAGAATTTATACAATAAAGAAGTTAAACAACAACAGCAACGAGATAATTGGAGAATACCAACTCATAATAGATATGAGACACTAGAAAATGACCCAAATGACTACCAAATTACTCAACCTAGCACCTCCAAAAAAGATTTTTTAGATGTAGGCAGGGAGAGAACCCACGATCCTCCAAAAGGAAAAAGGAGAAGAGAGGGAACAGAGGGAGAGGAAAGGGAAGATTAATACCTGGAGATGATAGGCTTGAAACTGAAACTGAGATCAAAACTAAAGGAATTTTTAATATTAGTAATGTTCCACTAACTAAGGAACAAGAATTAATATTGAGCAAAGGTTTGACATTTGCCCCGTCATCTAAGATGAACAAATTTGAACATCTTATTAATATAAATCAATTTATCAGAAAATTGACCCTGAAAAAATATTTTATTAAAAATCCAGTATTAAGAAATAGTTTAGAAGAGAAAAAAGAGCCAGCACCAAAATGTTATATACAGACAGAGTTCAGGAAACAATCAACTTTTTTCCCCAGTCACGAAAAAGGGAACTATATAGAGTCTTTTGAGAAATTAGTGAAAAAAGATTTAGACGAATTAGATATAACGAATACTAAAAATATTAAATGGAATTTGTCTCTCAAAGAAAAAAGTGTATTAAATGAATTACAGAATAGGAAAGATCTGGTGATAAAGCAAGCGGACAAAGGTGGGGGGATAGTTATCATGAGTAGCACTTACTATTTAGAGGAAGCACAGAGGATATTGAATGACACTACTACATATAGAAAACTAAATGGGGACCCTGGGGACACTTATCTCAAACAATTGGAAATACTTTTAAATGATGCTAAATTGAAAAAACTAATTAATTATTCTGAATATGATTTCCTACTAATTAAACATTTTAGAACACCAATTTTTTACTTTCTCCCAAAGGTCCATAAGGACCTAGAGAGACCACCAGGGCGACCCATAATATCTGGGATTGAAAGTATAACATCAAATTTGTCGCAATACATAGATTATTTCCTGCAGGGCTATGTGAAACAACTCCCCTCCTTTTTACTAGACTCAACACATTTTTTAAATGAAATTGAAATAGTGAAATGGGAACAAAATAACATAATTTATGTAAGAACTTACCTGATAAATTCATTTCTTTCATATTAGCAAGAGTCCATGAGCTAGTGACGTATGGGATATACATTCCTACCAGGAGGGGCAAAGTTTCCCAAACCTCAAAATGCCTATAAATACACCCCTCACCACACCCACAATTCAGTTTAACGAATAGCCAAGAAGTGGGGTGATAAAAAAGTGCGAAAGCATATAAAATAAGGAATTGGAATAATTGTGCTTTATACAAAATCATAACCACCACAAAAAAAGGGCGGGCCTCATGGACTCTTGCTAATATGAAAGAAATGAATTTATCAGGTAAGTTCTTACATAAATTATGTTTTCTTTCATGTAATTAGCAAGAGTCCATGAGCTAGTGACGTATGGGATAATGATTACCCAAGATGTGGATCTTTCCACACAAGAGTCACTAGAGAGGGAGGGATAAAATAAAGACAGCCAATTCCTGCTGAAAATAATCCACACCCAAAATAAAGTTTAATGAAAAACATAAGCAGAAGATTCAAACTGAAACCGCTGCCTGAAGTACTTTTCTACCAAAAACTGCTTCAGAAGAAGAAAATACATCAAAATGGTAGAATTTAGTAAAAGTATGCAAAGAGGACCAAGTTGCTGCTTTGCAAATCTGATCAACCGAAGCTTCATTCCTAAACGCCCAGGAAGTAGAAACTGACCTAGTAGAATGAGCTGTAATCCTCTGAGGCGGAGTTTTACCCGACTCAACATAGGCAAGATGAATTAAAGATTTCAACCAAGATGCCAAGGAAATGGCAGAAGCTTTCTGGCCTTTTCTAGAACCGGAAAAGATAACAAATAGACTAGAAGTCTTTCGGAAAGATTTAGTAGCTTCAACATAATATTTCAAAGCTCTAACAACATCCAAAGAATGCAACGATTTCTCCTTAGAATTCTTAGGATTAGGACATAATGAAGGAACCACAATTTCTCTACTAATGTTGTTGGAATTCACAACTTTAGGTAAAAATTCAAAAGAAGTTCGCAACACCGCCTTATCCTGATGAAAAATCAGAAAAGGAGACTCACAAGAAAGAGCAGATAATTCAGAAACTCTTCTGGCAGAAGAGATGGCCAAAAGGAACAAAACTTAACAAGAAAGTAATTTAATGTCCAATGAATGCATAGGTTCAAATGGAGAAGCTTAAAGAGCCCCCAGAACCAAATTCAAACGCAAAATTGACTTAATGACAGGCTTTATACGAACCAAAGCTTGTACAAAACAATGAATATCAGGAAGAATAGCAATCTTTCTGTGAAAAAGAACAGAAAGAGCAGAGATTTGTCCTTTCA
Organism: Bombina bombina; assembly: GCF_027579735.1. Lineage (NCBI taxonomy): Eukaryota > Metazoa > Chordata > Amphibia > Anura > Bombinatoridae > Bombina > Bombina bombina. Next base: position 690,222,570 of record NC_069503.1, on the reverse strand, counting down.
AGGAACTTGCGGACAAACCTTTATCTAAACCATCCTGAAGAAACTGTAATATTCTCGGTATTCTAAAAGAATGCCAAGAAAAATGATGAGAAAGACACCAAGAAACATAAGTCTTCCAGACTCTATAATATATCTCTCTAGATACAGATTTACGAGCCTGTAACATAGTATTAATCACAGAGTCAGAGAAACCTCTTTGACCAAGAATCAAGCGTTCAATCTCCATACCTTTAAATTTAAGGATTTCAGATCCTGATGGAAAAAAGGACCTTGAGACAGAAGGTCTGGTCTTAACGGAAGAGTCCACGGTTGGCAAGAGGCCATCTGGACAAGATCCGCATACCAAAACCTGTGAGGCCATGCCGGAGCGACCAGCAGAACAAACGAGCATTCCTTCAGAATCTTGGAGATTACTCTTGGAAGAAGAACTAGAGGCGGAAAGATATAGGCAGGATGATACTTCCAAGGAAGTGATAATGCATCCACTGCCTCCGCCTGAGGATCCCGGGATCTGGAAAGATACCTGGGAAGTTTCTTGTTTAGATGAGACGCCATCAGATCTATTTCTGGAAGTTCCCACATTTGAACAATCTGAAGAAATACCTCTGGGTGAAGAGACCATTCGCCCGGATGCAACGTTTGGCGACTGAGATAATCCGCTTCCCAATTGTCTATACCTGGGATATGAACCGCAGAGATTAGACAGGAGCTGGATTCCGCCCAAACCAAAATTCGAGATACTTCTTTCATAGCCAGAGGACTGTGAGTCCCTCCTTGATGATTGATGTATGCCACAGATGTGACATTGTCTGTCTGAAAACAAATGAACGATTCTCTCTTCAGAAGAGGCCAAAACTGAAGAGCTCTGAAAATTGCACGGAGTTCCAAAATATTGATCGGTAATCTCACCTCCTGAGATTCCCAAACTCCTTGTGCCGTCAGAGATCCCCACACAGCTCCCCAACCTGTGAGACTTGCATCTGTTGAAATTACAGTCCAGGTCGGAAGCACAAAAGAAGCCCCCTGAATTAAACGATGGTGATCTGTCCACCACGTTAGAGAGTGTCGAACAATCGGTTTTAAAGATATTAATTGAGATATCTTTGTGTAATCCTTGCACCATTGATTCAGCATACAGAGCTGAAGAGGTCGCATGTGAAAACGAGCAAAGGGGATCCCGTCCGATGCAGCAGTCATAAGACCTAGAATTTCCATGCATAAGGCTACCGAAGGGAATGATTGTGACTGAAGGTTTCGACAAGCTGCAATCAATTTTAGACGTCTCTTGTCTGTTAAAGACAGAGTCATGGACACTGAATCTATCTGGAAACCCAGAAAGGTTACCCTTGTCTGAGGAATCAAAGAACTTTTTGGTAAATTGATCCTCCAACCATGATCTTGAAGAAACAACACAAGTCGATTCGTATGAGATTCTGCTAAATGTAAAGACTGAGCAAGTACCAAGATATCATCCAAATAAGGAAATACCACAATACCCTGTTCTCTGATTACAGACAGAAGGGCACCGAGAACCTTTGAAAAAATTCTTGGAGCTGTAGCTAGGCCAAACGGTAGAGCCACAAACTGGTAATGCTTGTCCAGAAAAGAGAATCTCAGGAACTGATAATGATCTGGATGAATCGGAATATGCAGATATGCATCCTGTAAATCTATTGTGGACATATAATTCCCTTGCTGAACAAAAGGCAAGATAGTCCTTACAGTTACCATCTTGAACGTTGGTATCCTTACATAACGATTCAATATTTTTAGATCCAGAACTGGTCTGAAGGAATTCTCCTTCTTTGGTACAATGAAGAGATTTGAATAAAACCCCATCCCCTGTTCCGGAACTGGAACTGGCATAATTACTCCAGCCAACTCTAGATCTGAAACACAATTCAGAAATGCTTGAGCTTTCACTGGATTTACTGGGACACGGGAAAGAAAAAATCTCTTTGCAGGAGGTCTCATCTTGAAACCAATTCTGTACCCTTCTGAAACAATGTTCTGAATCCAAAGATTGTGAACAGAATTGATCCAAATTTCTTTGAAAAAACGTAACCTGCCCCCTACCAGCTGAGCTGGAATGAGGGCCGCACCTTCATGTGGACTTAGAAGCAGGCTTTGCCTTTCTAGCAGGCTTGGATTTATTCCAGACTGGAGATGGTTTCCAAACTGAAACTGCTCCTGAGGATGAAGGATCAGGCTTTTGTTCTTTGTTGAAACTAAAGGAACGAAAACGATTATTAGCCCTGTTTTTACCTTTAGATTTTTTATCCTGTGGTAAAAAAGTTCCTTTTCCACCAGTAACAGTTAAGATAATAGAATCCAACTGAGAACCAAATAATTTGTTACCCTGGAAAGAAATGGAAAGTAGAGTTGATTTAGAAGCCATATCAGCATTCCAAGTCTTAAGCCATAAAGCTCTTCTAGCTAAAATAGCTAGAGACATAAACCTGACATCAACTCTGATAATATCAAAAATGGCATCACAGATAAAATTATTAGCATGCTGAAGAAGAATAATAATATCATGAGAATCATGATTTGTTACTTGTTGCGCTAAAAATTCCAACCAAAAAGTTGAAGCTGCAGCAACATCAGCCAATGATATAGCAGGTCTAAGAAGATTACCTGAACACAGATAAGCTTTTCTTAGAAAGGATTAAATTTTCCTATCTAAAGGATCTTTAAACGAAGTACCATCTGACGTAGGAATGGTAGTACATTTAGCAAGGGTAGAAATAGCCCCATCAACTTTAGGGATTTTGTCCCAAAATTCTAACCTGTCAGACGGTACAGGATATAATTGCTTAAAACGTTTAGAAGGAGTAAATGAATTACCCAATTTATCCCATTCTTTGGAAATTACTGCAGAAATAGCATTAGGAACAGGAAAAACTTCTGGAATAACCACAGGAGATTTAAATACCTTATCTAAACGTTTAGAATTAGTATCAAGAGGACCAGAATCCTCTATTTCTAAAGCAATTAATACTTCTTTAAGTAAAGAACGAATAAATTCCATTTTAAATAAATATGAAGATTTATCAGCATCAATCTCTGAAACAGAATCCTCTGAACCAGAAGAGTCATCAGAATCAGAATGACAGACATAGCCTTCTTGATGGATTCAGAAACAAAATCTCTTATGTTATCAGGAACATTCTGCACCTTAGATGTTGAAGGAACTGCAACAGACAATGGTACTTTACTAAAGGAAATATTATCTGCATTAACAAGTTTGTCATGACAATTAATACAAACAACAGCCGGAGGAATAGCTACCAAAAGTTTACAGCAGATACACTTAGCTTTGGTAGATCCAGCACTAGACAGCGATTTTCCTGTAGTATCTTCTGACTCAGATGCAACGTGAGACATCTTGCAATATGTAAGAGAAAAAACAACATATAAAGCAAAATTGACCAAATTCCTTAAATGACAGTTTCAGGAATGGGAAAAAATGCCAAAGAACAAGCTTCTAGCAACCAGAAGCAATGAAAAATGAGACAAATAATGTGGAGACAAAAGCAACGCCCATATTTTTTAGCGCCTAAATGCTTTTGGCGCCAAAAATGACGCCACATCCGGAACGCCGACATTTTTTGGCGCAAAATAACGTCAAAAAAATGACGCAACTTCCGGCGGCACGTATGACGCCGGAAACGGAAAATAAATTTTGCGCCAAAAAAGTCTGCGCCAAGAATGACGCAATAAAATGAAGCATTTTCAGCCCCCGCGAGCCTAACAGCCCACAGGGAAAAAATAGTCAAATTTTTGAAGGTAAGAAAAAATGAATAATTTAAATGCATAATCCCAAATATGAAACTGACTGTCTGAAAAATAAGGAAAGTTGAACATTCTGAGTCAAGGCAAATAAATGTTTGAATACATATATTTAGAACTTTATAAACAAAGTGCCCAACCATAGCTTAGAGTGTCACAGAAAATAAGATTTACTTACCCCAGGACACTCATCTACATGTTTGTAGAAAGCCAAACCAGTACTGAAACGAGAATCAGCAGAGGTAATGGTATATATAAGAGTATGTCGTCGATCTGAAAAGGGAGGTAAGAGATGAATCTCTACGACCGATAACAGAGAACCTATGAAATAGACCCCGTAGAAGGAGATCACTGCATTCAAATAGGCAATACTCTCCTCACATCCCTCTGACATTCACTGCACGCTGAGAGGAAAACCGGGCTCCAACTTGCTGCGGAGCGCATATCAACGTAGAATCTAGCACAAACTTACTTCACCACCTCCATCGGAGGCAAAGTTTGTAAAACTGAATTGTGGGTGTGGTGAGGGGTGTATTTATAGGCATTTTGAGGTTTGGGAAACTTTGCCCCTCCTGGTAGGAATGTATATCCCATACGTCACTAGCTCATGGACTCTTGCTAATTACATGAAAGAAATGATTTTAGTTACATGTGACGTTAGTGCGTTATATACTAATATTGACCATAATTTAGGCTTAAAAGCAATAGAATCCTACTTACAAGAAGACGAAAATATGTTGACAGAACAAGGAAAATTCATTTTGGAGTGTATTGGATTTATTTTAAACAAAAACTATTTTAAATTTGACGAAAAATATTATTTGCAAACAAAGGGAACGGCTATGGGCACAAGGTTCGCACCCAGTTATGCGAACTTGTTCATGGGGATCTTCGAGGAAGAATTCATTGGGAGATCTCCATGGGGTGCGAACCTTGTGCTCTATAGGCGTTATATAGATGACATGTTTATTATTTGGAGAGGGGACTTTGAACTATTGGACCAATTTATTGAAGATATGAATAATAATAGTTATGGTTTAACTTTTACGTACGAATATAGCTCGAATAAAATAAGTTTTTTAGATATAGAAATCGAAATAATGGCTGGAGGACTAGTGACTAGGACCTTTTTTAAACAGGTGGATACCAACAATTATATAGATGCAGAGAGTAATCATCTCGAAACTTGGAAAAAGAACATACCCAAAGGGCAGCTATTAAGAGTAAGAAAGAATTGTACAAGACCTGAGGAATATGATAGCCAATCAGAGACCATTATCAATAGATTTATACAGAAAGGATATGACAGTAAGAATATAGAGAAACTGGCGAATTATATTAAAAAAGTTGATAGAAAAGATCTACTAAAAAAGAAACACCAACGAGAAAGGAAGAATTTTAATGATACTAATAATGGGGAATTGAATATACCAATAATAACCACTTTTTCGTCACAACACAAACTTTTTAAGAAAGTGGTTAACAAACACTGGCATTTACTGTTAAAAGACCCCCTTATTGGCCCGAGTATAAGTAGAAACCCTAAATTTATTTATAAAAAAGCTCAAAACTTAAAAAATGTATTAGCACCCAGTGAATTTAAAAAGAATAAAATTTCAATGATAGATAAGGGGATTAAGGACCTTGAAGGGAATAAAATAGAGGGATTTTATCCTTGCCATTCATGTAAGTCCTGTAAATACAGTAGTAAACTGAAGGGTCTAGAATCAAACAAAACAGGAAAAGTATATAAAATTAATGGGATCATTAGATGTTCAGATGAAAATGTAATCTACGCTATTAAATGTGATTGTAACCTTTTATACTTTGGCCAAACAAGTAGAAAACTCAGAGACAGGATTCGTGAGCATATCCTAAGTATTGAAAATCATAGGAAAGATACAACACTATATTAACATTTTGATGAAAAACATCAGGGAAATCTAAATTGCATGAAATACTGGGGAATAAAAAAAGTGCTTGTTGATGGGAGAAGGGGTAATATGGAGAGTAAGCTCCTAAGGCAAGAAGCAGAGTTAATATATAATTTTGGCACATTACATCCATCAGGTTTAAATAGTGAACTAGATCTGAACAGATTGATTTGATCATGATTAATGGTAAGCTATCTCTGACTATCAGCATATTTTTTAAAATATATATTTTTAAAATTTATATATTTTATATTTTTTATGACCATCTAATTCCCCAGTATAATAATAATAATATTTTTAGTTTTATATATTTATATTTTTATTCTTATATGTATATATATATATATATTTTTTATACATTTATCTATTCTTTAGATTTATTTTTTTCTTCCAATTGGTCCGTCTCTAATCCCTAACTGTTTTAGCTGTTTTAATTTTTTAATTTTTTAGAAGACACTCCCTCTCTTTTTATATAAAAATAAAAATAAATGAAGTAAATAATGATTGGAATATCAATGCAGTATAACAATGCGACTAAATGTTTACACTATATTAATTTTAAAGTGTAGACTTGTGATAAGGTATTAGTCCTTTATTAGTATATAGACTAATGTGTATTTCACATTAAAATATGTTCTGAAGTGCTACAGCTAATAATATGCCCCTTATAGATTAGACTCTGAAGTCTTAAGAATACATTTTTTTCACATTCTTTACAATGAAAATATTATATATATATATATTTTTACACATTCCGAATAGATATTCCACTAAATGAATTTCTCTCCTTTGAAAATAATTTGATTGGTGAGATATGAACCTGCCTGTTTTTTGGGAAAAATTGTACCCTACCTATTAACGAATTAGATCCTGCTATCTTTATATTTTTGTATTTATATATAGTGAGTGACTTTATAAATTAGGAATAGAAAGAATTCTTCAACAAACGAACAAGGAGAAGAAGGTTAAGGGATAAATGAAGCCACTATGAAAGAAATTGACTTGATGATGCTTGTAACCTAACCAATAAGGGGTTAATTTTGCAGCCTTTATTAGGAGAAGAAGATATGGGAACAGTTATCTTGACAAAGGCCTAAAGCCGATACGCGTGGATGTACTGATTTCCCAAACACCTGCGAGATTGTTTGCGAGCCTCGTATGAACTGCTACTGAGCTCCCAGAACCGCACCATCAAGCCAAGATCAACAGCTTGAACTAACCAAGCAAGAAGGGAGGCTGATTGGTTGAACGGTAGGAGCGGGATTTTTAAAAATAGTGCGCGCACTGAGTCTCTACACAATTCATATAGTAGAAGGAATTTTTCTTACGGCTAAAGTAGAAAGCTGCTGACTACACTTTACCTTTCATCGAGGAGCAAGGTCCAATTGTTAAGGAGATAACCCGGTGGTTATTTAACATTGGGATCCGACTGTGTTCCATTAAGGGATTACCTGGCGTGTAGGTGAGAACTGTTAATCTAAAACCTATCTACACTGTTTTGATTCACCTCTAACCTGCTATAAAGTTACAAAACTAAGTTACAAGCACACTAGAAGAAAAAAAGTCAAGTCATTTGTAATATATGTTGCAACATTACCATCTTTTATCTGGAACGGGATTAACTGAAACATTTTAGCACTCACGCTGCAAAGTTATTTAAAGGGATATCAAAGCTATTCAAAGGGACATTAAGAGATGCTGCTATATTAACTCTCTTATAATTTTTGTTTCTGTCCTACCGTTTATTTTACAATGCTGTTTTATTTTTATGAACTAATGTATCTTTGTTTGTGTATTTAGCTCTGTATGAAATAGTGAAATAGTCATAGCTAATATTTATGAAATTGCTTTTTAGACCTCTTATGAATTCAATATATGTTTAATTGATGGCATTTTAGTTTACTAGCACCGGTGCAATTATAGCTATATGTATTTGATTGTTTATTGATTTTATGTATTAATATTAAATTAATTTTATTATCAAAATCTCTTTTTGTAATTTGCATTAATTATTTGAACATAGAAGGTTTAGTGATACTGTAAGTTATTACCTTACGTTTAGACTTTAGGGGCTTTTTAACAAATAATTTTTGGCATTTGATCGTAATTGACTTACCCATTTGAGGATCAGACTGGAGAACACGTCCAGATGAAGTTCCCACTCCCCCGGATGAAAGGTCTGTCTACTCAGAAAATCCACCTCCCAGTTGTCCCCCCTGGGATGTGGATTGCTGACAGACAACAAGAATGGGCCTCCGCCCACTGAATTATTTTGGAAACCTCTGTCATCGCCAAGGAACTCCTTGTTCCTCCCTGATAATTGATGTAGGCCACTGATGTTATGTTGTCCGTCTGGAACCTGATAAACTGAACCGAAGCTAGTTGAGGCCAGGTCAGGAGAGCATTGTAGATCGCTCTCAGTTCCAGAATGTTTATGGGCAAAAGAGACTCTTTCTGAGACCATATCCCCTGAGCCCTTAGGGAGCCCCAAACTGCTCCCCACCCCTGAAGGCTGGCATCTGTTGTCACAATCTCCCAGCATGGTCTGTGAAAACATATTCCCTGGGAGAGATGATCTAGAAACAACCGCCAAAGAAAAGACTCCCTTCTCTCCTGTGCCAATAGAAGTCGCGGGACAAGTCCAAATAATCTCTGTTCCATTGTTTGAGCATGTCCAACTGCAGAGTTCTGAGAGGCAAGCGAGCAAACAGGACGATGTCCATTGCCGCTACCATCAGACCTATTAACCCCATGCACTGGGCAACAGAAGGACGAGGAGAAGATTGCAGAGCTCGACAAGTATCGATGATCTTTAATTTCCTGACTTCTGTCAGAAAAATCTTTATAGATAGAGAGTCTATGATGGTCCCTAGAAAGGTCACTCTTGTATGAGGAACTAAAGAGCTCTTTTCTAGATTCACCTTCCACCTGTGTGATCTTAGGAAAGCCACTACCAGGTCCGTGTGAGATTTTGCTAGGTGAAAGGACGGCGCCTGAACTAGGCACCACCGCAATGTGAAGATTCTGGGAGCCGTGGCAAGACCGAAAGGAAGAGCCACAAACTGGAAATACTTGTCTAGAAAGGCAAACCTTAAAGGGACACTGAACCCAATTTTTTTCTTTCGTGATTCAGATAGAGCATTCAGTTTTAAGCAACTTTCTAATTTACTCCTATTATCAATTTTTCTTCGTTTTCTTGCTATCTTTATTTGAAAAAGAAGGCATCTAAGCTTTTTTTTTTGTTTTCAGAACTCTGGACAGCACTTTTTTATTGGTGGATGAATTTATCCACCAATTAGCAAGGACAACCCAGGTTGGTCCCCAAAAATGGGCCGGGATCTAAACTTGAATAAAGAATATTTGATAATAGGAGTAAATTAGAAAGTTGCTTAAAATGTCATGCTCTATCTGAATCATGAAAGAAAAAATGTGGGTACAGTGTCCCTTTAAGAACCTGTGATGATCCCTGTGAATGGGAATAGTTTCCATCTTGAAGGACGGTACTCTGAGAAACTTGTTTAGACTCTTGAGGTCTAGAATTGGTCTGAAGGTTCCTTCTTTCTTGGGAACCACAAACAGATTGGAATAGAATCCCATACCTTGATCTTGAGGTGGAACCGGGACGATCACTCCCAGAGCTAAGAGGTCTTCTACACAATGTAAGAATGCCTCTCTTTTTGTCTGGTCTGCAGATAACCTTGAAATTAGAAACCTACCCCTGGGAGGACAAATTTTTAACTCCAGCTTGTATCCCTGAGACACTATTTCTGTAGCCCAGGGATCCTGAACGTCCCAAACCCAGGCTTGAGCGAAAAAAGAAAGTCTGCCCCCTACCAGATCCATTTGTCCCGGATCGGGGGCAAAACCTTCATGCTGTCTTGGAGTCATTGGCCACCTTCTTGGATTGCTTACCCTTATTCCAAGATTGGGCGGGTCTCCAATTAGATTTAGCTTGTTCCTGCTTAGTTGAGGGAGAAGAGGAAGAGAATCCCTTGAAGTTGCGAAAGGAACGAAAATTACTTTGTCTTCCTTTTTGCCTAATCTTTTTGTCCTGAGGGAGAAGGTGACCCTTACCTGACGTAATGTCAGAAATATTCTCTTTCAGCTCAGGACCAAACAGGGTCTTCCCCTTGTAAGGGACAGCTAGAAGCTTTGACTTAGATGAAACGTCCACAGACCAAGGTTTCAGTCATAAGGCCCTGCGAGCCAAGATAGAGAAGCTTGAAATTTTGGCCTCCAACTTAATAACTTGAAGGGTGGCATCCGAGATAAAGGCATTAGTTAGACCCTTTCCTGAGTCAGTCAGGAAAGGGTCTAACGCTCACTTTGCAGCCGCACCTTTTCAATACCGCAGATCCCCCTACGCCATTTGCGTATCCTATCTTTTCAATGGGATCTTTCTAACGCCGGTATTTAGAGTCGTGGCTGAAGTGAGCGTTAGAAATCTAACGACAAAACTCCAGCCGCAGAAAAAAGCCAGGAGTTAAGAGCTTTCTGGGCTAACGCCGGTTCATAAAGCTCTTAACTACTGTGCTCTAAAGTACACTAACGCCCATAAACTACCTATGTACCCCTAAACTGAGGCCCCCCCACATCGCAGCCACTCTATTAAATTTTTTTAACCCGTAATCTGCCAACCGCACACCGCTGCCACCTACATTATCCCTATGTACCCCTAATCTGCTGCCCCTAACACCGCCGACCCCTATATTATATTTATTAACCCCTAATCTGCCGCCCCCAACGTCGCCTCCACCTACCTACAATTATTAACCCCTAATCTGCCGACCGGACCTCACCGCTACTCTAATAAATGTATTAACCCCTAAAGCTAAGTCTAACCCTAACCCTAACACCCCCCTAAGTTAAATATAATTTAAATCTAACGAAATAAATTAACTCTTATTAAATAAATTATTCCTATTTAAAGCTAAATACTTACCTGTAAAATAAATCCTAATATAGCTACAATATAAATTATAATTATATTGCAGCTATTTTAGGATTAATATTTATTTTACAGGCAACTTTGTATTTATTTTAACCAGGTACAATAGCTATTAAATAGTTAATAACTATTTAATAGTTACCTAGTTAAAATAATTACAAAATTACCTGTAAAATAAATCCTAACCTAAGTTACAATTAAACCTAACACTACACTATCAATAAATTAATTAAATAAATACAATACCTACAAATAAATACAATTAAATAAGATAACTAAAGTACAAAAAATAAAAAAAGAACTAGGTTACAAAAATAAAAAAATATTTACAAACATTAGAAAAATATTACAACAATTTTAAGCTAATTACACCTACTCTAAGCCCCCTAATAAAATAACAAAGCCCCTCAAAATAAAAAAATGCCCTACCCTATTCTAAAATTAAAATAGAAAAGATCTTTTACCTTACCAGCCCTTAAAAGGGCCTTTTGTGGGGCATGCCCCAAAGAATTCAGCTCTTTTGCCTGTAAAAAAAACATACAATACCCCCCGCCAACATTACAACCCACCACCCACATACCCCTAATCTAACCCAAACCCCCCTTAAATAAACCTAACACTAAGCACCTGAAGATCTTCCTACCTTATCTTCACCATGCCGGGTATCACCGATCGGTCCAGGCTCCGATGTCTTGATCCAAGCCCAAGCGGGGGCTGAAGACGTCCATCCTCCGGCTGAAGTCTTGATGCAAGCCGAAGCGGGGGCTGAAGACGTCCATCCTCCGGCTGAAGTCTTGATCCAAGCGGCGGCTGAAGAAGTCCATCCTCCGGCTGAAGTCTTCATCCTATCCGGGCAGAAGAGGAGATCCGGACCGGTAGACATCTTCATCCAAGCGGCATCTTCTATCTTCTTCCATCCGATGACGAGCGGCTCCATCTTCAAGACCTCCGGCGCGGATACATCCTCATCTTCCTACGTCTTAAAACAGAATGAAGGTTCCTTTAAGGGACATCATCCAAAATGGCGTCCCTCGAATTCCGATGGGCTAATAGGATTCTATCAGCCAATCGGAATTAAGGTAGGAAAATTCTGATTGGCTGATGGAATCAGCCAATCAGATTGAGCTCGCATTCTATTGGCTGATCGGAACAGCCAATAGAATGCGAGCTCAATCTGATTGGATCAGCCAATCGGATTGAACTTGAATCTGATTGGCTGATTCCATCAGCCAATCAGAATTTTCCTACCTTAATTCCAATTGGCTGATAGAATCCTATCAGCCAATCGGAATTCGAGGGACGCCATCTTGGATGACGTCCCTTAAAGGAACCTTCATTCTGTTTTAGGACATCAGAAGAAGAGGATGGATCCGCGCCGGAGGTCTTGAAGATGGAGCCGCTCGTCATTGGATGGAAGAAGATAGAAGATGCCGCTTGGATGAAGATGTCTACCGGTCCGGATCTCCTCTTCTGCCCGGATAGGATGAAGACTTCAGCCGGAGGATGGACGTCTTCAGTCCCCGCTTGGGCTTGGATCAAGACTTCAGCCGGAGGATGGACATCTTCAGCCCCCGCTTGGGCTTGGATCAATACATCGGAGCCTGGACGGATCGGTGATACCCGGCGTGGTGAAGATAAGGTAGGGAGATCTTCAGGGGCTTAGTGTTAGGTTTATTTAAGGGGGGTTTGGGTTAGATTAGGGGTATGTGGGTGGTGGGTTGTAATGTTGGGGGGGGGTATTGTATGTTTTTTTTCCAGGCAAAAGAGCTGAATTCTTTGGGGCATGCCCCGCAAAAGGCCCTTTTAAGGGCTGGTAAGGTAAAAGAGCTTTTCTATTTTAATTTTAGAATAGGGTAGGGCATTTTTTTATTTTGGGGGGCTTTGTTATTTTATTAGGGGGCTTAGAGTAGGTGTAATTATCTTAAAATTGTTGTAATATTTTTCTAATGTTTGTAAATATTTTTTATTTTTTGTAACTTAGTTCTTTTTTATTTTTTGTACTTTAGTTAGTTTATTTAATTGTATTTATTTGTAGGTATTGTATTTAATTAATTTATTGATAGTGTAGTGTTAGGTTTAATTGTAGATAATTGTAAGTATTTTATTTAATTAATTTATTGATAGTGTAGTGTTAGGTTTAATTGTAACTTAGGTTAGGATTTATTTTACAGGTAATTTTGTAATTATTTTAACTAGGTAACTATTAAATAGTTATTAACTATTTAATAGCTATTGTACCTGGTTAAAATAAATACAAAGTTGCCTGTAAAATAAATATTAATCCTAAAATAGCTACAATATAATTATAATTTATATTGTAGCTATATTAGGATTTATTTTACAGGTAAGTATTTAGCTTTAAATAGGAATAATTTATTTAATAAGAGTTAATTTATTTCGTTAGATTTAAATTATATTTAACTTAGGGGGGTGTTAGGGTTAGGGTTAGACTTAGCTTTAGGGGTTAATACATTTATTAGAGTAGCGGCGAGGTCCGGTCGGCAGATTAGGGGTTAATAATTGTAGGTAGGTGGAGGCAACGTTGGGGGCGGCAGATTAGGGGTTAATAAATATAATATAGGGGTCGGCAGTGTTAGGGGCAGCAGATTAGGGGTACATAGGGATAACGTAGGTTGCGGCGGTGTACGGAGCGGCAGATTAGGGGTTAAAAAAATATGCAGGGGTCAGCAATAGCGGGGCGGCAGATTAGGGATTAATAAGTGTAAGATTAGGGGTGTTTAGACTCGGGGTACATGTTAGGGTGTTAGGTGCAGACTTAGGAAGTGTTTCCCCATAGGAAACAATGGGGCTGCGCTAGGAGCTGAACGCTGCTTTTTTGCAGGTGTTAGGTTTTTTTCAGCTCAAAAAGCCCCATTGTTTCCTATGGGGGAATTGTGCACGAGCACGTTTTTGAAGCTGGCCGCGTCCATAAGCACTGCTGGTATTGAGAGTTGCAGTGGCGGTAAATTATGCTATACGCTCCCTTTTCGGAGCCTAACGCAGCCATTCTGTGAACTCTAAATACCAGCGGTATTTAAAAGGTGCGGGGGAAAAAAAGCCAGCGTTAGCTACGCGGGTCGTTACCGACAAAACTCTAAATCTAGCCTATAGAATTTTACACTCTTAAAATATTTTTTAAGCATGGTTTTTATAGTGCTTAATTGGCAATATATACTAAGCATAAATAAAAATGACCTTTTTTAATGCCCTTTTAATAAGATTGACACTTACAACTTTCTCATACTGTCATAGGATGTTAATTTAATACATGTTTCTCTGTCTCTATTTGGGGATCAACATTTTTATTTTGTTTTCAGCTGTGTAAAATTTGAATGTGTCACTTTAAGTGACACTCATAAGGGAATAAACTCCTGCAAAAGCATCTATTTGTATTGATTGACCACAATAACTATATAAATTGAACCCCTGTTATATGAAGCTTCTGGCTAAACTTTGAAGTGCCCCCCCTGTGGTGTTCCTGATTCATTACAGTGTTATTTTGGTACGAATAGTCTCCATCTTGCGATGGAACTATGAGAAACTTGTTTAGACTCTTAATGTCTAATATAGGTCTGAAGGTTCCCTCTCCTCTTTTATTTTGGGAACCACAAACAAATTTGAATAAAAAACCCTGCTCCTGTTCCTGCACTAGAACGGGAACAATTACTCCCAGGGAGGAGAGGTCTCTTACACAACGCCTCTCCTATTAACTGAACTGCAGATAATCCTGAAAAACAGAAACCTGCCTCTGGGAGAAAAACTCATTGAACTCTGACTTGTTCCCCTGGGACACTATTTTCTATTGCCCAGGGATCCTGAACATCTCGAACCCAAGCCTGAGCAAAGACGGAATATTGCCCTCTACAATATCCGGTCCCAGATCGGGGGCATGTCCTCCACACTGTGTCTGATTCAACAGCAGACCATTTCTTATTTTTTATTATTATTTTGTAAATTCTTTTAATTCCAAAAGAATTACTTTCATCAAGCCAGAGCCCAACAAGGTCTTCCCTTTGCAAGGAATCGCTAAAAAGCTTAGACTTAGAGCCTACATCTGTAGAACAAGGCTCTAACCATAGGGCTCGGTGAGCTGGAACTACGAAAAATTGAAGGGAAAAATTTGAAATAAAGGAATTAGCCAACTCAAAGGCTTTTATCCTATCTTGGTTCTTTATCCAGGGAAGATTCTGATTTAGTAGCATCAGAAAACTATCCTCTAAATGTATTGTAGTTCTCTTAGCTAGGCTGGAAACTACTCCTTCCACCCTAGTGAAAGTATGCCCAGCCTCCTTAGCTAAGTCGACCATGGAAAAACATCCTTTAGATTAAAGGGAATGCGGTTCTTCCATTTCTTAATAACTTACTGGACGCCCTAGATAACACCAGTAGTGTCGGAGTCGCCCAGGGTAGCTAAAACCTCCTAAGTAACAAATGGAGGTAAACAAGCTAAAAAACAGAGAAAAACAACCTCAGGATCAAATAAAGAAATTATTCAATCTGAGCCTGAGAATTCACTATCAGATAATCTCGAAGTATCTTCCTCTACGTTAACAGGAAAGAAACAGTTGGGATAGCAACTACTAAATCAATCATCCTGATTGAAATTTATTCCTCTAGTAATATTTTCTACACACGTAGGAAAAACTATGATGTATGAAATGTTAGAGGAAGCACAGGGCACTGTATGTGGGCCATCATTTTTGTACACTGTAGGAGAAACTTGTGGCATAGATTGACCATAGACAACAGTCCATAGTAGTAGAAGGTTCAGAAAAGATTTTTTTTTTTTTTTAAATTGACACAAACGTTACTGTCTCTTTAAAAGTAACTCAGTTTTGTGTGGTCTTATTCCATCCTAAGACATAAAAGATGGATTAAACAAAGAAACAGTGAAATTCTTTTAATAAAGATTAACAGATAAAACTGTTACTGTCTCTTTAAATGTAAAAATCAACTCATATTTAGTGAGCTTGTTCCAATCTACAACCCAAAGAATGGATTAAACAAATAAACAGTGAAATTATGACAAATAAGATGAACATATAAAAACGTTACTGTCTCTTTAAATTTTAAACAGTAACTTTTTATTCTTGTGTGTAGAAAGTGCTTAGACTAGGACACAAACATATAGACACCGGCAGAAACCTCAGATAAAACCTGCTGAGGCACCCTCCAGATAATTTTGCATTCTTAAAACGTCATGTACCTTTTTAACAACATGACAGATATCAAACAGAATGTAAACAGATCCGGAGCGCAGCTGTAGCACTATCCGGCACCACCTAGAACAAGACACAGAATGTTAATCCAGCCCAGGATCAGCCCTATCTCAGAAACTGCTCTATGCGTATAACAGAAGAGCAAGTGCGGTCTAAGTCGGCCTCAAGCCCCGCCCTTCGTGGGCGTGACATTACCATCTTAGAGACTGCATAGATATCGGATGGAATATGCAGCTGAAAAGAAAAGGCGCCAACACGAAACCCCGCCCTTCTTGGGCGTAACAGTACATGCTCTCCCGGTCGCCATCATTATGATAAAGATAGGTTACTGGGAGATGTAACTGAAACCTTCTTGAATCTGGGGCAAAATGTAATACCAGAGCAAGGAAATTATTATATCATAGCTTATACAACAAAAATATAAAGATGATATACCAAGGGTTTTATCCCTCACTGTTATAGGACATATCCCTCATGGTATCCAGCCCGGTTTAAGTGTCCCCCACTCTCCTTAGCCCCAGTGCCTGCAATAAAACATGCTGTCAGAAAATCCTCCTAATTCTTATATAGGAGATATATGTCCAACAAACAGAGCAATTTGTCACAGTAGGAACCCTTATTTTCAATATTATAGCCCCTTGTCGTGACTCTCTCCCACTGCATCTCCATAATCTTTAATGTTATATGAAAGCCGAGTGGTACATAGTAATGAGGGGAGCCCTGACAATAAAATTCTATTACCCCACTATTAGATAGGTAATATATACAGCCATTTGTGAGGTAATAAATGTCCCAGAAAAATAAAGATCTGCACATACCTCTATGCTGAGCGACAGCATGACCGGTCCCACAGGATAGGAGGTCTTCTCCCTCCTGTAGTTCTGTGGAGACATAGTTAATATCTGTTAGACCATCATCTGAAGGGCAGCACTTAGTATGGGAGGCACAGTGAGAATGTAATCCCACCAGTTCCCATTGCTTTAAAGCCACCTGTAGCTCTACTCTAGAGGCTGACAAGGAATACAGCTACACCCTATAACAAAATAGCACTCACTGGTACCATTTTAAAAATAACAAACTCTTGATTGAAGAATCTAAACTAACACCTCACTTTACCTCTTCCTATCACTAACACACGCAAAGAGAATGACTGGAGTGGGAGGGAAGGGAGGAGCTATATATACAGCTCTGTTGTGGTGCTCTTTGCCTCTTCCTGCTGACCAGGCGTAATCCCACAAGTAAGGATGAAATCTGTGGACTCATCGTGTCTTTAAAAAGAAATTTAATATAGTAACGTTTGACCAAGTGATTGTCTGTGACTAAGATACAATTTTCCCATATATATATATATATATATATATATTTTTAAATTTATTTTTATTAAGGTTCAGTTCACGGCATATAAACAGTGTATATCAGTTTTAGTCTGTACAGAGGTATTGTTTTAATACACAGAACTAATACAAGTTAAACAAGATAGACAGAGAACTTTTATATGACATGTCCAAGAATAGTAATAAACATAATGCTTGCCAGTTAGACTGTACGTCTTCCATATGATATATGAGGCCACTTTGGACCTTGCAGTACTATAAAAAGACAAGCTACAGAAGACAGCCACTGTCAGTAGGGTGCCACTCTTGTATCCCAAATGGTGAACCTTGATTGACTTATTTTATAACATATATAACAAGGACTTATATAAGCACACTATGGGCCCAAACTAAAAAGGAGCAGTAACTTAAACAGAGTATTTCGGAGCCCTCATTGACTGTGGTACAACTTGCAAATAAGTGATGTTAAAGAATAGAAAGACAATAACAGATAATGAAAACATGCATCAAACATATGCACTTCTCATATATACATATTGGTCGATGAACCCCTAATTTATTGTTTGGATAGAAGCGCATAGCATAACCCTGTTATATAATATTGGCTTCTCTTGAGCTATCCAAATTTGGGTTATATATTACTAGAATACATCGAATTACAGCTGTGTATGTAATAGCTATGGGCTTTAGTGAACAGATAAATAAAGACTATCAACTGATACTACCATATTGCTCAAAATAGGTGATGTAGGAGGATATAAAACGGGTTTAGCAGGAGTAATATAAATATTCAGTTCAGATATGAAGACTTACTGGGTTCAAGTTAATACACCTGATATGATCTCACATGGACCTAGCATATATAGAAAATCAATAACTAATAAGACTTCTAAGAAATAAAGTAGGTTATTGGAAAAAATATATGTAAGGCAGTAGTGTAGCTATAGTGTAGCCTGAATATTACAATAGATCCAACAGGCTATGAAAAATGCAGTTATTCCAATACTCTAATGTTGTTTACGGCTAGGAAATTATAAAATCTTATAGGGGTTTTGACAGGATATAAGGCCGCAGTGTGCATTTATGTAGCTTAAGAGTTGTAAGAGGGGTAGCAGGCAATACTTTAACTAGTTATCAACATTCATGAACGTTGCCTATCACTAGGAGGTATAGTTGGAATTTTTTCCATTATATAGGTACTTAATATATGGCATCTAATATTATGTGCGTATTAATATAGCTTGAACAGGGTAAATATGATCTGGTACTGTCCCTCTGTAAAATTTGCATCTCCCAAAATCTGTTTAATGGGGCAGTCTGTTCTAAAGGTAGAGGGTAGCTTTAGTAGCATCATATATCTGTGACTTTAGTATTTGAGTTTAGTTCAGCGTTTTAAGGTACTAATGTATAGAATAGTCACATTTTGAATGCTGGAGCATATCAATAATATGGGGACATATTTGTCCGTTTACACTATAATGCAAACTCTGAATAAAGGATTCAATCTTACAACAAACTACCATGGTGTTGCTTCACACAATTTAACAAAAATAGCCTTCTCCTGGCATCGTAATATCTTATTGCTGGGGTTGACTGCAGTATATGTATACAGTGAAAATGACTTATTAAGTCAGGGACTCTTAGTGATTACTTAATACTGCCCAGATCTCACTGGCTCTCCTTCCCTTAATACAGCCTATATTGCGCTGCCTCAGCCGTAGACAGCACGGTAAAATATTAAGCAGTAGTAGATAGGTTAATAGCTGTAACAAGAGCCATAGCTTAAATAGATTTAGTAATGTGGGCTGCTCCTATAAATAAAATCTAAGCAAAAGTTTGTACAGATATTAGGCACATTCATTCTTTTAGAATAGCAGTTAAGTGGCTTTGAAGCAACACATATACAGTTGTGCTCATAAGCATACATACCCTGGCAGAATTTATGATTTCTTGGCCATTTTTCAGAGAATATGAATGATAACACAAAAACTTTTCTTTCACTCATGGTTAGTGTTTGACTGAAGCCATTTATTATCAATCAACTGTGTTTACTCTTTTTAAATCATAATGACAAGAGAAACTACCCAAATGACCCTGATCAAAAGTTTACATACCCCAATTCTTAATACCGTGTATTGCCCCCTTTAACATCAATGACAGCTTGAAGTCTTTTATGGTATTTGTGGATGAGGCTCTTTATCTTCTCAGATGCTAAAGCTGCCTATTCTTCCTGGCAAAAAGCCTCCAGTTCCTGTAAATTCTTGGGCTCTCTTGCATGAACTGCACGTTTGAGATCTCCCCAGAGTGGCTCAATGATATTGAGGTCAGGAGACTGAGATGGCCACTCCAGAACCTTCACTTTATTCTGCTGTAGCCAATGACAGGTCGACTTGGCCTTGTGTTTAGGATAATTGTCATGTTGGAATGTCCAAGTACGTCCCATGCGCAGCTTCCGGGCTGATGAATGCAAATTTTTCTCCAGTATTTTTTGATAACATACTGCATTCATCTTGCCATCGATTCTGACCAAATTTCCTGTGCCTTTGTAGCTCACACATCCCCAAAACATCAGCGGTCCACCTCCGTGTTTCACAGTAGGAATGGTGTACCTTTCACCATAGGACTTGTTGACTCCTCTCCAAATGCAGAGTTTATGGTTGTGGCCAAAAAGCTCAATTTTGGTCTCATCACTCCAAATGACTTTGTGCCAGAAGGTTTGAGGCTTGTCTCTGTGCTGTTTGGTGTATTGTAAGCGGGATACTTTGTGGAATTTGCGTAGTAATGTTTTTTTTTCTGGCGACTCGACCATGATGCCCATTTCTTCAAGTACCTCCTTATTGTGCATCATGAAACAGCCACACCACGTGTTTTCAGAGAGTCCTGTATTTCACCTGAAGTTATATGTGGGTTTTTCTTTGCATCCCGAACATTTTCCTGGCAGTTGTGGCTGAAATTTTAGTTGGTCTACCTAACCGTGGTTTGATTTCAACAGAACCCCTCATTTTCCACTTCTTGATTAGAGTTTGAACACTGCTGATTGGCATTCTCAATTCCTTGGATATCTTTTTATATCCCTTTCAACTTCCTTTTCCCAAAGATCCTTTGACAATCCTTTTGCTTTCCCCATGACTCAGAATCCAGAAACAGAAATGTCAGTGCAGCACTGGATGAAAGTCCAGAAACTCATTGACCTTTTATACACACACACTAATTACAAGCAAACAGATCACAGGTGAGGATGGTTACCTTTAATAGCCATTCAAACCCCTTTGTGTCAACTTGTGTGCATGTTATCAGGCCAAAATCACCAGGGTATGTAAACTTTTGATCAGGGTCATTTGGGTAGTTTCTGTTGTCATTATGATTTAAAAAGAGTAAACACAGTTGATTGATAATAAATGGCTTCAGCCAAACACTAACCATGAGTGAAAGAAAAGTTTTTGTGTTATCATTCATATTCTCTGAAAAATGGCCAAGAAATCATAAATTCTGCCAGGATATGTAAACCTATGAGCACAACTGTATACTAAAAAATAAACAGTGTTCACCATATTGGTAAAGTTTAGAAAATCTTAACACGTCACACAGGTTATAACATTAGTGCAGGGAAACCTGGAACATCACATATTAATATGATACAGGGCTACAAAAGAATAAACATATATATGCAGACATCTGTAGATGTATGTTATGTTAGATCAAAATTACTACAAAACAATAAAAGTGGAGTACTCCTGGAAGTAAATATGTCTTGTGCTAAATTAGAGTTCGAGAACAATGAACTTGTTATGAATAAAGAAAAACCCATCCCATGATATAGTCAGGAGAGGATAGAATAGTGCCTGACACAGACTGCAGACTGATAACATTTATATCGCTCTGCACCATCGTTTAGGCACTATGTTGGGGCTAGTGAGCAGATTATCCCACGCCAGACTTAAAGTTCCCCACACTTTGACATATCTGCTTTTGACCCCATAAGATCTGGGAAAGAAGCTGTCTGGTTATATTGACCGGACAGTCAAGAGCAATATACCCATTCAGTGCAAAGGGGCGTCTAGTTGCAATCTCTTTGTGTGTCAGATCCACCTCTTTCTGGTGCTGCTCCAATGTCTCACGGCACTTGTCTGTCTTCTCTGCTAGCTTCCTCTAGGTTAGTAGTGACATCCATGTCGCAATCCAGGCTCCAGGACTCTATCTCAGAGTTACAGTCTTCGCCAGCATCTAGTGATGCCATGTACCTCCATATCTCCTCTGCTGTAAGGCGATTCAGCTCCTGGTTGTTCTGAGGTGCACGGGAGGTATGTAGCAAGCGCCAGGGCCCCAAAGCGCTGCCACCACCCTGATTCATCAAAGTGGGATTAGGTTGAAGAACTAGCGCCATGGTAGGATCATCTGGGGACTGAAATGCCACCCTGAGCGTGTCTTCCAATATAGCTTGATAGGAATCCAATAGGCCATACACACGGTAAACTCCATGATGGGCTCTTGCAGCAAGCACAAGGTAAGTGGGCCAACCATAGCTAAAGGTTATGAAACACTGCTTTTCACTTGATGAACAAACAAGTATCTTCGTACTTCGTAACCCATATTTCTGGGGGGTTATATATGTGGAAGCCATAGCCACAGGGTTCTCTATTGAGAGAAATGACCAAGGCCCAAAGAGCAGAAGTTGCGTGTGGCGTTCTTGAAGAGCATAGGTCAGGCTTGCAGTCAAATTTCCGCTCCTGAACTTCATTCAAAGTATGTGCAATAGTTTTGCTTAAAACTATAAAGCTTTCATTGCATCAAATTTTACTCACATATTTCAAATAATTTAAAGCTTTCTATTATTTTCAGGAGCTTCACCAAGTTTTTTTTTTAGATGCCTACAACCCTAATAATGTCTGATTCACTTCACACCAAAAAGGAGAGCAAAAATAAAAAAAGTGTAAAATATCAGCTTGCTGAATTCAGAGTCGTCCAAATCTTCACAGAGCAGATAATGCTTTAATGTAATAACATGATGTCTGCTGCTAACCCTTATGGTTATTATGTCATTTGCTGTAACTGTTATTAATATTTTGTGCTTACGTTATAAACCATGATTTAGAACTTGCACACTTTCCAATTTGCCCGAATTTTCCCATATTAGTACTGTACCTGCTCAGCTAGATAAGAGAAACAGAAAGATGTTTGATGTTGGCTGGGGGCAAAATGTTTGGCAATGTTCAGTGGTGAACTCACATACTGCAGAAAGATGATGCCCTGCACTGTTCTTGCCTGTGTATCTCTGTTTGTGGGCTGTTAAATTGCTACTCCATCCCATTAACCTCAGCCTCACACGGTTTTAAAGGGACAGCAAACACTTTGTAAGTTTTAAGAATTGTCTGCAGTCTAGCAATTACATTAACCTATTATGCGAGTGTGAACATTTTTGACTGCACCTTCTTTACTGCAGCTGGTTTTCAACAGCCAAATTCCACCAACCATTTACATCAACATCATTTAGAGAAGGGATCCAATCTGGTCTTGTTACTAGAATTAAAACAAGGCTAGCTGAAGACTTCCGGTGGGAGGGCTAACGGAGAGGACAAAGCAGGAAAGAGCTCCGTATAAGCTTTTTAGGAGAACCCAGCCAAACGGACCGATTTCTCCTCTCCAGTGGCCCACAAAACCTACAACCCTAGGCATAGAGGTTTGACACTGCCGGGCTGGTAGATAAGGTGAGGAGTCACTCCACCGATTCCACCACCGAGACGCCAATTGAAGGACAGCACTAGGAGGAGACAGGGGAGGCGACGGCTCCCTGTAAGGGTAAAGTGCGGGTGTTAAAACATCCCATCAGAGGGTAAAAAACTGTTTGTAGAGGGGTAGAAATCCCAGAAATAGTGCCACACAAACGAAACAGAGTAAGGAGGAGAAGGAGGGGAGAGGAAAACGGCGTGAAAATCCGCCATATTGGTTTAACGCACCCCATGGACTTAGTCTCAGAATTGCTGCCCCTCACACAGCCTCAAAGGCAGCGATAAAGACAGGGATAAGGGGGGAAAACGCAGAAACATTTTCTCCTTGAGATACATTAATTACAGACCTAAAGAAGGTGTTAAAGAGACAGACAGGTCGATCTCATACAAAAATAAAATCAACACATACCTGTCAGTGAAAACCCCCCACGCATGATAGAACTGATACAGCCCTTTTATCCTAAGGGAAAATATCAAAGAGTCTTGTTACTTTCATACTACTCTATGTGAAATGAAGGCCATGTCACATTAAAGGCTGAAGCCCTGAATCTCCCCCCCCCTCTGCTCCTCTATGACCCCATATTAAACTGAACTTCTGCCAATACTACATATACCCTGGGATTCCAACCATTCTCACAAGGACACTGGTTATCTACAAAAGTGCTTAGCCTACATGCAAAAGTATTACACACCATACAATAAACAAACAGACATGATGTCTGGGAAACAAAAGGGAGCAGATAAACTTCAAAAGAGTCAAGCAGAAATACATCCAGCACAGCATACACAGATAGAAACCACACCACAGGACACGCACCCTATAGTGGCGCAGTTGTCAGCACTATTCCTACCAAAAATTGAACAACTCCAAACTGGATTAGACACACTATCTACAGACTTAAAAAGCTTCTCAACAAGACTGGTGACAGTGGAACAAAAGGTTGCGGAAGGCGAAGACAGACAACGGGAGAACACCACTTCCATCACTAGTCTTCAAAAACAAAATAAAAAGCTGGATGATCTCGAAAACAGATCAAGGAGAAACAATATCAGAATAGTGGGACTACCGGAGACTATAACACCCATAGCCCTGATGGACTTTGCAGAAAGTACTCTACCAAAGCTCCTAAAGGTTTCTCCTGAACACATCTCATGTACTGCTGAAAGAGCCCATAGAGTGGAAGTGCAGTCTCACAGGGTGCACAAAATACAGCTCCAAACCAGATAATGATTCGTTACTTGAATTTCAAGGATAAGATGCTATTACTAAGAGCATACAGGCAAAACCCAGAGATCACCTATGAAGGAAAACCGATCTATATGTTTCAAGATTACTCAGCGGAAGTAGCCAAAAAAAGAAGAGAGTTCTCTTCCTACTGTAAAGAGCTAATGGAACAGGGACAAACTGTGGCCTTACTCTACCCAGCTCGCCTTAGACTACAGACATCTACAGGACCAAAGTTTTTCGAAACGCTGAAGCACTTGCAACTGTTCCTAGAAAAGCACAAACTAAGAAATGACAGACCAGTGGAGAAAGACCAAGAAGAGGAAATAGAAACCTGAAAATAATCTCAGAATAAACAGACGCTATCAGGAACTATTTCAAACTCATCTAAAATACTAAATAAATACCCTTTACTATAAGGGGGGTGGGGGGAGGGCTGTGGGGTGAAGTTCGTATTGTATTTGTTATATACTTGTTAACAGTTTATTATAGAGTGAACTGACACCTGGTTTCAACATCTGTTTGAATTACACTGTTAGTTTTATTTAATTAATATACTGGATTGTATCCTTTCTACGGTAAATCTGACTAACTACTTTGTATTGCTGCACACGACTCTGGAGGCGAGATCGATCTCTCGGGGTGCCGAACTGTGAGTACTAAAACACATTCCCACACTCCCGAGATTACACTCATACCATTCTCAAACAGCACACCGCTACCGAGGGGGGAGGAGGGGAGAGAGGGTGGAGAAACAGATAGTACAGAGATTGATTTAGACTTAGCCTTACAAAATGAGAATCACATTGTGGAATGTAGGGGGTATTATATCCCCTATAAAAAGAAAATCAATACTAAAATACTTGAGTTAAAAAAACACAGACATAGCTATACTAGAAGAAACACACCTGAACACAAAGGAGCATAAAAAAATTACAGCAGGGATGGGTGGGACAAGTCTTTCACACTACTTAGGAGGAGAAGAGAGCTAGAGGGGTGGCAATCCTCATTAAGAAAGGTATAGAATACACGGTGGAAAAAACTATGATAGACCCGGAAGGAAGATATATCCTAGTTAAGTTGAGGGGGGACGGACGGACCATTATCATTTGGGGAGTTTATGGACCTCACACATCTAAAAAAGAGTTTTGGAGTGCATTTAGTACAAGAATAATGGTTTATGCAGACTCACCGATAGTGCTAGGAGGGGACTTTAACATCGCCCCACAAACACCAGCGGAAGATACCAGAACCCCAACATACGAAGCTCCCCGAATAGAACACACACAAATACTAGAAGAGAATCGCTCATACTCAAAAAATTTAACAGAGTACTAGCACTCACAGATATATGGAGGGATAGACACCCAGAAGCCAAAGAATAGACGTGCACTACACCAGCCAAATACACACTGTCAAGAATTGACCTGTTCCTCACCTCTTAAAGTCTAGGACCTAGTATCACAGATACAGATATTGATGTAGTCACTATATCAGATCATGCATCGATTACAATTACAGTACACAACAAACTCAGATCAGGGAGATCCCCTAGATGGTTCTTCCCAACATACCTATACTGTGACCAGAATCTAAAAAAACATTTAATAGGAGAAGGCCTATGACTCTATAAATCAAGCGCACAGAGAAACCCCATACTACACTGGGAGGCAGGGAAAGCAGTTTTGCAAGGGGTAATTACATCATATGTAGCGGATATGCTGAAAAAGAAAAAAGCAAGAGAGGAAAACTTACTAAAGAAAGAAATGATGCTAAAGATACTAACACTCTCACTCTAATATGCTAACCCTTAGGTTGGATTATCTCCTAAAACCAACCAAATAGTGGAGACTGCAATGGGCACAAGGTTCACCCCCAGTTATGCCAACTTGTTCATGGGCCACTTTGAAGAACTGTATATTAACAACGGCCCATGGGGGGCGAACCTTGTGCACTATTGCAGATACATTGATGATATTTTCCTAATATGGAAAGGAGACACTGAATTGTTAGATTTATTTATCACTGATATAAATAAGAATGACATGGGATTATATTTTGCCCATGAATACAGTAGTAGTAAAATCCATCTTCTCGACATTGAAATAGAGATCACTAATAACCAAATACAGACAAGAACATATTTCAAAGATATAGATGCCAACAACTATATACATTTTTAAAGCTGTCATTTAACAAAATGGAAATCTAATATCCCTAAAAGCCAATTTATGAGGATTAAAAAGAACTGTTCCTCTGAAGACAGCTATCTGTTACAATCCCAAATCCTCACAGATAGGTTTGTAGATAAAGGGTATGATCCTGTCACCATTAAGAAGACACAATCTGAAGTGGCCAATATAAATAGAGATACACTATTGACAACCAAATCAAAGAAAAAACCAATAACTTAAATAATAACCATGATGACCTCTTTATACCATTCATAACAGATTTCAGTTCACAACATGTAGAAATTAAGAAAATTTAAAAAAAACATTGGTATCTTTTAAAACAGGATCAAATCTTAGGGCATAATATCAAAAATCAACCGGACATCATTTTCAGGAAAGCAAGAAACTTAAAAATGATACTCTCACCTAGTGAGTTTAAAAAAGATAATCAATCATCTGATAGAGACCTGTCAGGTAACCCACTTAGCGGCTACTTCCCATGTACCACCTGTAAATCTTGTCAGCACAGTACAAAACTAAAACAACTTCATTCTCCTACGACCAAATACTACACTAAAATAAAGGAAATAATTAGATGTACGGATAAAAACATCATTTACTGTATACAGTGTTCTTGTAAACTTTTCTACTTTGGTCAAAAAAGTAGAATGTTAAAAGATAGGATTCGAGAACACCTGTTAAAGATAGAACATGAAGTTACAGATACCAAACTCTATTCTCACTTTAAAGAAGTCCATCAGGGTAACCTAAAACACTTCAAATTTTGGGGAATAAAAAAACTCAAGCCAAATAAAAGGGGAGGAGACATGAACACCCTTCTCACTAAAAAGGAAGCCGAATACATATTTCACTACAATACACTCTACCCAGATGGCCTTAACTCTGAATTAGACTTAAATTCACTTATCTAAATAAATGTAGTTCCTCCAAGTTAAAAAACCCAGCAAACATACTTCTGTTAACAAACCAAACCAACATATTTCTGTTAAGTCAATAAACTAAACAATTATAGTCGTTTTAAGCCAAAATTGGTTATAGTGCAAATATAAAATTCCTAGATCTCTATATACACAGAGATCTAGTCTTAAATCATCATGTGCTTAATCAGTTTTTTGTCCCTCTGAATCCAATCGACCACACTGTTAAATCCTTGTTCTCCTATGGGATTCTCCCTTTAGTCAGAGTTAATTCAATCCCCTGACAGTTTATGTAAAATAACCATATGTATACTACTACACTCAATTTTCTAAGCAATACTTTACCTTATCACTTCTAATGGTAGTTTACTACACCCGCTTTACTTTACTATATTCCAAATGGGTATATGTATCCCAAACATCTTCATACATTGAGTATCTTTAGTCTATATATATTTCTTTAAATAGAAGACTTTACCCTCTAGTCGCTGTATCAACATGACCTCTTGTTCCCAGAGTTCTAATTTCTAGCATAATATGCACTCTCTCCTCATAGTCAAATTTTCCCACTATCTTATAAGCATAAGTTGATTAACTATTTTTAGTGGAGACGCATTTTGAAATACCTTAAGGAGCACACATATACATACTTAATTAATATAGTATACTATATTACGATTTCAAATAAATTAAAAAACTATTTCAGTAACCCTGTTTATTTTTCACCTTATTTTTTCACCTTATTTTTTCACCATATTCTTAACATTTTTTATTTATCTATATCAATCTATTATCACTAGCTCATAAACGTCTTTAAATATAATATTTTATCTCATAACCACTATATTAACATGACCTCTTGTTCTTAGAATCTTAATCTTAAGCATTAACATGCACTTTGGTATATCTAAGAGGAATAGAAAAGTACAAGTACACCAAGTCGAGTAACTTTTATTTTTTAATTTTAATTTTTTTCTTTTTAGAAAAACTTGTAGTAGCATTGGTAAATGTATGTATATAATTTTAATAATGCCTGCTGCCTAGATTATATATTCTCTAATGTTTCCCAATTGTCACACAAGTTCTATGCTAATCAACGTTCACAAGACAGATGATTTACAAATACAACACACCTTGTGGGAGTCAAATTCTGACCTATCAAGAATAACATGAAGATATTTAAATCTGTTCCCCACCATGATGAGCATCTTGATAAAGGCCTACCCGGCTGAAACGCGTAGATTTTGCTCATCTGCACACTATCCATTTGGGGAACCCGGTTATAGTAGGCGAGGTGCATTAAAGCCGTCTTTAAAGTTAAGCGGTGTATACATGTGCATAATTCCTCACCCAGGATCTATTTACCGAGTTCTCACTAAGTCTATCAAGTAACTAATATACTTTACCAAACAGATTTCCAAGCCTGTGATTCTCTATACCGGAACAGGTAATAGGACCTGGAGGTACAGCCCGTAAGTTAAGTCTCGGCTGCCAGCAAATTCCTCGGCCCCAGGACTTACCTGCAACTTAGCCACGGCAATATACAGGCTATCCAGACGCAATAGGATTTTGTACTTTGCAACTGCAGTTTATTAGCAACACCGCTTGCCACCCACATTACATTGGAAATTACCACTGGAGCGGTATTTCATTCACCATCTACGGCTGTAAACAGTTTTGTTTCCCTATACGAGTTTATCCTACTATTTGAGGACGGTAATCCTATACACCAATACGGTAAACAACATCAACTAAATTGGGAAACATATGTTTGTCATTTAAAACATCTTGCTCACGAGACTGACTCCAATTAGGATACATAATCCATTGGTATCAATTTGTGCCCACGATATATATTGTATCTAATCACCTACTGTATCTTTAAGCCTTTTATATTTCTCTCAGTCTTTTGTGTATCAGTTGTAGATTGTTTTAGACTGTAATATGCATTTATAATCCTGCCATTTTGGTGCCGGCACCTTTTATATTTCTATAGTATATGTATTTGATTTTATTTATAATTAAAACATTTACTGCTATGTTAGACTTGGTGTACATTTATATTTAGTTCTACATAGAGGTTATTTTAAATCACACATATTTACACATACGTTTACACAGTCTTTCATCTAGTGCTTTTATTATTTAGCGCTCCATATGACCCCTTGTTTAATAAATAGCCAATTTAGTTAGCACTGTTTTTACAGAGTATTTTAGCCTCTTCCCTCATTAGTGTTAATATACACCTATCCACACCGAATTTTATCCGACTAGTCTCTAAGCTACATCAGCGCTACCCTTTACTCTGTTTTTTCTGTCAGGAAAACTTACTTAGACAGGTATTAAATGCAAGGAATAATACTAGGACTAGACAGAAGTACAAAGAGACAAAACTGACTAAGGACACAGCAATCCAACAAGAAACAATCAGGACAATGACGGCCATACAAGCCAAATACTACAGACATGGAAACAAGACAGGGAAACTTCTAGTGAGACTCACAAAACATACGGCACCAAATAAATACATCACAGCTATTAGAGGCAAATCCACACTGCACACCTACCACTAACATACAAAATACATTCAAAGAATACTACACAGCACTGTATCAAAGCCGAGAAATAGATATATATCATCAAACCACATTTTAGCAAACATTAAACCACCCAATAATCTCAGAAGACAGTTTACAAACATTGAATGAACCAATTTCGATTAAGAAAACTAGAGGGGTCTTGGCGGAATTGCCACTAGAAAAAGCTCCAGGACCGGACGGTCTCCCAGGAGAATTTTATAATATCCTACAGGATGAAATAGAACCTACTCTTACACACCTATATAACAACATCATGTCAGGGAGCATTAACGTATCAAAATACTTCACAGACGCACAAATCTGTGTCATCCCAAAACCAAACATGGATCCCCTCCTTCCGGAGTCTTATCGTCCTATTTCTTTAATGAACTCGGACTATAAGATACTCACAAAAATCCTGGCAAATAGATTGGCAAACATCTTGCCAGACTTAATTCATGGTGATCAGATGGTCTTTGTCAAGGGGAGGTCATCGGTGGTAAACATTTTTTGAATAACAAAGAAAATGAAGTAGATAACAAAACGCTAGACATCTGCATTCTATTAGTGGATGCCGAAAAGGCTTTTGATAGAGTTCTCTGGGACCACCTTTTTCACACATTAGACAAATTCGGTATAAAAGGACTCTTCGCACAAACAATAAAAATTCTATACACCCACCCACAGAATCCTCCCAACCATTCCCACTTAGAAGAGGTACAAGGCAGGGATGCCCCTTATGCCTCTTGCTTTTCAACTTGTCCATTGAACCCTTAGCCATCAAAATACGTGCAGGAACGGACGGCCTATGTATCAGGAAAATAAGATGCCACCTGTCTCTGTTTGCTGATGACATGATCTTATAAATTCAGAATTCAAAAATCAACATCCCCAAAATTATGCATATTATAGAACAATTTGGCCTAATATCAGGTTATAAAATTAACACTGACAAATCCGAACTAATGTTGCTCCACTCAGTAGTGCCCCAGTCCCTGTCTCCTTACAACTTTAAGATTGTAACTCACGCCTTTACTTACCTGGGAATCAAACTCTCTTCCAATTCCAAAGAATGGTACAACCTAAATTAAAAACCTTTATTTAGGGATACCCAAGATCTCATGAACAGGTGGTTGAAACTCCCTTTATCAATCTCTGGTAGAGTAGGACTTATCAAAATGATAATATTCCCCAAAGTATTATACCTTTTCCAGATGATATCTGAAATTTTACACAAATCGGACCTTAAGCTCCTAAAGAAGTCAATATTCGCCTTCATATGGAAAAATGCAAAACATAAAATATACTCACATAGAATGAGAGCCACAACTGACTCCGGGGAACTAGCAGTCCCAAATTTTTAATATTACAATTGGGCGGCACAGGTGAAATATGTCCTGGACTGGTTGATAGGGCAAGACCATTTTACCCTACCACAGTTGGAGGAACAAATAATAAAACCATGGTCACTGAGAGCAATACCATACATGCCAAACTAACAGGTTAGTAAACTTCTCAACAACTACCCCTTACTACACCAACCTATACAGGCATGGAAATAAAATTGCAAAAAAATAGAATTCAATTGTCAGATCATGAAATTCCTCCCTATACAAAGGGAATCCAGAATTTCCAGCAGGTATAGACACTAAAGTTTTTCAAATATGATGGGAAAAGGGACTGCACACAGTGTCACAGATAGTAGAAAGTCTGGGATCCAGAGTTAAAACATTCCAAGACATGATATTACAATATCAGCTTCCCCAAACGCACCATTTTGCCTACCTACCTGCAAGTGAAACATTACATCAAAGACTCGAGCTTGAGTGTTAACAGACTACTAAATGTGACTGCCCAGGGATCAACCACTATAACTATCACATATAAAATGCTCATAGGGGAGGCGGGGCTAGCGTCTGAACGGAGAAGACGTGTTTGTACAGAGCTCCCTGACTTTGGCGCTTTTATATTGCTAAAAACTCTAAAATTTCAGCTCCAACCAGCCTAAACTAACCTCCTAACATCCTTAAAGGCACTCGAGCAGCCATATTAATATTTTTGGCTTTTATTCCAAGACACCTGGCTACATACAATTGCTGCGCAACAAGCTGCAGCGTCACGCAACAACGGACTTGTATGACACCAAGGAAAGGAGCACATCTTCCATAAATCACCCAGATACATTCCTCCGGAGGGTCGGGGGTCCGCTCCGGAGGATCGCAGGTGTGAGTTTTAGGTGGAGCAGAGAAGCGGTGCTGTCCGCGGCACATTACCGGAGGCGCTGAAGTCTGGAGGCCTACTTGCTGATACCGGAGACGGATTCCCCCGCAACAGTAACCGGATTGGAGGTAATCACGGGACTCAGACATACAGAACATTCAGACAGACACTCCACACAAGCAGGGTGACAAACCTAAATTGAGGAACAAGCAGAATTCGTTTTGGCGCGAAAACTCCGCCATCTTGACTATAACTTTCTAGGCCTTAGGGACCTGCGGGACCCATCGCACCAAAAAGGGACAGAGTACTGAAACCCCCAAAATAAAAGATCGGAGGGTGAGGCAACCAGATACTTCTGATCCTCGAAGCACCCTTGAGATAGAGGAGAGGAAAAATACAGAATAAAAAAGGCTAAATCCTTTGCAAGAGTTTCTGAACACAAAGACACAATACAGGCCTCCCTTACCTAAACAACTCCCTGACAGGCCTCCTACCAAGCGAGCAGTAAAATCAGAGTACTTTAATCTCACAGGCTAGGACCATTTTCCAGCAAGGGAGCCTAGGAGACCCTACACTTCATAAAAGGATAAAACCTGCCTTTTCCAAAAGCTTAAGCGATTGAGTAAGGGATCCTTTCAGACCGGATCACTGAGAGTGTCACATAACATAATCACTATGCATTAAAACTCATCCTGGGCTGTACAGTTCCTTACCACGTCACCCCTGTTAATTATAACAACGCCATCTCCTGAACCTAGAGAGGCAGCACTAGAGGCTGTGCTTTGGGATTCACATTGGGAGTGTTCAAAGGGGCGAAAAAGAAGTCACCAGACTGAGGAACTTATATCACACACGCAAGTCACCTTTAAATTTATTCAAGCTGCCCTGAACCCCTGCGATGCTTATCCAGTGAGCAAAGTGAAATGTGGGTGAAGTAGATCAGCCTTGTATCTCCTAATGCATAGAATAGGATCTCATCCCACATCAATGACACAGTAAAAAAATTCTGCTCTATACAGCTTAACGCTGAGTCGTCGGCTAAACCAGAGTTTTTTGTCATATCAACATTCTTTCCCTTCAGGGGTCTTCCTTCATAACACATGATGAAAAATAAAACACAAACTGTCAAGGAGTGTCTGTCCAAATCCCAACTAAAGCATAAACAACAGAACAAAAGCTCCCCCCCCCCAGGGAGATACTTTGGACTCCAGCATGTCAGAAATATCAGCGTCTCCCCAGACTGCTACCCAAAACAAGGAACTGCTTATCCAAATCAAATCTTTATTTCAAGAAGAACTGAAATCTGCATTATCTGACCTTCGTCAGGACATCAAAGAAATAGGTACTCGCACAGCAGAACTAGAGGAAAAAACGGATGTGATAGCAGAAGAAATACCCCATATACAAAAAGCTATCTCAGACCATGAAGAATATATACATAAATTAGAGGATCAAACTGAGGACCCGTAGGTCTAATCTCCGAATCAGAAACTTACCAGAAACATACAAAAACCTAGATGAAAGCAAAGAGACAAAGAAAAACTAAGAATACTTCAAATACCCAGTCGGAGACTGAGACCCCCTCTGAGGATGAAGAACTCCCACCGACTTGACAAAATAAAAGGCCCTGAAGAGCTTTGAGCCTCACTAACTTTGGTTTACTAAGATTGGACTTGTGGTATTCAAGTCTTAAAAGAACTAAAATGCCTACCTATCTCTCTAGAAGAGACTTTAAAAGTTATGAGTTGCAAATTATTTAATTTTTACCATTACTACCATTGCAGGTTAAGCTATACCTGAGCCTCACTCAGGGGATGCTGTTGTTGTTGCACTAATGTCTATACTGTTGTTACTGTTACTAAATTGGTTAGCAATCACTGGGAATGTTATGTCTGTCATTGTAACCTCATTAGAGATCCTTCACACTAAAGTTCCCTTTCCCTAGCTCCCCATCCCTTTATTAATCCTTGTTTAGGAGATACTGATCTAGATGTTGTTTTGATGACCCTTCACCCTACACACTAACAAATTTTCCCTGGCTAGGGATATTACTCTAAAGTTCTGGATTATTTGGTTCACCATCACTTATTTTTTCTTTGTTCAGATATGTCGTCAGTCTAATATGGTTAATCCATCTGAATTATTTCAACTTAACCTAAGTGTCTATTGCTGTAAGATGAATACAGGTTGGTCCTCACGGTGTGGTCCCAAGGTAAGTCCCGGCTCTCTCACTCTCAACATTACACCAATAGCATGGCCCAAGTCAAATCTCGCTACAGTCTGTGGCCTGTCTGCCCCCTGGAGGTTAATAAAACTAAACACCACTCTTCTTGGTGCATATACTAAAGAAATCTTTTTTATCCCAATATGTCTATAAAAATCCTTTCGCATAATGTCAGAGGGATCAGCTCTGACCTAAAAAGAAAGAAGGCTATCTCCACATATAAATCATTACATGCTCACATAGTCCTACTACAAGAGACTCACTTTACTAGAGACTTCACGCCCAAGTACTGGGACAAAGCATACCCAACGCAATATCATGCGATTAGTGGGAAAAAGAAATGTGGAGTGACTATATTGCTACATTCCTCTTTAAACTTCAAAGAGGAAGAAATTATCAGGGATAGAGAAGGAAGGTTTTTAATAGTTAAAGGTCTGATTCAAAACACCCCGATACTCATTGTAAACGTATATGGCCCCAATGAACACCAGGGCCCCTTCATGACTAAACTAAGTAAACTACTAACCCAGTGGAAAAGATACAAGACCATTATGGGGGGCGACTTCAACCTATCTCTAGACCGCGACCTAGATAAAACATCAAACACAACTTCCAGGGTTAGATCCTCCGGCTCAACATCACACATCTTGAAAGATTTCACGTTAGACCACAACCTGATTGACAGTTGGAGATCCCTACACGAAAAGGATAGGGATTACACTTACTACTCCCCTATGCATCACACTCAATCTAGATTAGATTACATATTCCTTAGCCAGATCCTGATACCTCTCCTAATTAACGCTAAAATAATAAACTGTCCTTGGTCAGATCATTCCATGGTAGAAGCTACAATAACGGGAATCTTAAACCCAGATAGGGCTAAATCCTGGACCCTGGATGCCAGTCTAGTACAAGATGCTCTAATCTCACAAAAGATTAAAGAACGCATAGCAGAGTTTAAATACAGGCAGTACCCCTAAACCCATCTTCGTATGGGGAGCACTAAAGGCCTACATAAGAGGCAATTTGATTTCCGAATCTAATAACAGAAACAGACAGCAGAAAGCTAAACTCTCACAACTACAAGCTAAGGCCAATATAATAAGATCCCAATTCACGACCAACACTAGCAAGAAAAAGAAAACAGAACTAAAAACCATAAACGATGAAATAAACAAAATACTAGATAAGGAAGCAGCTAGATCAATCAAACAGATAGACACACATTACTACATATACGGGAACAAACCCGACAAAATGCTAGCTAACAAACTCAAGGACATAACAAGAAGCACCACAGTCCCACAACTCCAACTACCTGACCAAAAACACACTAATGACCCCCTCCAAATTGCTAACACTTTTGCTGATTTTTATCAGAATCTTTACAACCTTCCTACACGCCACGGCACGACTGATAGGGCTGAGAAATTAAATGCTTTTCTGGAAGCAAACTTGCTCCCAAAAATTACAGAGGATGAAAAATCCAGCCTAAATTCTCCTATCTCCGAATCCGAGATAAAACATACCATTAAAAACCTAAAAAGTTCTAAGACACCTGGCCCGGATGGCTATTCCGGAATTTTCTACAAATTGTTCTTGGAAGAACTAACTCCCCTACTCTCTCAGGTATTTAATTCCATAATGCAAAAAAAGAAAATCCCCAGTGAAATGTTAATGGCCAGAATAGCTGTCATCCCAAAACCGTGGAAAAACAGGCTCCATTGCCAAAACTACCGCCCCATATCATTAATAAACCAGGATGTAAAACTCCTCACAAAAATTCTGGCCAATAGGCTTAATCCCATCCTGGAGAGGCTGATCCACCCAGACCAGGTTGGCTTTATTAGGAATAGGGAGGCCCCGGACAACACCCGCAAAATTATCGATCTGATCAATCTGGCCACTACTGAAAAAACGCCTTCTCTGTTCCTCTCTTTGGACGCAGAGAAGGCGTTTGACAGAATCAATTGGGAGTATATGTTTGCAGTCCTAAAGAAAGCAGGTATCACAGGAGCTTTCCTTGATGCCCTCACAACACTATATTCCCAACCTTCAGCATTTGTGAAACTCTCAGGCCCTTTATCCCCTCTTTTATTCGCCCTCTGTATTGAGCCACTAGCTATTCAAATTAGAAATGACCCCGATATCTCTGGACTCCGTATTGGGGCTAATGAATATAAAATTTCGCTATTCGCGGATGATATCATACTTTCATTGATTAAACCCCTCCTTTCTCTCCCTCCTTTATATGCATTACTCCAACAGTATGGCGTGCTCTCTGGATACAAAATAAATAAAGATAAATGTGAAGCACTTGGAATCAACTTACCCCAACACACTAAAAAGCTTTTAGAAATGAATTTCTCTTTTACCTGGGCCCACAAAAAACTGAAATATCTGGGAATTAATCTTACAACCGACATTTATACTTTATACCAAGCAAACTATTTACCAATGTTCACTCACATTAGGAATTTAATAACGAAATGGCTAAAGCTTAAGATTTCCTTTTATGGCAGAATAGTCTCAACAAAGATGACACTGCTCCCGAAACTATTGTATCTATTTCGCTCCCTTCCGATTTCTGTCCCCATTTCTGAACTCAATGCACTCCAGAGAGATATTTTGCGCTTTGTATGGCAAGGTAAGCGTGCCAGGATAAACAAAATCATGAGTACGCATCGGAGGGACGGAGGGTTAGGTCTCCCAAATTTGACATCTTGTTATTATTCAGCGCGCATGGCCCAAACGATACATTGGTTTAATCATATAAAACAACCCTTATGGACACAGATAGAATCACAGATTGCCAAAACCGAACAGATCTCTAGTCTCTTGTGGACTCCTAAAAATGATGCCCACCCCTCATTATGTAAATATGTAGCACTCTCTCACACAATCTTTATATGGAATAAATTGACTGCCAAGTTTCCCCTAATCCAGGAAAAATCCAAACTAATACCTTTAGTCTTACCACAAACTACGATAGACCCACACATACAGAAAAAATGGGCTAACAAAGGACTGTACAGAATTGCAGATGTATATACTGACGGAGGTTTCATCTCATTCGAACAATACAGAGACATTGACCCCAATGACAAAAACATTTGGTATCATTACTTGCAGCTAAAATCTAGAACCAAAGCAGTAACTGACCTCTCCAAACTACCATTGAACACTACTTTTGAATCATTATGTCTAGCTAAGGAACCGATGCACAGCACAATCTCAACACTATATCCCACATTCCATGGCAAACCTAGAGAAATCAAACCTCCACACATACTGAAGTGGGAACGAGACTTAAATAGGACTTGGTCCTTGGAGACTTGGACTACTAACCTGGCCAAAGGCCTCTCCTTCTCACATAATGCTTTGCTGAAAGAAAACTACCTTAAAGTTGCATTTAAATGGTATATTTACCCGTCTAGATATGGGGGTTCAGGGAACCCCTGCCTAAACCTTTGCTACAGAGGTTGCAACGCTAGGGGTACATATCTCCATATGTGGTGGGAGTGTGATAGAGTAGGAGAAATATGGGAGAAAGCCTCACAGTTACTCAGTGAGCTTTTCCATAAGAATATCGTACTATCTCCCGAACAAGCTTTACTACACTTCCCGATCCCCAATATTTTAAAACAACATCAAAAATTAGTAAAAACTATCTGCACAGTCGTAAGGATTGGCATTGCACAATATTGGAAATCCACCCCCCCAAGTTTCAACTTGATTGAAAAGAAAATAATTCACCATTATGAAATGGCCAGTTTGGCAGCTGAGAATCTGAATACTAGAGACGAGTTTATTGTTCAGTGGGAACCATACATAATGTACCTTGAAGATAAAAGACAGAGAGGTAGGGTGTCCTGTTAGACTAACCGGATAGACTAATGTAAATTTAAGAGAGAGCCGGGACCGATGGATCGTTTGATTGATAATTACCTCACTTGATTTTATTCTTGCCTGCTAACTGCTAATAATGTTTATACTTATTTTCTTTTTTTTAAGGACGAATGTGCACCATACATATAGACTCTAGATTATCAAATGTAAACGATGGACACCATTGCAATCTTTTGAAATGTTTTTGATTGACCTGACTGTATATACCTGAATTTGTTATAAAAAAAAAAAAAAAAAAAAAGAAATTAATAAAAAACTTTTTCAAAATAAAATGCTCATAGATTGTAACAATAAGGACACACTAACACATATACGCCCAAAGTGGACTAAATTACTGGGAGTGGAGATATCTGCAGCCACAATAAAACAAAGCATCCAATCGACTAGGTCAGCCACCATGTCTGCAAACATCAGAGAATCCCACACCAGATTACTGGTAAAAGCATACCACTCCAAAAATATATAAAAAATGGGTTCCCCTAGCATCAGGCAAATGCCCAAAATGCTTGTCAGAGGAAGCAGGCCTTCTACACATGATTTGGGAGTGTCCCAAGCTGTACAGATTCTGGGGCATTACCATACTTTGGATAAATTCCACAATACACCTCACACTAGAGGGCTCTCCCCGGCTGGTGGTCTTTCTGTCCCCCCTCGGAAACAAGGTCACTATGCCACAACGTACTCCTACAGGCTAGACACATGATTTTTCAGAACTGGTTAAAAGAAATGGTACCCACTTTAGCGAAACTGAAACTTAATATCCATATGCAAATGGTTTGGGAGCAATCTGACACTTTAAGAGACATGCAGAAGAGAACACCACATTTCATGAAAAAGTGGGAGCCGTACATACAACAATTAGACGACACTGTGAAGAAACAAATCCTATACCCACTTAGAAATACAGAATATATACTAGAGGCACAGTTCAGAGGGAAATGGCAAGTAGAATGGAACGACAGATTTAAAACACAGGTAGACTCAGAGGGGTAATCGGAACACAGATAACATAAAAAGCCACCAGAGACTAGGCACAGTTAAAAACCCAACCAAGCAGAAGTGGCACCCCGGGAGGTCAGCTAATATGGACAGTTGAACAAACAAGAAACTCGCTCGCTGCAGCAGTTATGGTCAGGACTCGGGATGGGTCAAAATGTTTGATACACGAAAGAACCTTTTTCTTTCTGTTCTTTTTTTTCTCTTTGCCTTTACTTTTCTTGGTTTGGTTTATTGTTTTTAGGTTATTTCAAAGACTTAATGTAGTGTGAAGTAAGGGATAAGATGGTAAGAAGGGGGGTGGAAGGGGGGGAATAAAAGAAAAATGAGGAGACAAGAATTACTGAAAGAAAATGGACTACCCAAATACAAGGATAACAAACTTTAAAAACAGAAAAGACACACAACATAGTAATCACTATCTCTTGTTTTATTTTTACTAGGTTCCCCTTTTCTTATTGTTTTTGCTTTTTTGTTGTTGTGACTTCACAATTAATGATGCTTAGTATTATTGTTATCTATATTGGGAAATTGTAATCTCTGTATAAATAAAGAATTAAAAAACAAAACAAAACAAAAAAAAGCAACACTGTTTTTTTCATTTTGTGTTAGGAAAAAAAAAACAATCATTGTTTTGCAGTTTCTGAACTGATTTCCCTGCTGAGGCCAATTAGGGACAGATATGTGGCAGGTTTAGCCTTGTTAAGACTGCCATGTGCACTTCAGGTTTTCAGAATTAGAAAACTCTTACAATTAAGATTTAAATGACAGGAAAATGGGGAAATAAACGATAAGATTTGCATTTCATATTTATTTTACTACATTTAAACACTTTATATTACATTATGTTTACCATCCCTTTAAGTATATTGGAATCTTGAAATATGTTAATAATAATAAATTGTACTGAATTTTCTGAATAATGATTACATCTGATTTTAATTTAGCAAGTGTATTGAGAGTTCATTTTCACTTCAGTAATGTGTTTAAACATGCTGTCAAATGAATCTCAGAACAGTATTCAGCGAGTCTCTACAAAAAATAAAAGATAGGGCCAGATTACAAGTGGAGGAATAATGGAACATACTAATTAGTGTGCTAACCCTAAACCGCCATAAAATCTATTCATTTTAACTCCTAAACCTCCCTAGCCCCTGTCAAAATAAACCTCAAACCACCGTGACCAAATTGTAATTAACCCAATAATCACTAGACCTTTTAAACTCTTTAACCTCCTTTGCAATAAAACCCACAACTGCTAAAATCCCCAACACTATTAACCCCTGAACCTCCAAAAACCCTTTGCGATAAAGTTCCTAACCACCATAAACCCCCACAATTAAACACCTAAGACCTCCACAACCTAAGTTGAACCAACCATTAAGAATGGACACTCCTATTAACTGGTTCAACCAACAGGATCAATTCCTATTCCTATTGGTTGAACTAACCATGCAATATAAAGGAAATAATTTCTACTGCCTGATTTAAATTTTACATTTTATAATTTTTTGGTTTAGGGTTTTTTGGGTTAAAGGAAAAGTAAACTATCATGTACCCGTATGCAGAATCACACAGCCCAGCAAAAATTAGTTTAACTTTAATTCATCATTTTTTTTAATCATTATTAGTTATCTCTGTAATGTACCTTTCAAAACGCAATCCTATCTCGCTGTCACTCAGCCTGGATAAAAAAAAAAAAAGAAAATGTATGCTTACCTGATAAATGTATTTCTTTTTTGACACGATGAGTCCACGGATCATCTTAATTACTAATGGGACATTCATCTCCCGGTCAGCAGGAGGCAGCAAAGAGCACCACAGCACAAGCTGTTAAATATCACCTCCCCTCCCTCCCAACCCAGTCATTTGACCGAAGTAAAGGAGAGAAAGGAAGTAACAAGGTGAAGAGGTGTCTGAAGTTTATAAAAAAATCTGTCTATTAAACAGGGCGGGCCGTGGACTCATGTCAAAAAAGAAATAAATTTATCAGGTAAGCATAAATTTTCTTTTTAATGACACGATGAGTCCACGGATCATCTTAATTACTAATGGGAATCAATACCCAAGCTAGAGTACACAGATGATACGGGAGGGACAAGACAGGGAACCTAAACAGAAGGCACCACTGCTTGAAGAACCTTTCTTCCAAAAGCGGCCTCAGTCGAAGCAAAAGTGTCAAATTTGTAGAATTTTAAAAAGTGTGAAGAGAGGACCAAGTTGCAGCCTTGCAAATCTGTTCCACCGAAGCTTCATTTTTGAATGCCCATGAGGAAGCAACAGCCCTCGTGGAATGAGCCGTAACTCTCTCTGGAGGCTGCTGTCTCATATGCAAAACGTATGATACTCTACAGCCAAAAGAAAGAGAAGTAGCCGTAGCTTTCTGTCCCTTACGTTTTCCTGAGAAAACTACAAACAAAGCAGAAGACTGACAAAAATCCTTAGTCGCCTGCAGGTAAAACTTTAAAGCACAAACCACGTCCAAATTGTGCAGAAGTCGTTCCTTCTGAGAAGTAGGATTAGGACATAAGGATGGAAAAACAATCTCCTGATTAATGTTCCGATCAGAAACTACTTTAGGAAGAAATCCTAATTTAGTATGCAAAACTACCTTATCAGAATGAAAAATAAGGTAGGGGACTCATACTGCCATGCTGAGAGCTCTGACACTCTGCAAGCAGAAGAAATAGCAACAAGAAATAAAACTTTCCAAGATAACAATTTAATATCTAAAGAATGCATAGGCTCAAATGGAGCCCCTTGAAGAACTTTAAGAACTAATTTCAGACTCCATGGAGGAGTAACTGGCTTGAACACAGGCCTGATCCTGACCAAGGCCTGACAAAATGATTGTACACCTGGAACATCAGCCAGACGTTTGTGTAATAAAATAGATAAGGCAGAGATTTGACCCTTTAGGGAACTTGTCAATAATCCTTTCTCCAAACCCTCTTGGAGGAAAGACAAAATTCTTGGAATCCTAACTCTACTCCATGAGTAACCCTTGGATTCATACCAGTAGAGATATTTACGCCATATCTTATGGTAAATCTTTCTAGTTACAGGCTTACGAGCCTGAATCATGGTCTCTATGACCAAATCAGAAAAGCCCCGCTTGGATAAAATTAAGCGTTCAATTTCCAAGCAGTCAGCTTCAGAGAAACTAGATTTGGGTAAAGGAAGGGCCCCTGAATTAGAAGATCCTTCCTCAACGGAAGTCTCCAAGGTAGCAGAGATGACATGTCCACCAGATCTAAATACCAAATCCTGCGAAGCCAAGCCAGAGCTATTAGGATCACCTATGCCCTCTCCTGCTTGATTTGAGCAATTACCCAAGGAAGAAGAGCAAACGGAGGGAATAGGTATGCTAGACTGAAGGTCCAAGGGACCGCCAGAGCATCTATCAGTGCCGCCTAGGGGTCCTTGGACCTCGACCCGTATCTTGGGAGCTTGGCATTCTGTTGGGATGCCATGAGATCAAATTCCGGCTGACCCCACTTGAGAATCAGACCGGAGAACACTTCCGGATGGAGTTCCCACTCCACCGGATGAAAGGTCTGCCTGCTCAGGAAGTCCACCTCTCAGTTGTCCACCCCTGGGATGTGGATCGCCGACAGATAGCAAGAATGGGCCTCCGCCCACTGAATTATTTTGGTTACCTCTGTCAATGCTAAGGAACTCCTGTCTTTGATTCAATAGCAGGCTTCTTGGATAGTTTTCCCTTATTCCAAGACTGATTGGGTCTCAATGAAGGTTGAAACTGTTCCTGCTTGGAGGCGGAAGAGGAAGAATTTCCCTTGAAATTTCGAAAGGCGCAAAAATTACTCTGTCATCCTTTTTGTTTGTTTCTCTTATCCTGAGGGAGAAGATGACCTTTACCTCCCGTGATACCAGAGATAATTTCCGTCAAGCCAGGTCCAAACAAGGTCTCTCCCTTGTAAGGAATCGCTAAAAGCTTAGACTTAGAGGATACACCCGCAGACCAAGGTTTTAACCATAAGGCTCTGCGAGCTAGAACAGAGAAACCTGAAATCTTTGCTCCCAGTTTGATAACTTGAAGGGAAACATCTGTAATAAAGGAATTAGACAATTTAAGAGCTTTAATCCTATCCTGGATTTCGTCCAGGGGAGTTT
Source organism: Bombina bombina (assembly GCF_027579735.1). Lineage (NCBI taxonomy): Eukaryota > Metazoa > Chordata > Amphibia > Anura > Bombinatoridae > Bombina > Bombina bombina. Next base: position 690,179,215 of record NC_069503.1, on the reverse strand, counting down.
CCATCCTGATAGCATCAGACAACGCATCAAACCAATATGCCGCCGCACTAGTGACGGTATCAATGCACACAGCTGGCTGCCATTGTAAGCCCTGGTGTACATCTTTTTGAGTAACCCCTCTAATTTTTTGTCCATAGGATCTTTAAAAGAGCAACTATCCTCTATGGGAATAGTAGTTCTCTTAGCTAAGCTGGAAACAGCTCCTTCCACCTTGGGGACTGTTTGCCAAACCTCCTTAACCGAATCGGCTATGGGAAACATCTTTTTAAATATAAGAGATAGAGAAAAAGGTATACCGGTCTCTCCCACTCCTTAGCAATGATCTCAGAAGCTCGGTCTGGTACCGGAAAAACATCTGTTGAGGAAGGTACCTCAAAATATTTGTTCAGCTTACTGGATTTCTTGGGGGTAACAATGACCATGGAGTCGCTGTCATCCAAAGTAGCTAAAACTTCCTTAAGTAACAGACGGAGGTGTTCTAGCTTAAACCTGAAAGATACAACTTCAGTATCAGCAAGAGGCATTACACTGTCAGAATCTGAAATTTCACCTTCAGATGCTACTACATTATCCTCCTCCTCAGGTTTCTGAGAGGGGGTATCTGAGATAGCAACAACAGCGTCAGAAACCTTGCTTACTGAATGTCTGATTTTCCTCTTACGCTTTCCCTGCAACATTGGAAAGGCAGACAAAGCATCTGAAACTGCAGAAGACATGAGAGAGGCGATGTCTTTTAAAGTAACTCCAGCGGGAGCTAGAGAGGAAGCGCAGGGCACTGCATGTGAGGGTGGTAAAATCTGGGACATATGAGGAGAAAGCTGCGGCATATATTGAACATTGTCATTAGATTCCTGAACAGCATCCTCTTTAGAAAATGTTGGTTCAGTAAAAAGTCTATCCCTGTAGTTTAAAGTTCTCTCAATACATGAGGAACAGAAAGGGATTGGTTGTTCCACATTAGCATCAAAACTTAAAGAGCATGTGACACTTTGTAAGGTCTCTTGGTCCATTGTAATACACAATTAACCATTTTTATTTTATTAAGTAAATACAAAATTATAGAAAAAACATTACTGTGCCTTTAAATAATAAACCATAACTTTTTTCCCCAGAAAACTAAAGCTTAGTCTAGAAAGGCATAACCCGCTAAAAAAAATGTTGCAGACACCTCTACACCAACTTGCTGAGGTGCCTACCTCCTCTGAGCAGGAGCCAAATGATCTCCACAGACAGCCTCCATTGTAAAATCGCTCCGGAATGAACCAGCAGCTAGACTAGAGATGGGTAGTCAGTCTCCGTTGAAAGGCCATTTAGCTATGTCGGGCAGTAAACAGACAACTGATTGCGTAGTATACTTGCTACTATACAGCGAAAAGAGCGGAGAAAAAGGGGGCGCAAATACTTGTTGCGTCCTAGAGGGCCTCCCATCGTGGGCGTGTCACAAAGAATATTCAGGTCGGTTATTTAAGTTATAAAACCGCCGGGAGATGTGGAACCACCGTATTAATCAAACCAGCCCCAGTGCCTGCGTCTGAGCTGTCAAAGTGTCCCCTATGTGATTGTGGTATATAGTGTTAGGAGGTCTAGTGGTTCAGGGTTTATTATGATTGTGGTTTATAGTGTTAGGAGCTCTAGTGTTTAGGGGGTTTATTGTGATTGTGGTTTAAAGTGTTAGGAGGTCTAGTGGTTAGGGGTTTATTGTGATTGTGGTTTATAGTGTTAGCTAGGAGGTCTAGTGGTTAGGGGTTTACTATGATTGTGGTTTATAGTGTTAGGAGGTCTAGTGGTTAGGGGGTTTATTATGATTGTGGTTTATAGTGTTAGGAGATCTAGTGTTTAGGGGTTTATTATGATTGTGGTTTATAGTGTTAGGAGGTCTAGTGGTTAGGGGTGTTATCGTGATTGTGGTTTATAGTGTTAGGAGGTCTAGTGGTTAGGGGTGTTATCGTGATTGTGGTTTATAGTGTTAGGAGGTCTAGTGGTTAGGGGGTTTATTATGATTGTGGTTTATAGTGTTAGGAGGTCTAGTGGTAAGGGGTGTAATTATGATTGTGATTTATAGTGTTAGGAGGTCTAGTGGTTAGGGGGTTTATTGTGATTGTGATTTATAGTGTTAGGAGGTCTAGTGGTTAGGGGTTTATTATGATTGTGATTTATAGTGTTAGGAAGTCTAGTGGTTAGGGGGTTTATTATGATTGTGATTTATAGTTTTAGGAGGTCTAGTGGTTAGGGGGTTTATTATGATTGTGATTTATAGTGTTAGGAAGTCTTGTGGTTAGGGATTTATTGTGATAGAGGTTATAGCAGTCAGGGTGATTTTTGCAGTAAGTGTTATGGGAGTTACAGGGTTTATTGCAATAGGAATTATGCTGGTTTATGGATTAATAGTGCGCCAGGGGATTTCTTAAAAAACAGCTCTTCTAATGTACTGAAATAGATTCCAGTCAATCAAGTTAATTCTCTTAAATTAAGTCATTTAAAAACAACTTGCTGGTTTCCATTATAATAAGAGTTATTTCATAGCTACTGCAAGCACTTTCCCATAGCAGTTGTCACCATAATAACTAGCAATACTTCTTACCTTCATAAAGTTTTACATCTTCATCGGTAACATATGCGTTAGCCCCCCAGACAACAAGCTTATGGATATGTGATGGGTATGTTCCTGCTGCAATAAGTGCAGTTATGCCACCATCGCTCCATCCTAGCAGAGAGAATCTCTCAAATTTGAGTGCCTGTGATAAAGGTACAGCATGGCTTTAAAATAGTATAAAAAAAAAATAAACATGATTTTTTTTTTTTTTTTTTTTTTTAATAAATATTTTTATTGAGGTTATTAACAAGTACAATTACATAATCATGTACATCAGATATTGAAAGTAATATAATAAACTTGGTTTCAGAAGCATAGGATAATCAAGTCGGTATACATCATAAATATAACAATATACCCGTATTTAAGCATCCAATTATATAAATATACAACAACCTCAGGTTTTTTATTTAAGGGGAGTCCCCTTGAAATATGATATAAAGTCATACACAATGGCTTCCCTCTGTGAACAACGGAGGCCTCTCTTGGACCTCATGAAAAGAATTTGAGACATAACAGGGAATTTTAGGGGAAACAAGAGGAAAAAAAAAATAACAAAATGGGCCACTTTTGGACCCGAAATATACATAACTGATTTGAGATAATAAAATCATAGTAGAAAACGTAGCAAAGGACTGTGAACAATGACCATAGTAATTATTGATGCTACATCATTTTATAGTATATTATAGGGAACCATCTTATGAACCTTAATGAAAAGTCTAGTTGTGATGTGTTACACAGTATAGATGTAATACTAGGATCATTAGTGTTGTGCTAAATAGGGCAGGAGAAAAAGTCTGCCCAGGGAGTAGGGATATATATGCAAATTAAGAGACATGTGCCTGTCACGGCTCTGGATCACTATATCATGGAAATATTATGCTAGTACAAAAATCTGCATGCTTATTATTCTATAGGTATGTTTCTACAGACCACTTCCTATGGTGACTTTAATTTAAGGTCTGAGGGCCTGCCACCTCGGCCGCAGGTAGCTTATTGCCCCCTAACCACAGTTATTAAGATAAACTATTGTGGTCTGATTTACCAAAACACAGTGGGTCTTGTGGTGTACTCCGGTGACCAATAAGAGCATATATGCAGTGTGAATTGATCAGTACCCGATGCAAATTGTATGTAACATACAATACCCTCTATTAGTGCAACTATGTTCTATAGTCCTATATTAACTTTGTCATGGATCAACTCTATATCACATTCACATAACTAAAACACAGCACTTCTGATCTAAAGTGGAATAAAACATCATAAATGAGTCACATGGAACTGCATAAGCACTCTAGATACCCCACACTCCCCTGGGATCCATTTAAAACATAATTATAGGGAAAGCATACATATACCCCCTAAAAACCACACATCTAGTGACATCAACATTTTATCTCTATAGATAGCCCCAGACAGAATATAGGCAGGAACTAAATTGTCTGTGTAACCAAAACAGTAAGTCCCGTGTGCATAACATTGGATGTAAATAAAATATTTGCCAAATGACTGCGACAATAATCATATTGCCCCCGGCCCCTCATAAGCAAAGATCAAAAGTACAAATAAGTTCGACATATCTAAAAGTACATCAATCAGTTAGTGAACGTAGCATGGGTCATTACAAGACCTCTTATCCGTATATAAAAGAACAATGATATATAACTAAGAACTGGGGTAAGGATCAACTTGTGAGTATGGGATCGCACTGCAGTTAATTACAAGTAGTAATGTGAGAATATCTTATTTTACATATATCATGCTATATATGAAAAGTTTCCTGCCAACTGGTCTAGGAGCAGTATATATGGGCGTTGTATCCACCCTGAACTCACTATGCCACTTGCTCAATTTGGTCATAGAACAATTTTGTAGCATTTAGGAACTATGCTGCAGGTTTATGCCAGTATTTTAGTTCAATAATAAAACTATATACATAGCTAACATACTACTGGAATTTATAATAGAACATCAACTGACCTAAACTAAATTTTCAAGTGGTAAAAGAGAACGTATATGTAGATATACAATTGGCAATTAGGAAACCTATAAATCAGAGCATTATGTAGAGCTCAACTGTAGCTGTCCACTTATCTAATTTTCATATATAAAGATTATGCAGTGTACAAATTCAAAAAGTTCAGACAGGTAGTCCCACAGTGATTGGACACACCATATTATCATATAAGGGATAACTGAGCTCTTGTCCAATATGAGCCCCTGAGCCCGTGTCCACTGAGACCAACATTTGTGGAGCATAGAATACATATATAGTGCACATCTTAGGAAATGAACATAGGTAGGGTGGGTTTGCACATAGTCTGACTGGTCTAGTCGTCATGAGAAAAGGACACTTCTGCTATGGGTATTACTAGTCCTATGACAGCTTTTGGAGGCATGATCCGTAACTGTCACGCTAAATAGCACAAGATTTAGCCCACACCAGTTCTCTGGGACAAAGTTCCAACGTCAGCTGCATTCCCATATTCCAGTCGACATATAGCAGTAAGATCTTTTGGCTGAATGGGTATATTACCATCAAGATTAGGAGGGAGCTCCCAGGATTTTCCTAACAGAAGAGGGATATGGCGTAGGCACCCGCGTACCTCGGCACCTCTCGCTTGTGAGTCCCGGCTTGTCTCAGTATAGTGCAGCAGAACAGGTACGTCCAATAAGGCCTCCGATGTTTCGATGGGCTGTGCAGCACCTTTCTTTTGCTGCCCAGTTGTTCCCCATAGAGTGTCTCTCAGATATAACGGAGCCGGAACTAGCTTTCCTGGTTCTCCCTCTTTCAGCTCATGAAAGCTCCTCAATGTGCTAGAAGCACTCTGTGTCACGGTTCCTTCCAGGTGTGGGCCAAGTAGATCAAGCAGGTCCCGCTGAAGTCTTGCAAAGTGTTCCGCTAGGGTCTTTTGTGCCTCTTTCTCCCACCGGTCAATTGCATCCATGATCCCCTCGCTACAACGGGAGGCCGACATTATAGTCTCACCTTGTGAAGCTTGCAGGGTTTTTAGCTCAGTAGTTATGATCTGCGGTTCTGAAGTGTCCAATGGGTGATCCAAAATTAAGCGTCCCTTAATTAGTCCAACTTCCCCATTTAGCAGCAATAGAACTGGACAGCACATACGGCTGTCATTCCTGACATATCAGGACTCAGGGAGGGTAAATGAGGAGCCAGGTCTGTTACTAGGCCTCCGCTGCGTTCCTCATCTATTCCGGTCTGCTTGGCTGGAATTCAAAGTTAAAAAACACAAAAATCCGTTCTTCAGATATTAATCAATAAGCTAGTTGTAATTCCAGGCTTGGATTATAAGTTTGAGAAGCGATAGGCAACGGATCTATCAGCTCCCGGAGTCAGCTAAAATTAAAAGCAGCCATCTTGGTCGGTGTTCGGACCCGCCCCCCATAAACATGATTTTTGATTGGAACAAAAACTTTTTACATCATTTTATAAAAAGGCAAAAAAAACACTCTAGTAATATATACACAGAGGTCATGAAAATATAATCCTAGAAGTCAGGTCCAAATTATTGAGCCGGAGAGGCAAGGACTTGACAGAGATACATTGTGTTTTTCAAAAAAGTTGTAGAAACCAGAAGTAACATGTCAACTACTGGTAGTGATGTCGCAAACATAAAAATTTGGGTTCGCGAACGGCGAACGCGAACTTCCACAACTGTTCGCGAACGGGCGAACCGGGCGAACCGCCATAGACTTCAATAGGCAGGTGAACTTTAAAACCCATAGGGACTCTTTCTGGCCACAATAGTGATGGAAAAGTTGTTTCAAGGGGACTAACACCTGGACTGTGGCATGCCTGAGGGGGATCCATGGCAAAACTCCCATGGAAAATTACATAGTTGATGCAGAGTCTGGTTTTAAGCCATAAAGGGCATACATCACCTAACATTCCTAAATTGTTTGGAATAACATGCTTTAAAACATCAGGTATGATTTTGTATCGATCAGGTAGTGTAAGGGTTACGCCCGCTTCACAGTGACAGACCAAACTCTCCGTTTAAAGGGACAGTCTACACCAGAATTTTTATTGTTTTAAAAGATAGATAATCCCTTTATTACCCATTTCACAGTTTTGCATAACTAACACATTTATAATAATATACTTTTAACCTCTGTGATTATCTTGTATCTAAGCCTCTGCAAACTGCCCCTTTTTTCAGTTCTTTTGACAGACTTGCAGTCTAGCCAATCAGTGTCTGCTCCCAGATAACTTCTCGTGCACAAGCACAGTGTTATCTATATGAAATACGTGAACTAACACCCTCTAGTGGTGAAAACCTGTTAAAATGCAATCTGAAAGAGGTGGGCTTCAAGGTCTAAGAAATTAGCATATGAACCTCCTAGGTTAAGCTTTCAACTAAGAATACCAAGAGAACAAAGCAAAATTGGTGATAAAAGTAAATTGGAAAATTGTTTAAAATTACATGCTCTATCTGAATCATGAAAGTTTATTTTGGCCTAGACTGTCCCTTTAACGCTCCGTAAACAACCACAAACAGTCCATTTGCACAACCGCAAACTCCCCATTTGCACAAGGTTGGATACCAAGTTAGCCATGTCCCGTTCCTTGTCCTCACTGATGTCATTGAAGGTCTCTTCCTCCACCCAGCCCCGTACAACACCAAGGGTCCCCGAAAGGTGACAACAAGCCCCCTGGGACGCCTGCTGTGTTTGGTCTTCCACCTCCTCAAAGCCACCTTCCTCCTCTGACTCCTCTTCTTCAGACTCCTCTCTCTGCGTTGCCTCTCTCTGCGTTATTATAAGGTGTGTTAAGTAGTACTATTCCTATCAGTTTAATCCCTGTTATGTCCCCTATCAGGGGACGTGTATATGGCATCCATTTTAGGAACCGGGAGATGGAAAAAGATGCTTGGTTGGTCCTCCTACTTCAAATTTGGGGCACTGCGCGTGCAATCTAATGTGCCACCAGATAGAAGTGGTGTGTTAAGTAGTACTATTCCTATCAGTTTAATCCCTGTTATGTGCTTTTTTTTTGGTTTGGTTTTTGAAGCCACAGTGCAGCACCAGAGGTCAGAAAAATTAGGCATGTACACATGCCTGAAAAATTAGGTATTGTTGCAGCCGCTGCTGTAGCAGAGGCCAGAAAAATTGATGTTTGTTTCCCAGGCAGAAAGTGCCATAAAACATTGCGGCTTGAACCCTAGTTGGTGGCGGATAAGTCATGAAAGTCATCCGGCATTCAGAGATAAAATACAGCAGCGTGTGGACCATTTTTAGCCCAAGGCAGCTCATATCATCAGGCCTTTTTTAGTCGAATGTATCGCCCAGTGTCAGTCCCTTTCGGATCCATCCCTCATTCATCTTAATAAAGGTGAGGTAATCTAGACTTTTTTGACCTAGGAGACTTCTCTTTTCAGTGACAATACCTCCTGCTGCACTGAAGGTCCTTTCTGACAGGACACTTGAAGCGGGGCAGGCCAGAAGTTTTATCGCAAATTGGGATAGCTCAGGCCACAGGTCAAGCCTGCACACCCAGTAGTCAAGGGGTTCATCGCTCCTCAGAGTGTCGATATCTGCAGTTAAGGCGAGGTAGTCTGCTACCTGTCGGTCAAATCGTTCTCTGAGGGTGGACCCCGAAGGGCTGTGGCGATGCGTAGGACTTAAAAAGCTCTGCATGTCCTCCATCAACAACACGTCTGTAAAGCGTCCTGTCCTTGCCGGCGTGGTGGTAGGAGGAGGAGGATTACTTTCACCTCTTCCCCTGTTAGATTCCCGTTGTGCTGTGACATCACCCTTATACGCTGTGTAAAGCATACTTTTTAATTTATTTTGGAACTGCTGCATCCTTTCCGACTTGCGGTAATTTGGTAACATTTCAGACACTTTATGCTTATACCGGGGGTCTAGTAGTGTGGACACCCAGTACAGGTCGTTCTCCTTCAGCCTTTTTATACGAGGGTCCCTCAACAGGCACAACAGCATGAAAGACCCCATTTGCACAAGGTTGGATGCCGAGCTACTCATGTCCCGTTCCTCGTCCTCAGTGATCTCACTGAAGGTATCTTCTTCCCCCCAGCCACGTACAACACCACGGGTACCAGATAGGTGACAACGAGCACCCTGGGATGCCTGTTGTGGTTGGTCTTCCTCCTCCTCCTCAAAGCCACATTCCTCCTCTGACTCCTCTTCCTCACAATCCTCTTCCAGCGTTGCCGCAGGTCCAGCAAGCGATGCTGATAAGGCTGTTTCTGGTGGTGATGGTGACCACAACTCTTCCTCTTCACGCTCATCTACGGCCTGATCCAGCACTCTTCGCAGGGCACGCTCCAGGAAGAAAACAAATGGTATGATGTCGCTGATGGTGCCTTCGGTGCGACTGACTAGGTTTGTCACCTCCTCAAAAGGACGCATGAGCCTACAGGCATTGCGCATGAGCGTCCAGTAACGTGGCAAAAAAAATCCCAGCTCCGCAGAGGCTGTCCTAGCACCCCGTTCATACAAATAGTCATTAACGGCTTTTTCTTGTTGGATCAGGCGGTCGAACATTAGGAGTGTTGAATTCCAACGTGTCGGGCTGTCGCAAATCAAGCGCCTCACTGGCATGTTGTTTCGCTGCTGGATATCTGAAAAGTGCGCCATGGCCGTGTAGGAACGCCTGAAATGGCCACACACCTTCCTGGCCTGCTTCAGGACATCCTGTAAGCCTGGGTACTTATGCACAAAGCATTGTACGATCAGATTACACAGATGTGCCATGCACGGCACATGTGTCAACTTGGCCAAATTCAATGCCGCCAACAAATTTCTTCCGTTGTCACTAACCACTTTGCGGATCTCCAGTTGGTGCGGAGTCAGCCACTGAAACACCTGTGCGTTCAGGGCGGACAGGAGTGCTGGTCCGGTGTGACTCTCTGCTTTCAGGCAAGTCAACCCCAAGACGGAGTGACACTGCCGTATCCGGGATGTGGAATAGTACCTGGGAAGCTGGGGGGTTGCCATTGATGTGGAGCAAGATGCAGCAGCAGAAGAGGACTCAGCCGAGGAGGTTATGGAAGAGGATGGAGTAGGAGGAGTAGAGGAGGTGGCAGCAGGCCTGCTTGCAAGTCGTGGCGGTGTCACCAATTCCTCTGCAGAGCCACGCATTCCATGCTTGGCAGCCGTCAGCAGGTTTACCCAATGCGCAGTGTAGGTGATATACCTGCCCTGACCATGCTTTGCAGACCAGGTATCAGTGGTCAGATGGACCCTTGCCCCAACACTGTGTGCCAGACATGCCATTACTTCCTTTTGCACAATCGAGTACCGGTTGGGGATTGAATTTTGTGCAAAGAAATTTCGGCCGGGTACCTTCCACTGCGGTGTCCCAATAGCTACAAATTTTTTGAACGCCTCAGACTCCACCAGCTTGTATGTCAAGCCAGCTGTCAGATGCCGGGCAAGGGGGTGACTTTGTGACATTGGCTTCTTACGCTCAAACATGTCCTTGACAGACACCTGACTGTGGGCAGATGAGCAGGAACTGCTCAAGGCGAGACACGGAGTGGGGGATGGTTGAGAGGGGGCAAGGAGGATAGCAGTGGTTGACGTGGCTGAAGATGCTGGACCAGGAGGAGGATGGCGGCTTTGAGTTTGTGTGCTGCTTGTACTCATGTGTTGATCCCATAGGCGTTTGTGATGTGCGATCATGTGCCTTCGCAAAGCAGTTGTACCTAGGTGGGTGTTGGACTTCCCACGACTCAGTTTCTTTTGGCACAGGTTGCAAATGGCATCGCTGTTGTCAGAGGCAGACACACAAAAAAAATGCCACACTGCTGAGCTCTGCAATGACGGCATTCTGGTGGTGGCAACAGCATGCGTTGATTGGCGTGCTGTCTGGCTGACCCCGGGTGCCGATGCATGCTGTCTGACTGTGCCACTAGCTCCTTGCGACGACCTCCCCCTCCTTCCAACTCATCTCCTCCTCCTCTCTGTCTCCCCATCTGGACTTTCCCCCTCTTCTTCTTCTCTTCTAGCAGGCACCCACGTGACATCCGTGGACGCATCGTCATCATCAACCGCTTCACTTGTATCTGACAACTCAACAAAGGAAGCAGCAGCGGGTACAACATCATCATCATCACACCGTACGTCCATGTGTGTAATGCTGCCTGACTGAGACATATCCCTGTTATCTACATCCTCTGGCAATAATGGTTGCGCATCACTATCACTCATTTCTTCCAACTGATGTGTAAATAACTCCTCTGACAGATCAAGTGACGCGGCTGTGGTGCTAGTGTTGGTGGTGGGCGGCAGGCGGGCGAGTGGTAACTTGAGAGGTGCCCGAAGCTAAGCTGGAGGAGGATGGTGCGTCAAGGTTCCGAGCGGAAGCTGTAGAAGATTGGGTGTCCTGTGTTAGCCAGTCAACTATGTCCTCAGAAATGTTCGAGTTCGGGGTACGTGGCCTCTGAACACTGGGCATTATTCTAGGGCCAAAGGGAATCACAGCACCATGAACACGACGGCCCTTGCGGGGTGGCCTGCCTCTGCCTGTCATTTTTTTTTCGATTAGTGGTACTTTGCGTGCAAGCTACTGTGACAACAGATATGAGTGGCACTGTGCACTGGCAGAAGTTGGCAGAGTAGACGCTGTAGGCCTGACACACACGCTTGCAGACAACTAACTGCTATTCAATCTATTACAGTCAAAAAAAAATTTTTTTTAATTGTACACTACTGTTACACCAAATATGAGTTGCACTGGGGTGACACTGTGCCCTGGCAGGCACTGAAACGCACAAGTGTGAAGGAAACTGACTGCTATTATTTAACACAGTCAAAAAAGTGTTGTTTTTTTTAAATGTACACTACTGTTACACCAGATATGAGTTGCACTGGGGTGACACTGTGCCCTGGCAGGCAGTCACTGAAACGCACACGTGTGAAGGAAACTGACTGCTATTATTTAACACAGTCAAAAAAGTGTTTTTTTTTTTTTTAAATGTACACTACTGTTACACCAGATATGAGTTGCACTAGGGTGACACTGTGCCCTGGCAGGCAGGCACTGAAACGCACACGTGTGAAGGAAACTGACTGCTATTATTTAACACAGTCAAAAAAGTGTTTTTTTTTTTTTTAAATGTACACTACTGTTACACCAGATATGAGTTGCACTAGGGTGACACTGTGCCCTGGCAGGCAGGCACTGAAACGCACACGTGTGAAGGAAACTGACTGCTATTATTTAACACAGTCAAAAAAGTGTTTTTTTTTTTTTTTAAATGTACACTACTGTTACACCAGATATGAGTTGCACTGGGGTGACACTGTGCCCTGGCAGGCAGTCACTGAAACGCACACGTGTGAAGGAAACTGACTGCTATTATTTAACACAGTCAAAAAAGTGTTTTTTTTTTTTTTAAATGTACACTACTGTTACACCAGATATGAGTTGCACTAGGGTGACACTGTGCCCTGGCAGGCAGGCACTGAAACGCACACGTGTGAAGGAAACTGACTGCTATTATTTAACACAGTCAAAAAAGTGTTGTTTTTTTAAAATCTACACTACTGTTACACCAGATATGAGTTGCACTGGGGTGACACTGTGCCCTGGCAGGCAGGCACTGAAACGCACACGTGTGAAGGAAACTGACTGCTATTATTTAACACAGTCAAAAAAGTGTTGTTTTTTTTAAATCTACACTACTGTTACACCAGATATGAGTGGTGGCACTGGGCAAGTGGGCACAGTATACGCTGTGAGCCTGACACACACGCTGGCAGGCAGGCAGGCAACTGCAATTAGATTACACAGGAAAAAAAAAAAAAGCAGACATGTTCTAGCCCTAAAAAGGGCTTTTTGGGGTGCTGTCCTTACAGCAGAGATCAGACACCGAATACACTAGCCTAGCTATCGATTTGCCTATTAAATCAGCAGCAGCTACACTGTCCCTCCTCTCACTAAGAATGCAGCTTCCGAATGAATTTAAAATGGATGCTGTCCAGGAGGTAGGAGGGTCTGGGAGGGAGGGTCTGCTGCTGATTGGCTGCAATGTGTCTGATGACTGTGAGGTACAGGGTCAAAGTATTACTCAATAATGACGAATAGGGGGCGGATCGAACATCGCATATGTTCGCCCGCCACGGTGAACGCAAACATGCTATGTTCGCCGGGAACTATTCGCCGGCGAACTATTCGCGACATCACTAACTACTGGATATACATATTCTGACTCCACTTCTTTGTCTACAATTAGTATATTTTATTAAGGTATAGATTTCTACAAAATAAAAAGCAGTTGTATGTATGTTGTAGTTGTCTAGAGATGAGAAACAAACAAATTAGGATAAGATGTAAACATTTTCCTCCATAAGTCAAAATATTACTGTGTTACCATTTTTGTTGTTAAAGGGATACTCAACCCAATTTTTTTTCTTTAATGATTCAGATAGAGCATGCAATTTTAAGCAACTTTCTAATTTACTCCTAGTATCAATTTTCCTTCGTCCTCTTGCTATCTTTATTTATAAAGCAGGAATGCAATGCTTGAGAGCCGTCCCATTTTCTGTTCAGCACCTGGGTTGCGCTTGCTGATGGGTGGCTAAATGTAGCCACCAATAAGCATACACTATCCAGGGTGCTGAACCTAACATGGGCCGGCTTCTAAGCGTTACATTCTGTCAGGGTAGGTAAAGTCCAGAGTTAGACCCAAATGCTAGAATGAGGTTAATAACACCCTAGCACAGTGAGTATATACCAGGACCTGACCCTGCGACAGCTGCAGTATAATATACTCACAGTAATAGACTGGAAGATGGCACAGCAGGGTCAGGAGAAGAAACTTCGTGTAGATAAGGTCAATCAATAGAGTAATCAAGCAAGCAATGTTCAGTAACGGTAATCAGGCAGGTAGGGGTTAACCAATAGAATAGTCAGGTAAGCAGTGTCCAGCAACGTGTAATCAGGCAGGTAGGGGTTAACCAATAGAGTAATCAAGCAAGCAATGTCCAGCAACGTGTAATCAGGCAGGTAGGAGTTAACCAATAGAATAGTCAGGTAAGCAGTGTCCAGCAACGTGTAATCAGGCAGGTAGGGGTTAACCAAAGGAATAGTCAGGTAAGCAGTTTCCAGCAACGTGTAATCAGGCAGGTAGGGGTTAACCAAAGGAATAGTCAGGTAAGCAGTGTCCAGCAACGAAATATCAGGCAGGTAGGGGTTAACCAATAGAGTAATCAAGCAAGCAATGTCCATCAACGTGTAATCAGGCAGGTAGGGGTTAACAAATAGAATAGTCAGGTAAGCAGTGTCCAGCAATGTGTAATCAGGCAGGTAGGGGTTAACCAATAGAGTAATCAAGCAAGCAATGTCCATCAACGTGTAATCAGGCAGGTAGGGGTTAACCAATAGAGTAGTCAGGTAAGCAATGTCCAGCAACGTGTAATCAGGCAGGTAGGGGTTAACCAATAGAGTAATCAAGCAAGCAATGTCCATCAACGTGTAATCAGGCAGGAAGGGGTTAACCAATAGAGTAATCAAGCAAGCAATGTCCATCAACGTGTAATCAGGCAGGTAGGGGTTAACCAATAGAGTAGTCAGGTAAGCAATGTCCAGCAACTTGTAATCAGGCAGGTAGGGGTTAACCAATAGAGTAATCAAGCAAGCAATGTCCATCAACGTGTAATCAGGCAGGTAGGGGTTAACCAATAGAGTAATCAAGCAAGCAATGTCCAGCAACGTGTAATCAGGCAGGTAGGGGTTAACCAAAGGAATAGTCAGGTAAGCAGTGTCCAGCAACGTGTAATCAGGCAGGTAGGGGTTAACCAATAGAGTAGTCAGGTAAGCAGTGTCCAGCAACGAAATATCAGGCAGGTAGGGGTTAACCAATAGAGTAGTCAGGTAAGCAGTGTCCAGCAACGAAATATCAGGCAGGTAGGGGTTAACCAATAGAGTAATCAAGCAAGCAATGTCCATCAACGTGTAATCAGGCAGGTAGGGGTTAACCAATAGAATAGTCAGGTAAGCAGTGTCCAGCAACGTGTAATCAGGCAGGTAGGGGTTAACCAATAGAATAGTCAGGTAAGCAATGTCCAGCAACGTGTAATCAGGCAGGTAGGGGTTAACCAAAGGAATAGTCAGGTAAGCAGTGTCCAGCAACGTGTAATCAGGCAGGTAGGGGTTAACCAAAGGAATAGTCAGGTAAGCAATGTCCAGCAACGTGTAATCAGACAGGTAGGGGTTAACCAAAGGAATAGTCAGGTAAGCAGTGTCCAGCAACGAAATATCAGGCAGGTAGGGATTCAGGGTTCAGAATTAAGTAAGCACAGATTCAGAATATCACAGATAAAAATGGTACTTACTTAGCCAACGAGTGAAAACATACAGGCCCCGAGGAGAGGAGACGCCGGAATAAGAAGGCCTCCTGACGTCAGCAGAAGGGGCCGACAGGAACAGGGTTGCTAAGCAACCAAGAAAGCGCTACCGCGCTGACACATAGGGAAAAAACAGAATTTATGTTTACCTGATAAATTTCTTTCTCCAACGGTGTGTCCGGTCCACGGCGTCATCCTTACTTGTGGGATATTCTCTTCCCCAACAGGAAATGGCAAAGAGCCCAGCAAAGCTGGTCACATGATCCCTCCTAGGCTCCGCCTACCCCAGTCATTCGACCGACGTTAAGGAGGAATATTAGCATAGGAGAAACCATATGGTACCGTGGTGACTGTAGTTAAAGAAAATAAATTATCAGACCTGATTAAAAAAAACCAGGGCGGGCCGTGGACCGGACACACCGTTGGAGAAAGAAATTTATCAGGTAAACATAAATTCTGTTTTCTCCAACATAGGTGTGTCCGGTCCACGGCGTCATCCTTACTTGTGGGAACCAATACCAAAGCTTTAGGACACGGATGAAGGGAGGGAGCAAATCAGGTCACCTAAATGGAAGGCACCACGGCTTGCAAAACCTTTCTCCCAAAAATAGCCTCAGAAGAAGCAAAAGTATCAAACTTGTAAAATTTGGTAAAAGTGTGCAGTGAAGACCAAGTCGCTGCCCTACATATCTGATCAACAGAAGCCTCGTTCTTGAAGGCCCATGTGGAAGCCACAGCCCTAGTGGAATGAGCTGTGATTCTTTCGGGAGGCTGCCGTCCGGCAGTCTCGTAAGCCAATCTGATGATGCTTTTAATCCAAAAAGAGAGAGAGGTAGAAGTTGCTTTTTGACCTCTCCTTTTACCTGAATAAACAACAAACAAGGAAGATGTTTGTCTAAAATCCTTTGTAGCATCTAAATAGAATTTTAGAGCGCGAACAACATCCAAATTGTGCAACAAACGTTCCTTCTTTGAAACTGGTTTCGGACACAGAGAAGGCACGATAATCTCCTGGTTAATGTTTTTGTTAGAAACAACTTTCGGAAGAAAACCAGGTTTAGTACGTAAAACCACCTTATCTGCATGGAACACCAGATAAGGAGGGGAACACTGCAGAGCAGATAATTCTGAAACTCTTCTAGCAGAAGAAATTGCAACTAAAAACAAAACTTTCCAAGATAATAACTTAATATCAACGGAATGTAAGGGTTCAAACGGAACCCCCTGAAGAACTGAAAGAACTAAATTGAGACTCCAAGGAGGAGTCAAAGGTTTGTAAACAGGCTTAATTCTAACCAAAGCCTGAACAAAGGCTTGAACATCTGGCACAGCTGCCAGCTTTTTGTGAAGTAACACCGACAAGGCAGAAATCTGTCCCTTCAGGGAACTTGCCGATAATCCTTTTTCCAATCCTTCTTGAAGGAAGGATAGAATCCTAGGAATCTTAACCTTGTCCCAAGGGAATCCTTTAGATTCACACCAACAGATATATTTTTTCCAAATTTTGTGGTAAATCTTTCTAGTTACAGGCTTTCTGGCCTGAACAAGAGTATCGATAACAGAATCTGAGAAACCTCGCTTCGATAAAATCAAGCGTTCAATCTCCAGGCAGTCAGCTGGAGTGAAACCAGATTCGGATGTTCGAACGGACCCTGAACAAGAAGGTCTCGTCTCAAAGGTAGCTTCCAAGGTGGAGCCGATGACATATTCACCAGATCTGCATACCAAGTCCTGCGTGGCCACGCAGGAGCTATCAAGATCACCGACGCCCTCTCCTGATTGATCCTGGCTACCAGCCTGGGAATGAGAGGAAACGGCGGAAACACATAAGCTAGTTTGAAGGTCCAAGGTGCTACTAGTGCATCCACTAGAGCCGCCTTGGGATCCCTGGATCTGGACCCGTAACAGGGAACTTTGAAGTTCTGACGAGAGGCCATTAGATCCATGTCTGGAATGCCCCACAGCTGAGTGACTAGGGCAAAGATTTCCGGATGGAGTTCCCACTCCCCCGGATGCAATGTCTGACGACTCAGAAAATCCGCTTCCCAATTTTCCACTCCCGGGATGTGGATAGCAGACAGGTGGCAGGAGTGAGACTCCGCCCATAGAACAATCTTGGTCACTTCCTCCATCGCTAGGGAACTCCTTGTTCCCCCCTGATGGTTGATGTACGCAACAGTCGTCATGTTGTCTGATTGAAACCGTATGAACTTGGTCCTCGCTAGCTGAGGCCAAGCCTTGAGAGCATTGAATATCGCTCTCAGTTCCAGAATATTTATCGGTAGAAGAGATTCTTCCCGAGACCAAAGACCCTGAGCTTTCAGGGATCCCCAGACCGCGCCCCAGCCCGTCAGACTGGCGTCGGTCGTGACAATGACCCACTCTGGTCTGCGGAATGTCATCCCTTGTGACAGGTTGTCCAGGGACAGCCACCAACGGAGTGAGTCTCTGGTCCTCTGATTTACTTGTATCTTTGGAGACAAGTCTGTATAGTCCCCATTCCACTGACTGAGCATGCACAGTTGTAATGGTCTTAGATGAATGCGCGCAAAAGGAACTATGTCCATTGCCGCTACCATCAATCCGATCACTTCCATGCACTGAGCTACGGAAGGAAGAGGAACGGAATGAAGTATCCGACAAGAGTCCAGAAGCTTTGTTATTCTGGCCTCTGTTAGAAAAATCCTCATTTCTGAGGAATCTATAATTGTTCCCAAGAAGGGAACCCTTGTTGACGGGGATAGAGAACTCTTTTCCACGTTCACTTTCCAGCCGTGAGATCTGAGAAAGGCCAGGACGATGTCCGTGTGAGCCTTTGCTCGAGGGAGGGACGACGCTTGAATCAGAATGTCGTCCAGGTAGGGTACTACTGCAATGCCCCTTGGTCTTAGCACCGCTAGAAGGGACCCTAGTACCTTTGTGAAAATCCTTGGAGCAGTGGCTAATCCGAAAGGAAGCGCCACGAACTGGTAATGTTTGTCCAGGAATGCAAACCTTAGGAACCGATGATGTTCCTTGTGGATAGGAATATGTAGATACGCATCCTTTAAATCCACCGTGGTCATGAATTGACCTTCCTGGATGGAAGGAAGGATAGTTCGAATGGTTTCCATCTTGAACGATGGGACCTTGAGAAATTTGTTTAAGATCTTGAGATCTAGGATTGGTCTGAACGTTCCCTCTTTTTTGGGAACTATGAACAGATTGGAGTAGAACCCCATCCCTTGTTCTCTTAATGGAACAGGATGAATCACTCCCATTTTTAACAGGTCTTCTACACAATGTAAGAACGCCTGTCTTTTTATGTGGTCTGAAGACAACTGAGACCTGTGGAACCTCCCCCTTGGGGGAAGTCCCTTGAATTCCAGAAGATAACCCTGGGAGACTATTTCTAGCGCCCAAGGATCCAGAACATCTCTTGCCCAAGCCTGAGCGAAGAGAGAGAGTCTGCCCCCCACCAGATCCGGTCCCGGATCGGGGGCCAATATTTCATGCTGTCTTGGTAGCAGTGGCAGGTTTCTTGGCCTGCTTTCCCTTGTTCCAGCCTTGCATTGGTCTCCAAGCTGGCTTGGCCTGAGAAGTATTACCCTCTTGCTTAGAGGACGTAGCACCTTGGGCTGGTCCGTTTTTACGAAAGGGACGAAAATTAGGTCTATTTTTTGCCTTGAAAGGCCGATCCTGAGGAAGGGCGTGGCCCTTACCCCCAGTGATATCAGAGATAATCTCTTTCAAGTCAGGACCGAACAGCGTTTTCCCCTTGAAAGGAATGTTTAGTAGCTTGTTCTTGGAAGACGCATCAGCCGACCAAGATTTCAACCAAAGCGCTCTGCGCGCCACAATGGCAAACCCAGAATTCTTAGCCGCTAACTTAGCCAATTGCAAAGAGGCGTCTAGAGTGAAAGAATTAGCCAATTTGAGAGCATTGATTCTGTCCATAATCTCCTCATAAGGAGGAGAGTCACTATCGAGCACCTTAATCAGTTCATCAAACCAGAAATATGCGGCTGTAGTGACAGGGACAATGCATGAAATGGGTTGTAGAAGGTAACCCTGCTGAACAAACATCTTTTTAAGCAAACCTTCTAATTTTTTATCCATAGGATCTTTGAAAGCACAACTATCCTCTATGGGAATAGTGGTGCGTTTGTTTAAAGTAGAAACCGCTCCCTCGACCTTGGGGACTGACTGCCATAAGTCCTTTCTGGGGTCGACCATAGGAAACAATTTTTTAAATATGGGGGGAGGGACGAAAGGAATACCGGGCCTTTCCCATTCTTTATTAACAATGTCCGCCACCCGCTTGGGTATAGGAAAAGCTTCTGGGAGCCCCGGCACCTCTAGGAACTTGTCCATTTTACATAGTTTCTCTGGGATGACCAAATTTTCACAATCATCCAGAGTGGATAATACCTCCTTAAGCAAAATGCGGAGATGTTCCAATTTAAATTTAAATGTAATCACATCAGATTCAGCCTGCTGAGAAATGTTCCCTAAATCAGTAATTTCTCCCTCAGACAAAACCTCCCTGGCCCCCTCAGATTGGGTTAGGGGCCCTTCAGAGATATTAATATCAGCGTCGTCATGCTCTTCAGTAACTAAAACAGAGCATCCACGCTTACGCTGACAAGGGTTCATTTTGGCTAAAATGTTTTTGACAGAATTATCCATTACAGCCGTTAATTGTTGCATAGTAAGGAGTATTGGCGCGCTAGATGTACTAGGGGCCTCCTGAGTGGGCAAGACTCGTGTAGACGAAGGAGGGAATGATGCAGTACCATGCTTACTCCCCTCACTTGAGGAATCATCTTGGGCATCATTGTCATTATCACATAAATCACATTTATTTAAATGAATAGGAATTCTGGCTTCCCCACATTCAGAACACAGTCTATCTGGTAGTTCAGACATGTTAAACAGGCATAAACTTGATAAGAAAGTACAAAAAACGTTTTAAAATAAAACCGTTACTGTCACTTTAAATTTTAAACTGAACACACTTTATTACTGCAATTGCGAAAAAACATGAAGGAATTGTTCAAAATTCACCAAACTTTCACCACAGTGTCTTAAAGCCTTGAAAATATTGCACACCAATTTTTGAAGCTTTAACCCTTAAAATAACGGAACCGGAGCCGTTTTAAGCTTCAACCCCTTTACAGTCCCTGGTATCTGCTTTGCTGAGACCCAACCAAACCCAAAGGGGAATACGATACCAAATGACGCCTTCAGAAGTCTTTTATAAGTATCAGAGCTCCTCTCACATGCGACTGCATGCCATGCCTCTCAAAAACAAGTGCGCAACACCGGCGCGAAAATGAGACTCTGCCTATGCTTTGGGAAAGCCCCTAAAGAATAAGGTGTCTAAAACAGTGCCTGCCGATATTATTATATCAAAATACCCAGAATAAATGATTCCTCAAGGCTAAATAAGTGTTAATATCAATCGATTTAGCCCAAAAAAAGTCTACAGTCTAAATAAGCCCTTGTGAAGCCCTTATTTACAATCGTAATAAACATGGCTTACCGGATCCCATAGGGAAAATGACAGCTTCCAGCATTACATCGTCTTGTTAGAATGTGTCATACCTCAAGCAGCAAAGGACTGCAAACTGTTCCCCCAACTGAAGTTAATTGCTCTCAACAGTCCTGTGTGGAACAGCCATGGATTTTAGTTACGGTTGCTAAAATCATTTTCCTCATACAAACAGAATTCTTCATCTCTTTTCTGTTTCTGAGTAAATAGTACGTACCAGCACTATTTGAAAATAACAAACTCTTGATTGAATAATGAAAAACTACAGTTAAACACTAAAAAACTCTAAGCCATCTCCGTGGAGATGTTGCCTGTACAACGGCAAAGAGAATGACTGGGGTAGGCGGAGCCTAGGAGGGATCATGTGACCAGCTTTGCTGGGCTCTTTGCCATTTCCTGTTGGGGAAGAGAATATCCCACAAGTAAGGATGACGCCGTGGACCGGACACACCTATGTTGGAGAAAAGGAAGCGATCAGCAGCTGAGCGATCGCGACACATTCCTGCTTTTCAAATAAAGATAGCAAGGGAACAAAGAAAAATTGATTATAGGAGTAAATTAGAAAGTTGCTTAAAATTGCATGCTCTATCTGAATCATGAAATAATAAATTTGGGTTTAGTATCCCTTTAATATTTTGTTCTACTGGATATAGTCAGTGTTTTTCCTATATACTTTTCATCACAACTTGAAACTGTAATTAATCTACACCAAGATGCATCTATGGATTTGCATGTGTGTCACTAAACACATATTTGTAAAAGAATGGCACTGCAAGTTGCCATTTATTATCAAGAAGAGTAGGATGACAAAAGAACCCTGTTTTGTTTTGTTTTAAACTAGATTCTTTAATACTACAGATACTGGTTATGCTTCTGATTTTTCAGAAAAGCTTTTATGAAAGGATTGCATATAAAATAAGCTTTTTGAATCATAGTATTATGTGGCCACCTTTAAAATTAACATTTCTCACAAAAGGTCTGCAACTAATTATCATATTGCCCTCATACTTTTAAAAACCTGTGAAAAACACAGTGCGGCTTTGTTTATAAATTTTCCTCTAAGTGCCACCTGTGAGGAAACCTTCTTTAACAAATCTTCTGGTAGGCGGTACAGACAATGATATGCAATACCAACTGCCAGTAAACTAACACTGGAGTGATGTTGTGCTATACTGTTATTTGTTTTTGATCTATCTTTGAAGATTTAAAGGGACAGTTCACCCAACATTTTCTCCCATTTAAATTGTTCCCAATGATCCATTTTACCTACTGGAGTGTATAAAATTGTTTAAAAGTAGCTCCTTTACCCTTATTTTGGCCTTTGAAATAGCTGATTTAGCTTGTGGTATTCAAACCTATACTGAACGTTTTTATACTGGAGTCTCAGCTATTAAATAGCCTAAGTAAACACAGTCAGCAGAAGAAATTAAACTCACAGTGGGGTGCAGGATAGTTAAGTAATAACATGATAATTTCCCATTGTTCTCTCTATGTATTGAGCTTTAGTTTTCCAGACAAATATAAGATAAGGGAGCAAGTGTGTGTACACAAAGTGATAATATAATGAGATCTGATATTACCTGATGCTCAACCCATTGCAATAGGCTGTGGTTTAAAAGCACAAAACCAGCTACTTCATATACACAAATAAATCTGAAAATGCAATTTCTCCTACATGTTATACCAGCTGCAGAGTATAAAAAGTCATTGAAAATACATTAATATAAAAACAATTTTACAGTGTACTGTCCCTTTATTACGCTTACTCAAAATAGTATTAGCAGTAGTAACAATAACAACAACAAATAAAGAAGTCACTGCAATTATAAAAACATTTCCATTTTTAGAACGTAAATACATTGTTTACTTGTAGGTTTCTTATAAGTAATATCCATAGATTTAACTGTGGGAAGAGGATAAAACTGAGGTACATAAATGATCAGATAAAGCTATTGTGCTAGGCACCAAACATTGATTAATATGCTTGCCAAAAATAGAATGCCGAGGTACAGCGCTACACTACCCCCAAATGAGGGTTGTGTTGCTAAAGATGGTGTCCACGACTATAGAAATATATATTATATAAATAAAAATATCTATATTATATAGAACGTTAAAACGTTAAAAAAGGGTTATGGGTGTGAAATACAATTTTATAAAATTTTATAAAATTAACAATCGTTTTATTAACATAAAATTACAATTAAAATTGGTATCCAAACTAATGGAATGTCCCATACAATGTTCAAAGAGTACTGGCCCATACAATATCCAATTGGTAAAGTCCCATACAAAAATGTCCAAAAAATGTGTCCAAAAAACAATAAGTGTCCCAAAAATATAAAAAAATATAAAAAATAAAGTGTCCAAAGCTGAGTGTCTAAAAATTATGTATGAGTGGCAATCCAAATGTTATATATATATATATATATGTGATGAAAACTCCAATCCAGGTGAAAAAGTCAAAAATTGTGTGGAAAATATATATATGAAAAAAAAATATATAAAAAATAAAAATATAAAAATATATGACTTGTGATCAGCAACCCATATAGGAAATATATATATATATATATATAGAGAGAGAGAGAGAGAGAGAGATTATAGAGATCAGCGCTAGAAGTGTATGAGTATGCTGTTAATCTTAATATATCTTCCCATCCACTACTGGAAAATATATGTGTACACAAGACACTTGCAGGTTAAGCAGAAAACAGTCTCATTCAGTCAAATGTGGCAAGTCTATGGATATGTATTGTTCATTAATATCCACAATACTGGTTCCTGTGTGCTATGGAGAAGTAGGCTGCTCGTCTGAGAGAAGAAGAATGATCCCCCGCGGGGCGAGGTTCCTCTTAGAAATCTGAAAGAGTATGAGACAAGACAAGCGCCCAGGGGCACACTTCGTGTAATACGTTCAGATCATTTACTTATAATGTAGCAGTGGGAAAAATCCGCTCTCACCTGGTTCAACCTCAACTTATGAGGTATGCAAAAAGCACTTCTGTTACTGTACTCTCAGCTCTTGTAGTCCTCCTGCGTGTCCTCAGGTCTCCAGTAAATCCGTGGAGTCTGCAGCGTATCCCTGGAACTCTGCAACCTTTATTTAAAGGGGATTTTTGAAGGCTGGGGGACTATAGGCACTTCTATCAGGTGATGAAAAAGCTCTCATCACCTGATAGAAGTGCCTATAGTCCCCCTGGGCGCTTGTCTTGTCTCATACTCTTTCATATATATATATATAATATAATCCTTATGAAGAAAAAATGTATGAAAATATGAAAATTATGAAGTGAAATAATCAAATAATTGTCTAATGATGTTCAAATAAACAATATAAGGGTTGTGAATAGCTCCAAATTAATCCAAATGTGAATGTATAAAGTGCTGGGTTGATGTTCCTCTTCTCAAAGGGTTATCAATGTATTGGGATATCCTCCTGTACCTAAAAAAGTGTACAGAAAATGGACATAGTGCAATAAAATCACCATTTATACATTCACATTTGGATTCATTTGGAGCTATTCACAACCCTTATATTGTTTATTTGAACATCATTAGACAATTATTTGATTATTTCACTTCATAATTTTCATACATTTTTTCTTCATAAGGATTATATATATATATATATATTTTTTTTTTTTTTCCTATATGGGTTGCTGATCACAACTCATATATTTTTATATTTATATTTTTATTTTTAATTTTTTATATTTTTTGGACATTTTTGTATGGGACTTTACCAATTGGATATTGTATGGGCCAGTACTCTTTGAACATTGTATGGGACATTCCATTAGTTTGGATACCAATTTTAATTGTAATTTTATGTTAATAAAACGATTGTTAATTTTATAAAATTTTATAAAATTGTATTTCACACCCATAACCCTTTATTAACGTTTTAACGTTCTATATAATATAGATATTTTTATTTATATAATATATATTTCTATAGTCGTGGACACCATCTTTAGCAACACAACCCTCATTTGGGGGTAGTGTAGCGCTGTACCTCGGCATTCTATTTTTATTCATACATCGGAGTCTGGTTGGGAGACTCCGCCCCTATTAGGTATAGCTTGCATGGCATTATTGTGGCGCTGATAGACATACATTTGTTTGAACTAATATGCTTGCCAACCTGCCTTAATATTTATTGTGAATAAAACTGTGCCATACATGTCTTATGACCTCAGTCTTCAACATTTCCTATGTACAGTATTTACATATTTATCTAGTAAAAAGAAACACTTAAAGGGACAGTCAATTACAAAAAAAACTTTCATGATTCAGATAGGGCATGTAATTTTAAACAACTTTCCATGTAAAATGGAAAGTTGTTTAAAATTACATGCCCTATCTGAATCATGAAAGTTTTTTTGGGATTTGACTGTACCTTTAAGTGTTTCTTTTCACTAGATAAATATGTTTATAATCACGTGATAAATGTAAAATGGAAAGTTGTTTAAAATGACATGCCCTATCTGAATTAGTTGAAAGCTAAACCTAGGAGGTTCATATGCTAATTTCTTAGACCTTAAAGGTCGCCTCTACTCTGAAAGCATTTTGACAGTTTTTCACCCCTAGATGGCATTAGTTCATGTGTTTCATATAGATAACATTGAGCTCATGCACGTGAAGTTACCTAGGAGTGAGCACTGATTGGCTAAAATGCAAGTCTATCAAAAGAACTGAAATAAGGGGGCAGTTTGCAGAGGTTTATATGCAAGGTAATTACAGCAGTAAACATGTATTATTATAACTGTGTTGGTTATGCAAAATTGGGGAATGGGTAATAAATGGATTAGCTATCTTTTTAAACAACAAAAGTTCTGGTGTTGACTGTCCCTTTAACTAGATTAGTCTAAAGTTATTTAGTTAGTATAGTATTAGTCTTCCAGAACCTGAGGTTTAGTATATAGCACTATTAAACATGTACCACAGAGAGAGTTTTGGTGTGTACAGAAATGTAGGTTGCTTATAAAAGAATATAAATATGGGGTCTCATGGTATCTGGCAATCTAGTATTGTGTACATAGCATTTCTTCCCAAATGTTAGCTATGTTGAGGTAAAAATGTCAGAGTAATATCTCTGTATTTGATTACATATTTCAGGGCCGCCATAAATACATATGTGTAGATGTGGATATTATGAACCCAACAGAAAAAGTTAAAACTTTAATGGGTAGTTGAAAAAAATGGGTTGAGGGGCTTTGTCTAGATGGAAGCAACACAAATGATCATTTATTGCCAGTTTGTGCTATCAAATTGCCCAAGCCCTGTTCTTTATAACAGACCATTCTTATGGTAGAAATATAGCCAATTTGTAACTGTTTATGTTAGAAATCCTAGTGCTCCATCCTATTCTGAGAGGTACCCACAGGAATAGATTGTAAGTTCCCACGGGAATAGGGCCCTCAATTCCTCCTGTGTTTGTCAAATGTTGTCTTTTTTCTAAAGTTTTGTATCATTGTTTTATTTAAACGAAATGTACCCATGGACAGCCCTGTAGAAAATGTTGGCGCTTTATAAATAAAGCATAATATTAATAAATACATGATTTGCATATTAAATGAAGGACACAATACTCATATGCTAAATCGCTTAAAAGTGATGCAGCATAACTGTAAAAAGCTGACATGAAAATATCACCTGAGCATCTCTATGTTAAAAGGGAAGATGTGACTAAAAATGTAACCAAATGTGCAAAAAAAATAATAAAAACCACAAGTGAATATAATATATATGAATAAAAATGTGTTAATACCAAACCAATAATAGTGTTTATATCAAACCAATAATGTATTATACAGACCAAGGATTGGAAACAAAAAATGTTAGAGGGTCCTTAAAGGGACATGAAACCCAAACAATTTCTTTCATGATTCAGATAAAGAATACAATTTTAATCAACTTTCTAATTTACTTCTATTATCTAATTTGTTTCATTCTCTTGGTATCATTTGTTGAAGGAGCAGCAATGCACTAATGGTTTCTAACTGAACACATGGGTGAGCCAATCACAATCGATATATATATGCAGCCACTAATTAACAGCTAGAACCTAGGTTCTCTGCTGCTCCTGAGCTTGCCTAGATAAACCTTTCAGCAAAGGATAACAAGAGAACGAAGCAAATTAAATAATAGAAGTAAATTGGAAAGATGTTTAAAATTGTATTCTCTATCTGAATTATGAAATAAATGTTTTGGGTTTCATGTCCCTTTAATAAGGAGCCCAATTCAATCTTTATTGGGAATTCCAATCAGGATCAACCTCAAAGAGAACAAGAAATAGATACATCCATAGCGTGATTCTGCTTTCAATATAATTCAGCACACTTCAGTGTTCACACAGTGTCCAAGCTGCAGCTGTCATGTAGTGCAGAACCTTCCTTGTGATTCACCAACTGACAACTCCGACGATCGTTTCACTATGATAAACCTATAACAAATAGTGAAACGATCGTCAGAGTTGTCAGCAGGTGAATCACAAGGAATGGTCTGCACTACATGACAGCAACAGCTGGAACACTGTGCCTGCACATGCCAGATGCACACTCCCTTGAAAGTCCTGATTGGCTGCTTAAAATCTCTTTATAAGAAATGATTATATTATATTATAGAGATGTTCAGTCTAAATTTTCTAGTCAGCTTTATACAGCTATGCTGCATCACTTTCAAGTGCTTCAACATTTGGGTATCATGTCCTTTATACAGTACTATCTGGTACTCTACAGACATAAGAAGAATGGTTCAAAGTAGAACCACAAACCCTTCATCCCTTGGCTGCCAGTAAGATCTAATAAGGAGTTAAAGAGTAAAAAGACTTCACTTTTAAAGGCTAATTGTCCATTCTAATTAAAAAAAAAAAACCCACTTACCTTCATTAGATCTACAGCATCTTTTGCATCTCTTTCATAAAAGTCTGGAGGAAAATCTCGATTAGGTGGGATTGAACGACCATACCCCCGAGGATCCCATGCCACAATAGTGAAAAGCTCCTTATTCAGATATGTAAGCTGAGGGGCAAAGTCTGTCTGACTGCTTCCTGAAAAAACACATCATTTATATGCAGAATAAACTAATGTTTTCATATATATTAAAATGAGCAACCACCATACATTAAAGGGACAATAAAGTCAAACTTAAATTTTCATGATTCAGACAGAGCATGCAATTTTAAAGAAGTTTCCAATTTACTTCTATTATTTAATTTACTTTGTTTTCTTAGTATCCTTAGTAGAATAGAATACCTAGGTATGTTCGGAAGCAGCAGTACACTACAGGGAACTATCTACTGATTGGTGGGTGCACATACATGTCTCTTGTCATTGGCTCACCTGTGTTCACCTAGCTCCCAGTAGTATTGCTGCATCTTCAACAAAGGACAATAAGGGAATGAAGCAAATTTGATAATAGACGTAAATTAGAAAGTTGTTTAAAACGGTATGCTCTATATGAATCATGAAAGGAAAAAAATGGATTTCATGTCCCTTTAAAAAGGGACAGTAAAGTCAAAATTAAACTTAAATGGATTGGATACAGCATACAATTTTAAGCAACTTTCCTATTTACATCTATCATCATTCTAACCTAGTTCTCTTAGTATCCTTTTTTAAATAGTAACCCAAGGTGATCTAAGGAGTCCTTAGCCGTCTGGCAATAGTGTTTGCGTCAATGTTTATAGCAATGTCATACATGGTTACAAACACTGCCGCCTTAGAATGCTACAGACACTCTGCAGCAGCACAGTTTGCAACTACTATATCTATAACATTGTTATAAACATAGTAGCAAACACTGATGCCAGATGGCTACAGACACGTGCACGCTCCTGGGCTCACCTAGAATTATTCTTTAACAAAGGATACCAAAGAACTAAGCAAAATTTATAACAGAATAACAGAACAGAATTGGAAAGTTGCTTAAAAATTGCATGCTCTATCTGAAATTAATTTTAAAAAATTAGGACACTAAAGTGATTGATTCTAATTTGTGGTGCATTATGGGCATATACATGATTAAGCAGGTAATAGGATCTGAAATGGCTAGTATGGGCAACAGATCAACTGGCCTGTTCTCAGGTCAGATATAGCTATCTAACTCATGGGAAAGGCAAGCAGTGCGTTCTGATCTGAGGTCACACAGAAGTATCTAACTCATGGGAATGTCAAGCAGTGCATTTTGATCTGAGGTCAGACAGAGGTATCTAACTCATGGTAATGGCAAGCAGTGCATTCTGATCTGAGGTCACACAGAAGTATCTAACTCATGGGAAAGGCATGCAGTGCATTCTGATCTGAGGTCAGACAGAGGTATCTAACTCATGGTAATGGCAAGCAGTGCATTCTGATCCGAGGTCAGATATAGGTATCTAACTAATGGGAATGGCATGCAGTGCATTCTGATCTGAGGTCGGATAGAGGTATCTAACTCTTGGGAATGTCAAGCAGTGCATTCTGATCCGAGGTCAGATATAGGTATCTAACTAATGGGAATGGCATGCAGTGCATTCTGATCTGAGGTCGGATAGAGGTATCTAACTCGTGGGAATGTCAAGCAGTGCATTCTGATCTGAGGTCAGACAGAGGTATCTAACTCATGGTAATGGCAAGCAGTGCATTCTGATCCGAGGTCAGATATAGGTATCTAACTAATGGGAATGGCATGCAGTGCATTCTGATCTGAGGTCAGATAGAGGTATCTAACTCATGGGAATGGCAAGCAGTGCGTTCTGATCTGAGGTCACACAGAAGTATCTAACTTATGGGAATGGCAAGCAGTGCATTCTGATCTGAGGTCAAATATAGGTATATAATTCATGGTAATGGCAAGCAGTGCATTCTGATCTGAGGTCAGATATAGGTATCTAACTCGTGGGAATGGCAAGCAGTACGTTCTGATATGAGGTCAGATAGAGGTATCTAACTCATGGGAATGGCAAGCAGTGCATTCTGATCTGAGGTCAAGACAGAGGTATCTAACTCATGGGAATGGCAAGCAGTGCATTCTGATCTGAGGTCAGATATAGTTATCTAACTCGTGGGAATGGCAAGCAGTACGTTCTGATCTGAGGTCAAGATAGAGGTATTTAACTCATGGGAATGGAAAGCAGTGCATTCTGATCTGAGGTCAAATATAGGTATATAATTCATGGTAATGGCAAGCAGTGCATTCTGATCTGAGGTCAGATATAGGTATCTAACTCGTGGGAATGGCAAGCAGTACGTTCTGATATGAGGTCAGATAGAGGTATCTAACTCATGGGAATGGCAAGCAGTGCATTCTGATCTGAGGTCAAGACAGAGGTATCTAACTCATGGGAATGGCAAGCAGTGCATTCTGATCTGAGGTCAGATATAGTTATCTAACTCGTGGGAATGGCAAGCAGTACGTTCTGATCTGAGGTCAAGATAGAGGTATTTAACTCATGGGAATGGAAAGCAGCGCATTCTGATCTGAGGTCAGATATAGGTATCGAACTCATGGGAATGGCAAGCAGTGCATTCTGATCTGAGGTCAGATATAAGTATCTAATGGGAATGGCATGCAGTGCATTCTGATCTGAGGTCGGATAGAGGTATCTAACTTGTGGGAATGGTAAGCAGTGCGTTCTGATCTGAGGTCAAGACTGAGGTCTCTAACTCATGGGAATGGCAAGCAGTGCATTCTGATCTGAGGTCAGATATAGGTATCTAACTCATGGGAATGGCAAGCAGTGCATTCTGATCTGAGGTCAGATAGAGGTATCTAACTTGTGGGAATGGTAAGCAGTGCGTTCTGATCTGAGGTCAAGACTGAGGTCTCTAACTCATGGGAATGGCAAGCAGTGCATTCTGATCTGAGGTCAGATATAGGTATCTAACTCATGGGAATGGCAAGCAGTGCATTCTGATCTGAGGTCAGATATAGGTATCTAACTAATGGGAATAGCATGCAGTGCATTCTGATCTGAGGTCAGATAGAGGTATCTAACTTGTGGGAATGGTAAGCAGTGCGTTCTGATCTGAGGTCAAGACAGAGGTATCTAACTCATGGGAATGGCAAGCAGTGTGTTCTGATCTGAGATCAGATATAGGTATCTAACTCATGGGAAAGGCAAGCAGTGCGTTCTGATTTGAGGTCACACAGAGGTATCTAACTCATGGTAATGGCATGCAGTGCATTCTGATCTGAGGTCAGATATAGGTATCTAACTCATGGGAATGGCAAGCAGTGCATTCTGATCTGAGGTCAAGACAGAGGTATCTAACTTGTGGGAATGGAAAGCAGTGCATTCTGATCTGAGGTCAAGACAGAGGTATCTAACTCATGGGAATGACAAGCAGTGCATTCTGATCTGAGGTCCTATTTGACATAAAACTGACAAGAGCTATAGCCCATGGCATTTGATCTTGATATGATCTTGCCCCTATCTACAATTTTCTCAGATCACCTTCCAGTTGCCCAGTATTTTTATGGAACACAGCTGGCAAATCTAGATGTAGCTGGCACATTGGATTTTCAATAACTACTCATTTAAATCAGCTATATATTGATAGAATATATATATCTCTAGGTATAGTACACACTCATACCTAAGACACCAGGAAGTAGCAGAACTGCATGTTTTCCCCATCCAGTGCGCTGATAATGTAAATTTACCCCATTAACTTCCAGTCTTGAAGATGTGATCCCAGTGCTGTAACAAAACAAACTATCACAGACTGTGCCTTGAAGAGCAACCTCATGTTGGCAACAACAACCTCAAAATGTGACATCAAATCCCATTTAATGAGATAAATTATATATAATTTAAAGAGGACACGTTTATATTATGCAATTCCACATACAGAGAGCAGCTATACATTATGAAGTTA
Organism: Bombina bombina; assembly: GCF_027579735.1. Taxonomy (NCBI): domain Eukaryota; kingdom Metazoa; phylum Chordata; class Amphibia; order Anura; family Bombinatoridae; genus Bombina; species Bombina bombina. The sequence continues at coordinate 690,147,882 of NC_069503.1, read as the reverse complement.
CATAAAAGTACACATATGGCCAGTGATCAGTGTCCAGACAGTTCAAAAGGCCGGAATAAGGCATTACATATCATATTCGCTATATAAATAATACATAAAAATGTAATATAAAAAATGTAAAATACTAGCTTGACATAATGTGTGCACCATTTAAGCCCTAAAGATACCCTGGGCTTTACTAGAGAATCCTCAGAGATTCAGCACTAGTAGGCCAAATAAGCAATGCCCAGACTCCATTCTGAGCCAATCAGTTCTAGCCCTGGAATGCTCAGGCTCTGCCCCATAATGCTGGATCCATATTCTGTGAGCCTGAGCATGGTCAGATTCCTTCCTGTTTTGGGATTAAAAATGTAAATGTTTGCATATACATTGAATTAGGTGGTATATAATGTATTTTATTATGCTTCTTTTTTATAGCCCATTAAAGGGACAGTAAAGTTAACATTAAACTTTCATGATTCAGATAGAGCATGCGATTTTAAACAACTTTCTAATTTACTTCTGTTATCAAATTTGCTTTGTTGTCTTGGTATCTTTTATTGAAGATTAAAACTAGGTAGACTTGCAAGAGCTCAGGAGTGTGCACGTGTCTTTAGTTCTCTATGGCCTAGATTTGGAGTTTGGCGGTAGATGGGCTGTTAACGCTCCGCAGGCTTTTTTCTGGCCGCACCATAAATTTAACTCTGGTATCGAGAGTTCAAACAAATGCTGCGTTAGGCTCCAAAAAAGGAGCGTAGAGCATTTTTACCGCAAATGCAACTCTCGATACCAGAGTTGCTTACGGACGCGGCCAGCCTCAAAAACGTGCTCGTGCACGATTCTCCCATAGGAAACAATGGGGCTGTTTGAGCTGAAAAAAAAACCTAACACCTGCAAAAAAGCAGCGTTCAGCTCCTAACGCAGCCCCATTGTTTCCTATGGGGAAACACTTCCTACGTCTGCACCTAACACTCTAACATGTACCCCGAGTCTAAACACCCCTATCCTTACACTTATTAACCCCTAATCTGCCGCTCCCGCTATCGCTGACCCCTGCATATTTTTTTGAACCCCTAATCTGCCGCTCCGTAAACCGCTGCAACTTACATTATCCCTATGTACCCCTAATCTGCTGCCCCTAACACCGCCGACCCCTATATTATATTTATTAACCCCTAATCTGCCCCCCTCAACGTCGCCTCCACCTGCCTACACTTATTAACCCCAAATCTGCCGAGCGGACCGCACCGCTACTATAATAAAGTTATTAACCCCTAACCCGCCTCACTAACCCTATCATAAATAGTATTAACCCCTAATCTGCTCTCCCTAACATCGCCGACACCTACCTTCAATTATTAACCCCTAATCTGACGACCGGAGCTCATCGCTACTATAATAAATGGATTAACCCCTAAAGCTAAGTCTAACCCTAACACTAACACCCCCCTAACTTAAATATAATTTACATCTAACTAAATTAATTAACTCTTATTAAATAACTTATTCCTATTTAAAGCTAAATACTTACCTGTAAAATAAATCCTAATATAGCTACAATATAAATTATAATTATATTATAGCTATTTTAGGATTAATATTTATTTTACAGGCAACTTTGTAATTATTTTAACCAGGTACAATAGCTATTTAATAGTTACCTAGTTAAAATAATAACAAATTTACCTGTAAAATAAATCCTAACCTAAGATATAATTAAACCTAACACTACCCTATCAATAAATTAATTAAATAAACTACCTACAATTACCTACAATTAACCTAACACTACACTATCAATAAATTAATTAAACACAATTCCTACAAATAAATACAATTAAATAAACTAGCTAAAGTACAAAAAATAAAAAAGAACTAAGTTACAAAAAATAAAAAAATATTTACAAACATCAGAAAATTATTACAACAATTTTAAACTAATTACACCTACTCTAAGCCCCCTAATAAAATAACAAAGACCCCCAAAATAAAAAATTCCCTACCCTATTCTAAATTAAAAAAGTTAAAAGCTCTTTTACCTTACCAGCCCTGAACAGGGCCCTTTGCGGGGCATGCCCCAAGAATTTCAGCTCTTTTGCCTGTAAAAAAACAAACATACAATACCCCCCCCCCAACATTACAACCCACCACCCACATACCCCTAATCTAACCCAAACCCCCCTTAAATAAACCTAACACTAATCCCCTGAAGATCTTCCTACCTTGTCTTCACCATCCAGGTATCACCGATCCGTCCTGGCTCCAACATCTTCATCCAACCCAAGCGGGGGTTGGCGATCCATCATCCAGTGGCTGAAGAGGTCCAGAAGAGGCTCCAAAGTCTTCCTCCTATCCGGCAAGAAGAGGACATCCGGACCGGCAAACATCTTCTCCAAGCGGCATCTTCGATCTTCTTGCAGCCGGTGCGGAGCGGGTCCATCTTGAAGCAGGCGACGCGGATCCATCCTCTTCTTCCGTTGTCTCCCGACGAATGACGGTTCCTTTAAGGGACGTCATCCAAGATGGCGTCCCTTGAATTCCGATTGGCTGATAGGATTCTATCAGCCAATCGGAATTAA